>NW_006921766.1:4034698-4061298 GCF_000298275.1 Orycteropus afer afer | reverse complement strand
ACTATGCTTTCATTGAGGAGCTCTGGTAGCATAGTGCCTAAGGCACTTGACTGCTAACCAGAAGGCTGGCAGTTCAAACCTACCAGCCAGTCCTTGGAAGGAAGGTTGGGCACTCTACTTCCGTAGTGATACCACCTCGGAAACCCAAGGAGGGATCGCTGTGAGTCGGGTCTGATTCAATGGCACATGACAACAACAACAACAACATACTTTCATTGAGGAGCTCCAGTGGTTTGACTAAGGCATTTGACTGCTAACCAGAAGGCTGGTGGTTCAAATCCACCAGCCACTCCACGGAAGGAAGATGGGGCTGTCTCAGAAACCCAAAGGGAGTCACTATGAGTTGAAATCGACTCGATGGCAGTGAATTTGTTTATATATATATATATACATTTTCATTTAAGCAATTCTGGTGTGTAGTGGTTAAGGCATTTGGCTGCTAACCAAAAGGTTGGTGGTTTGAACCCACTAGACACTCCATAGAAAACAGATGAGGCAGTCTGCTTCTGTAAAGATTTACAGCCTCGGAAACACAGTGGGGGTTGATATGAGTCAGAATTAACTCAAAAGCAGTGAGATTTTTTTTTTTTTTAGTTTTAGTTTTTTATTGTGATTTGGGTGAAAGCTTACAGAGCAAATTCATTTTCCACACAGCAGTTCATACACATTTTGTTTTATGACATTGACTATAATTCCCCACAGTGTAACAGCTCTTCTCCCACTTCATCCCTGCAGTTACCCCTTCCCTGTGTCCTTCTAGGAGCTCTGGTGGCATAGTGCCTAAGGCATTTGACTGCTAACCAGAAGGCTGATGTTTCAAACCCACCAGCCACTCCTCGGAAGGAAGACTGGGGAATCTACTTCCATAGAGATAAACTCACTGCTGTTGAGATACCACCTTGGAAACCCAAGGAGGGGTTGCTATGAGTCGAACTGACTCGATAGCAGTGAGTTTGGTTTTTGGTTTTGTGTCCTTCTATCCTATGTATTCCTGCCTCTAAACTACCTCCCTGTGCAAATAATACTGCCCTTCTGTTCTCCCATGTGTGTGTATGTGTGTGTGTGTGTGTTTTAAATATATACCTTCATTTGGGAGTCCCTAGGTGGTGCAAACTGTTAAGTACTTGGCTACTAACTGAAAGGTTGGAGGTTTGAGTCTACTTGTAAACAACTTGGAGGAAAAACCTGGCACCCTACTTCTGAAAACTCAGCCATTGAAAACCCTGTGGAGCGCAGTTCTGCTCTGACACACTTGGAGTCGCTCACTATGAGTCAGGGTCAACTTGATGACAGCTGGAACTGAAAATATTTTTAGTTACTGAAACTGAAAATACTTTCAGTTATATTGACTGACAGGTTCAGAATTCTAAAGCTTAATTATTTATCTTTTCTTGTGTAAATTTTCCCAAAAAATACATTCAAAGTTATATTGTTTCCTAAGTTGCTTCAGATATTACATTTTGACCTTAAGGTGGCCTGAGTCTCTATTATTCTTAGAACACTGCATTTCTTTTTGAATGATGGGAGAACAGGAAGTTGTTAATGAAGTTATTTAACTAGACTTTGAGAAAAGAAGGTTAAAGTAGATAATCCCACATAATAACCAGTTATAACTTGGGGAAAAAGCGGGATAATTTTCTTTTCCTCATTAAAATTGCATTATTTTACCTATAGACTGCTCTACAGTCTTGAATGGCTTTTGACTCTTTATTGAAGATGGAACAAGGAAATTGTCCATTGCCAAAGATAGCTCATTCATAGTTACGTAGCCTCTTCCCTCTCTTTCCAGCAGTTGGCAGGGAATCAGACACAGGCCTGTAATTATGTTGACCTTTGTGTCTGTGCTTCCTCCACACCCACCAAGCGGCTGAAGGCTGAACAGCTGCTCTCTCGATCTTTGGGAGAGGCAACACACATATTGCTTCTGTGGACGCTGATGTGTTCCCCATTTCCAGTAACTTCCAGTGGATATGAAGCATCACTCATTTACTCACAATATCCTAAAATTCCTCCTTGAACTTTCACTCACTGCCATCAAATCAATTCTGGCTCACAGTGACCCTTAAGACAGAGTAGAACTGCTCCATAGGGTTTCCAAGGATATAAATCTTTACGGGAGCAGACTGCCTCATCTTTCTCTTGTGGAGCAGCTGAGGGGTTCAAACTGCCAACATTTTGAGTAACAGCCAAATGCTTTCACCCCTGGGCCACCAGAACTCCTTCCTTGACTCCTAAGAAGCAGGAATGTTTCTGTGCCCTCCAAATTTTGGATGACTGTGGCACAAAGGCACAGAATGTTGTTTTCAAAAGAGAGATAAGGATGGGGAAAGATGTGATGCATTAATAAACTTGTCATTTACTGGACAAGAGATTCTAAAATTTATTTTTTATGATATTAAATAGAAATTCAACTTTATTTCTACTAGATAGATAGCCAGTGGTGCCAACAACATTTATTAAATAAGCTATGTTTTCTCCCTCATCTTTGTCAAATATTCTAAATTTTCTTTTCTATTCTCTTGACCTATTTCCATGCCAATACCACAATAATTTGATTAAAAGCTGTTGCTACGGAATCAACTGACTCATAACAACCCCATGTGTGTCAGAGTAGAATTGTGCTCTATAAGGTTTTCAGTGGCTGATTTTTCAGAAGTAGATCACCAGGCACTTTCTTTTGAGGAGCCTCTGAGTGGATTTGAACCTCCAACCTTTTGATTAGCATCCAAGAGCATTAACCATTTGCACCACGCAGGACTCCAATGATTTTATTACAGTGGCTTAAAATATAGGATATTTTTTTCATACTTCTTCAATACTATGTGATATAAACCGTAAGATTATTTTATTCAATTAAGAAAAAAAACTGCTGGGATTTTCATTGGAGTTGCATTATTATATTTAAATATTAATACAGAGAACATCGGAACTTTCAAGACAGCAAGTTTTCCCACCCCAAACCACATGTGTTTCCAATGTTTCAAACA
Source organism: Orycteropus afer afer (assembly GCF_000298275.1). NCBI lineage: Eukaryota > Metazoa > Chordata > Mammalia > Tubulidentata > Orycteropodidae > Orycteropus > Orycteropus afer. The sequence continues at coordinate 4,058,311 of NW_006921766.1, read as the reverse complement.
CTGTTTTCTGACTGCCACTGAGGTTTTATAATTTTCTTTACCAGGCCATGTGTGGCTGGAGAGAGGTGGCCACACTCACACCAGTCTATGTCACTGTTTCCCTCTGGGTTCAGTGGCCCCTGTGGCCTAAGCTTTTCCCAGGAATCTCCCCCCATGACAAAAAATAGATGACAGATGGAGCAAAGATTTAAATGTAAAAAATTAAAAATCTAAGAATAAAATTACGATCGCCTGAGGAGTATGAAGTTAAGAAACTCAAAGGAACAATGGACAAAGGCTATGAAAAGGCAGTTCACAGATTTGGAATTCAAATTCCAAGAAATACATGAACCATGTTAAAGTTTATTAGTAATTACAAATGCAAATAAAGTTGACAGTATATCACTTTATACTCATTACCTGGCGAACGTCCAAGAGAATGACAACTCTTATTGCTGGCAGTGATAGGGGAGTACTTTCATGCATTGCTGATGGAAAGTGTCTCCCCCTTTGGAAAGAAGTCTAGTAACATCCCTTGATGTTCAAAATTATACATGTCTTTCAGTCCCATTTCTTGGAATTTCACTCCTAAAAATAAAATTATTCCTAGTTAAGAGATATCTGCAGCTATATTGCATTATTGTTTGTAGTAGTGACCAAAAATAAAGGGAAAAAAAAAAAAAAAAAACAACACCTGGATATTGAGTGAGTCTGTCAAATCAGGAGGGGAAGGGTTGACTAAGTGATGGTAAATCCCTCTTGTGAGATGTGCAACTATTAAAAAGAGCTAGTTAGGGCCAAACCTGTTAATTCAGGTAGATCTCCAGGAAGTATTTGACTGAGAGGACTTAAGATGTACAGAAGTATATATAGTGTGACTGCACCTCTGAAAGAAGTACTTTCCTTTATATTCCACTTCCGTGTGCATATGTGAATAGAGTACATATTTGTATATGTATGTGTGTGTACATTTCTCATGTCTCCTGTGACTCACTTGGACAGAATCCAGCCATGTTCAGGTGCTGCTGTTAACACAGGTACCTGATCTCCCTTTGGACACCATAACTTTAATTTCCCTTCTAGGATCTCTTCTGGATGATGCTTTGGAGACTTTTTTAACCCAGACCTTTGTAAAAGGAATATATACGATTAGTTAGAATAAATGACCCCAACCCACCTAATGTATTATACGGAGTTTATTAAACTTAAATACTAAATATAGATATATATGCATATATGCACATGCGCATACACACACATAGACACACACGGACTGAACTCTCACTAATGCATCCTGTCAAGGTGGAGTGAAATTGACAATACCCCACTCTTAGATGGGGAGGAAAGGAGGAAGAGACTCCAGTCTCTGTTTTGATTTGCATCTCTCCTATGCCTAATGATCTCAAGCATTTCTTCATGTGTTTGTTGGCCACTTGGAAGTCTTCTTTGGGGAAGTGTCTGTTCATGTTGTCTGCCTCTTTTTTAAACTGAATTGTTTGTCTTTTTGTTGTTGAGGTCTTGATGTTTTCTATAAATTTTAGAGAGTAGTTCCTTGTCAGATATGTCATTGCCAAAAATATTTTTTCCAGTCATAGGTTCTCTTTTTACTCTTTTGGAAAAGTCTTTTGATGCGCATAAGTGTTTAAGCTTTAGGATTCCAGTCATCTAGTTTATCTTCTGCTGTTTGTACATTTTTGGTTATGTTTGATAGACTATTTATGCCATAAATTAGGGACCCTAAGTTGGTCCCTATTTTTCCCTTAATGATTTTTTATAGTTTTAGGTTTTACATTTAGGTCTTTCATCCATCTCAAGTTGTTTTTTGTATAAGGTATCAAATCTGAATCTTGTTTCATTTTTCTGTGAATGAATATCCAATTTTACCAGCATCATTTGTTAAAGAGACTGTCTCTTCCCCATTTAATGAATTTCAGCCCCAGATAGTCTTCTGATTGATCATTTTTTAATAACTGCCTGATGTAGCATGTTGATTAATTTTAAATGTAACTTGTTGGAAGTCACTCATGTAAAAAATTTTGCAAAGAAAACTGCTTTTAGAAAAGCCAGTGTTCCCTAGGAGATTTGATCTCCTCTCCATAAATGTTTTTCCAAGGATATAGTGGGCTGTGGGGAGATGAAGATATTTCACTGAAGCATGACTATGGTGAGAATTAGTTCACTTTATGAGTCTTTTTCTGATCCAGTCATCTTAGTTTAATGAAACCTTAATTGTCCTCCAAATACCAGGGTTTGGGGATTAAACTCATCAAAATATTACAGTAGTATTGTTAAAAACTATCATGTGAGGGTATTGAAATAACCTCCAAATGCTTTCTGCTGGAGTAATGTTATATCTTTTATCACTTTTGTAGCAGCTCTTCAATGGAGTGGGTTACATCTTATCACAAGAAAGGCTGGAAAGAGGTAGATTGAGAGGAAGCGGAATGAGAGCAGAGGCTCAGTGGAGGCCCTCCAGGGGCCAAGTCTCTATGGGAACCATTGAGCATTGTATATTTGCAGCTGCCAATGGCTGAGCACTTTCCAGGGCCTAGGGACCCAGAGAGGTGCTCTCTATATACTGCTCATTTTTGCAGCAGCCCTGTGACAAAGAGGGTTTAAATGACTCTGGACAGTCACAAGTCCAGGCAGCACCAGGATTCTGGCTCATGTCTGTCTGTGCTGAAGCTCATGTTCCTAACCAGTATGCTAGACTGCCTCCCAATATGCAAAAACCAAACCTAGAAAACCTTTCTGCTTGTTTATGCAACAGAGGAATAATTCCTAGTGTTTTATGTTTTCAATGGATGTTTCCTCCACAGGAACATCTAACAATGGAAGAGAATGTGAAAATTCAGTTTGGAGCAATGTTCTACAAAACTCCTTTCCCCCTTACTTCCTTAGAATGCTGTGTTAAAAGCCTCAGTGCTCAAATTTAGCCCCATAACCTTGGAGCCTGGGATGACCTTCCCTATCCTCTGCCTTTCATCCTTTCTTTGTCAGGGAATCCTGACCACAGCAGCAGCAGTGAGGTCTCATGGCATGGTCAGATTGGCTTCCATGAGAGAAGCAGGGAAAAGTAGGCAGAAGCAACCTGCCACCTGAGGGAGAAGAGCAGGAACAAAGGATAAAATCACACAGCAGAGGGATGGGGACATGCAGAGCATGCTTGCTTTATGCAGATGAGAATTTGATGTTGCCTTGTCACCAGGCTCCATCCCAACCTCACAGGGAGCTGAGTCCTCATTTGAGCTGAGTGCAGGGACAGAGAAGGGCACAGATAGGAGCAGAGAAGGGGTTTAAACACTTGGAGAGAAAATGATTGGCATACTTACCAAGATAGAATGCCTCAGACTTCCAGGGAGGTTGAGCTCTGTGGAGGAAAGCTGTTTGACAAATCATTTTGACTCTATAAAGCTGAACCTTGGCTAGCTTCTTAAGGTGTTGTATAAATGACAGCAGAATAGCCCAGTTATAGGATACAGCAGCATGACCAGAGCAGCTGGCTTCTGTGCACTGAGCCAGGACTCAGTGATTATAAATCAGGCAGTGTCCAATGAGCTTGATCATGGCCCTGGGAAAGGCAGCCTTTCAGAAGTGACAGACTCTTTTCGCTGCTGTCCTGTGACAAGGTGGGATGACCAACGCAGCAAAAGCAGTGGACAGGACTTTGCCATTGCCACCAGTGGGCAAAGAGTGGATCTCCTTGACCACTGTGCTGGGCCCTCACCCTGGAAAGATGCCTTGCTTCCCTCCTCCTCTGGGCTAGCTCTCCTCACAGTCCTCCAGGACCCCTGGCTTCCCAGTAAAGGATAGTCCTCTGGTCTCATGGTCACTAAAGGATGTCTGGTCTCTATAAAGACCATCTCCCTGACCACAGAGGACCCAGCCTTCCTGCCTCACTACCACTTGATGGATTGGTTCATCTGAGTCATGTCTGGTACAAAGCCTTTATTAAAGTGAACTCCCAGCAGGAATGAGTGGGAATGAGACAGGCTGCTTGGAGAGGTCTGGGAGGGGCTGGAAGAGACTTTCCATAAGAAGGTGGAGTCCGATCTGTTGTCTCTTTGTATGTTACAGAGCAGGTCACTTGTTTGCTCTATCAGCCTCTTTCCCCTCAACAATGTGGGCTGAGGCCATCATGTGAGTATAAGTGGGTCTGAGGAATCCTGCCTGAAGATGAAGGGACTGAGAGTGAAACTGAGGTGAAGAATTTCTCAATCTTTTCTGGAAATGTCAGTAGTCTCTCTTCCTATTGAGCACGCTGAGCAAAAGCTCTGCTTACATTCCCTTGACTTTGTCCTGTCACACAGTCTTATTTCTATACCCAGCTTTAATGACCACCATTTCTCAAGTGTGGCCCATACCAAGCACTGTGCTAGCAACATGATATTCAGCACCACTCTTCCCAGTAACAGGAATCAGCAGCTCCAACTGCCTCATCTGCAAATGAGGGGACTGCTGCTGGGGTGGTGAGTAACTTTCTGAAGCTTAGACTGCTAGTTCAGCCATCAAGCTGGAGTTTGAAACCAAGTCTTTAGCTCCCAAGACCTTGTACTTTCCCTTCTATCTGCTGCCTCTCAGATGAGTACCTCTGCCTAACACCCATACTGGTTCCATGGATAACCTGATGAGCTGGTGACTTCTTCCCCAAAATCTGCTTTTATTGAGATATGATTTGCATATAGTAAATTACATAGATCTTAAATATCTAACCTGACAAATACTTATATACATACCTAGGTAATTATCACCTAGGTTAAGATATAGAATTCTTTAAGACATAGGCCCTTTATAGGCCCCTAATAAGACATAGAGTCCAGGAGACACCTTTGTACCCTGTTCCCATCACTAACCTCCTCTAGGTAGCCACAGTTCTCAACTACTTCACCATAGACTTATTTTCCTGTTCTTGAATCTCATATCAGTGGAAACATGCAGTTTGTACTCCTTTGTGTCAGGCTTCTTTTGCTTCGTATTATGTTTGTGAGTGACATGCACAGCTGTGAACTGTTTTGTTTCATTGCTGTGCAGTGTTCAGTTGTATGTTGTTGTTGTTGTTACTATGTGCCGCTGAGTCAGACCCAACTCATAGTGAGCCCTCCTTGGGTTTCTGAGGCAATATCACTACGGAAGTAGATTGCCCCGTCTTACCTTCCAGGGAGTGGAATGGTATGAGTCTGGCCAAATGTCTCTGTTCTTCTGTTACGGACAGATGATCTGAGGACCACAGGTGATCAGCTCAGGACTCTTTTAAACACAGCTACTGCAAGCATTCATCTTATAAGTGCTTATTTTTGTTGTTTATATATTTGGGTAAGGGGGTGTGGTGGTGTAGTGGGTAAGACATTTGGTTGCTAACTAGAAGGTCAGTGGGTTCAAACCCACCAGCTGCTCTGCAGGAGGAAGATGAGGCAATCTACTTCCATAAAAATTTACAGCCTTGAAACCCAGTGGGGGTCGCTATTGAGTCAAGTCAGACTTGACTCAATGGCAGTGAGTTTATATACTTGGGTGACTTGCTGCATAATCTTGCCTAAACTCTGACCTCACCAACAGGCATTTTTATGAGTCCTGCAGACTCTCCTCAAGTGTCCCTTCCCAAAAGGCAGTGGCCTTAGAAAGGTTGGTCAGAGGGAAGGACAGCTGTTTTTGCTCTGCATCCCATGCCACATCTCACTTGGATATATATTTTCTCTCCTTGCTTCATCCTCCCTGTGGATGTCCTAGGGTGAGCTCCACAAGGACTGTACTGCTGTGACTGAGGGTGAAGTCCAGTTCAACAGCCCAAGCAAACAAACTGGTTACCTACCCCCTCAGCAACCACCCAATAATGGGACCGACTGTGGCTGGGCACCATTTGGTGAGTTCTTGTCAGCCACCCTGTGTTGATCCTGTTAACTGAAGCAGTTCATCCTTGAGCTGGTGAGAGATGACAGCATTATTGGGCTTTTCTGTCCTGGTAATTTCAGCAGGAATTATGCTGTAATGTATTTCCAGTGATGGCCCTCTCCCATCAAACAATTATCATTACTTCAGCTGCTTCTGCTCTGTCTGCATTATTCAGTAACAAGCTCGCTGTGTGCAGACATATTGCCACCTGAAACAAGAGTCACCGAGTGGGGTAGTCTGTCAAGGATGATTTGCATTCTCTGTCAGAACTGGAAGTTCAGACTTGTAGAACAAGAATCTGTGGGAGGAAAGTAGAGAAAGAGCATGGTGTGGGGTGTTGAAGAAAATCCAGTATAACATGGGATCAATCAAATGCCCACTGTGAACAATTGGATTTTGTATAATCTGAATGATGTCTATTTAGTGATTGACAGTGCAGTGATTTTATTTTCCAAAAGGTTTAGAACCTGAAGAGAAGCCATGCTGCCCTGTTGTGTGTATTCCAGCCACCCCTCTGTACTTTCTGAGTGTCAGGACAGATACTTTGTATTTTATTGCCCATTAAACTGATGTTTAGTGAAAAATAAATAATGATGAGCTTTTCCTGTTGATTTTCAAACCTGTGCAGATAAGGATAACTATCAGCAGCTGCTTGGGGCCTTGGATTACTCTTTCCTGTGTGCTTATGCAGTCGGCATGTACCTGAGGTAGGTGGGCTAGAATTTTTCAAGGCCCTTGACCAGTTACATAGTCTATTCAATTTAGAAACTGTTTTAACTGTACTGGACTACTAGCTGAAAGGTTGGTAGGTTGGACCAACTCAGAGTTGCCTCAGAAGACAGGCCTAATGGTCTACTTCCAAAAGGTCACCACTTTGAAAACCCTGTGGAACACTTCTACTCTTGACACATGGACTCACCATGAGTTGGAATCAACTCAGTGACAACTACAAAAACAACAGCAAAAGTGTGCACAGGACTGGGCCCATGCTCACACTTGCTTCCCATTTAGTGTCTTCTTAGAGGTGAGAACAGAATGAAAGCAAGTGTGTTGGGCACTATGTCTGTTGAGGTGAACCATGAAGCAGAGGCTCACTAGTCCCTGGTGCTTTGCTGAGCTGGTGCAGACCAGGCATGGCCTTCTCAGCCCTGTGCCCATAATGCACCACAAATCCTGCTATCCCATGCTAAGTCTCATTTCACATATGGTCACTAGAGTCTCATGGGATAGTCTCATGGGTTCCCCATGATGACCCACAGAGCCTATCCTCTTTTGTGGTCTCAGTGGCCACAGTCTGCTTACATGCCCCAAGTGACAAATTCCGCAACATCAGATCTCTTAAGGCCTGGGGGAGCAGTGAGTAAGCTCTCGGCTGCTCACTGAGAGGTCAGTGGTTCTAACCCACCAGCTGCTCCGTGGGAAAAAGATGAGGCAGTCTGCTTCTTCTGTAAAGTTTACCATCTTGGAAACATGGGGCAGTTCTACTTTGTCCTACAGGGTCACTATGAGTTGAAATCTACTTGAAGGCAGTGGGTTTGGCTTGATTTTGTTTTGGGTCAGATCTGTTTACACAGTATGCACTAAGCATCTCCACCCGGATGCCTTCTAGATACCTCACACTCAACTTGGCCCCACACAAAATTCTTCCTCTAATTGTAGCATGGCAGTTAAGCGTGTGGACTCTAGGGACCAACTGCTTGGTTAGACTTCTGGCTCTGCCACTTAGGGTGTGTCCGCGGGCAAGTTACTATGCCTCTTTGTGCCTTATTTTCCCTTTGCAAAATGAAGGAGATAAGAGTTCTTTTCTCATAGGACTGTAGTGAGTATTAAATGAGTTAATACATATAAAATGCTTACAATGGTACCTGACAGGGTATGTCCTCAGTAAATGTTAGCTGTAATTCTTATCCCAGACCCTGTTCTTGATCCCATTTTTGACTGTGATCTACCAAAACCAAACCAAATCCATTGCCATTGATCTGATTACAACTCATAGCAACCCTGTAGGACAGAGTAGAATAGCCCCATAGCGTTTCCAAAGGTGTAAGTTGTTACAGAAGCAGATTGCCTCCCTCATCTTTCTCTTGCAGAGCAGCTGCTAGGTTTAAACCACTGACCTTTTGATTAGCAGCCACCATAGCTCCTTGATGGTGACCTAGGCAGGTGATAAATGGTATATGAATACTGGGACATGTGGTTGGAGGATTTAAAACTGGGGTGTTGTGTCAGTCCATCCATGTTAAACAAAAGAAATAAAGAAAACATTGTAGGGACTGAGGCCGTTAGTCTCCAAAGACTTTGTTCAGAGATGCTTAGACAATCTCAGGGAATTGTACTGAGAGTATAGGATCATCAAGACCTGGACTCCTTGTGGGTGGTTTGTGCCCAGTCAGTCAATCTGCTAGTGAAATGGAAGTTCCCCCTTCAGGCCAATGTTGGATTTGTGTATTTGCACAGTGCTACAGAATGTGTCTGCATGAGCAAGTGGATACAATGAGATATGAGCTCAGCTGAAGAGAGATACCATGTGAGCCATGGATATTATCAGAACATGGGTCTTGACTAGGTATTGGTGGGGGTAGGGGATGGTTGCTACTGGCCTGTAGTAGAAAGAAGTCAGGGATATTTCTTTTCCTCCTACAATGCACAGGACAACCCCTCATTGCAAAGAATGATTCCACCCAAAATGTCAATATGGCAGGGTTGAGAAATGCTAGTTAAAGTAAATAAAGTGGTTTTATGGTTTCTTTATTATTGCAAAGATAATTTTTCATGCAGTGTGTCTGTGAGGGTCATTAAAACAAAATAATGGTCTAATGTGAAATCTATAAATGGACTCCTGACCAAAACAAAGTCACTACTTCCTTGACTGGCCCTTTAGTGTGACAGAATGGCTCCATGGCTAGTAAGATTGAGTGTGTAGTTTCTGCCCAAGGTCTTAGCAATGGGCATTGTTTCATTTAGCACATCAGATAAATCACATCAGATGGACACATTCAGTAGTTCAGGTCATGCCTGTGAGGTCCAGACAGATAGAGCCTGGAGTTTAAGGCCCACATTAGTCTGATATATATAACATGTGTATTGTTGTTGTTGTTGTTGTTATGTGCCGTCGAGTCGGACCCGACCCACAGCGACCCCTCCTTGGGTTTCTGAGGCAGTATCACTACGGAAGTAGATTGCCCCATCTTCCTTCTGAAGAGTGGCTGGTGGGTTTGAACCGCCAGCCTTCTGGTTAGCAGTCAAGTGCCTTAGCCACTATGCTACCAGAGCTCCCACGTGTATGTATGCATATATGCATATACATACAACTATGTATATATGTAACATGACACATATAATATGTCATGATGCCCATTCCATTCTGTGAGGCCTTTTCTTTCAACAACTTTAAGTAGAGATTGAATTAGGGCCCCATATTGTATAGTGAGACTGGAATGTATCTGAGCCTGAGCCCATGGCCTGTGTCCCCACCAGCAGGGCACTAGCTCTCAGGAGACCCATGGGTTCTGCTTCTTGTTCTGTTGATTTGGGGCAGGTTCACCAGCCTTTCTGGGCCAGGTTTCTCATCTGATTGAATCAGCTCTAGAATTCTCTGAGTCTGTTTGTTACCATTTTCAATGCAACCAAGGAAATTTGGCAAATCCCTTGAAACTTGACCTGAATGTTTGTAATCTTAAATTACTTTCTTCTGTGTTAATGTTAAAAAAGTCATTTGTGTGGCACTAAGTTGGTCTTTTTAATTTGGTAAATTCAGAAGGAAAAGCTCTGTAATGCATTGATCCTTTAAATGAAAGTCTGGAATTTTGGGGAGAATTCCTAGAGTGGGCAGGTTGGGGTCATTGTGCATTATGCTTTGTGTTTATCTGATTCCTAGAATTATTATGAGGATGGAAGTGAGACACTCATAGAGTTTTTAGTGATTCCAAAAGGCTCACAGTCATCTATGGTTAGTCTATTGCTATTTTATCCAATTAAGTCACAGTGTCAAGCTGCTCCAAAGTGCCATTTCCTATGAAGCAATAAAGGATATATCTCATATGGTGTTAGGTAGTATGATATGATAGTGGTAAAAGCCTGTGAAGTGTGTGCCCTATTTTGGAACTGGAGGCTTTTCATCCTCCCCACTACAATAGTAGCTACTTGACTGAATCTCCACTGTGTACCAAGCTTTTAATGTGCGTATATCTCCTTTGATCCCCAAATAATTCTATGAGGTCTGACTCAAAAGGGGTTAGCTTTTTCTTGGGTCATGTTGTTGTGTGGAAGAACCTTAAAGATCCTAGCCATGGGATTCAGACCTCACCCTAAAGAAAATCTTCTGTGTCTAAAGCAGAGGAAAGTGATTATGGCCAGGATGGTGGTACTTGGTTCTCCACTGAGTCATACCTGCAAATTGTTTCAATGTAGGTGACTTAATTACTGCCCACGTGGGCTCTGTGATGGGCTCAAGGTCATTAGTGATCATGACATTTGTCAGTTTGACAACTGACCTTTATATACCGCTCACTGGATAGTGTTTGTTTATATGATAGCAGGATTAAATAGCAGTACAAATTCTTGGTTTCTTTAATTGACAACCATAATAAGTAAGTCATAATGTTTGAGTTTTGTTATTTGACAGCTAATGACTTTTATTGGAAACAGAATTCCTCATAAGATTAAGCCAGTTGCCAGATTCTGGTTAATATATGTTCAATAGGGAAATAGTTGTGACTCAGTCTTCCTGGAAAGTATCATGATTTTGAGTTCTCAAAACTCAAGAACAGCCTGAAAACATCCTGAGAGAAGTAGCTGGTCATTGACATTGTGGGTGGGTGTGCATTCTTATGTTTGTCTTTCCTTCTTCTCAGTGGCATAATAGGGGAACGCCTGCCAATTAGGTATTATCTGACCTTTGGGATGTTCGCCAGTGGAGCCTTCACTGCCTTGTTTGGGTTGGGATATTTCTACGATATTCACAGTTTTGGATTCTACGTAGTCACTCAGGTAAGGGTTCCGATTCATGGCTCACCATGTATGAGATTTCCATGATGGATAAAATGGAGTGTTTATTGTATGTGACCCCACCTCTGCTGAGAGAGAACAAGGGTGGGAACAGTACCATATCCTTCCTGTCAGAAGTCAGGGTCTATATTGGCAGGTAAAGCCCTACTCTCTTGTCCACTGTGGCATTCCAGCAGCTGTGAGGTGTTCCTTAGCTTCAGATGTTACTTCGTAGAGAATTCTTTTTGTCAGTACCTCCCATGGGGGGGATTGAACATGAAGCCTTTATTCATTGTTCTTTCTTAATTTTGATGAGTTTGAGATATTCTGCTGTGTGAAAAGAGTGGCAGGGGTATGGGACTGTGGATATGATGGAAGGAAAAGATGAGTTTGGAGCCATTGGCAATAGGGTAGGGTATGAGGTGGTTAGTGGGGAGGAAATGAGCAAGCTTAATGGTATCACAGGGACTGAAGGCCTAAGACAGGTCAGGCTAGCTTTGCCCTTCAATCTGGCCCAGTCCTTCCTGAAACAATTGGGTCTGCCCCTTCCAACAGCTCCATGGTAAACATTAACTAGAAATGGTAAATGACTTAAAATGATGATGTTCAGCTCTGGTTTTGCAGTACTTCTGAGGCTCTCCAAACAGTCTAAGGAGGTGTTAGAAAACCATCAAGGGAAGTTTCATTTAACTTTCCTTTTAATTAAAAAAATATTTTACCATAGTACTTTTTAAAAAGTTTGTCTTTTAAATTATAAAAGTGACCCATGCTTGTAGAAAACTAGGAAGAAGGAAAATCAATTTCCTGGAGTGCCAGCATATGACGGTCATGAAGGCTGGGCTGTCTCAGACTGGCCTGGTGAGCCCAGAGGGCAGCCACAGGCTAGACCAGAGACTCCCAGAGTATGTTCTAGAGAACTGGTTTAGTTCTAGTAGAGGTTGTCAGAAGCACTGGACTTCATGTAAAGTTATACCTGATTCTCATGAGGCTAAAGTAGACCTACTCAGTAATACATTCCTAACTCCCTTCTAGAAGCTTCAGCTCAGGGTTCTCTTAAAAATTGGAGAAATACTTTTTCCAGACTCTAGGTCAAGGTTGTGTTCATATCAGAGAATGATTAAAAGCAATATCTTCTTCATAATGTAGTAAGTGAAACATACAGTGTATAAGCCACATTTATAGTACAATCCCATGTCTATAAAAAGAAGAAAAAATTATATGAGAATTTTAAATTGGAAGGAAACTGGGGAGCTTGGCACCCGGATGCAACAGTAGTAATCTCTCAGCAGTGGGAGCTGAGCTTGGTGATCTTGTCTTTTCTCTCTACTTATTCTAAAATTTCTGTAATATGCAGGTATTAAAGTTTCAAAAAAAAAGTTTAAAATATATCTTTGGCTTTTAAGACCAATGTAAAATGGAATTTTGTCCCCTTCTTTGATGAGAGTCTGGGTTATGCTACTAAACTTTAGTTATAAATAGAATGGTGTAAGCTTGTGACCTTCCTTTGAAGAAGAACTCCTGTGCGTGACTTTTATCCATGGTGAATTCCTATCTTGCTCTTTTTGCAGATCATCAATGGCCTGGTGCAGACCACTGGCTGGCCCAGTGTGGTCACCTGCCTCGGCAATTGGTTTGGCAAAGGAAGGTGAGACACACAGCCTTGTTCTCAGCAGCAATTATATTTAAAAAGATAATGATGAAAAATCACTTTATTGTTAGTTTTCCTTTCGACGAATTCCCTTAAAATTAAATACTCTACTCTTTGGAATAAGATTGTTAGAATCTCTAACACTTGGGGCTCTGGAATTTGGATGGTCCTTTGTCCTGACAGTCAGTAGAGCCCAGCACTCCCTATTGTGGGCAGGGTGAAGTCTGTGACACAGAACCAGGACCTGCAGAGCCTGGCCTGGGAGCTCCCAAGAATGGAGATTCTCAGACCCACCCCAGCCCTTTTAAAGTAGAATCTGCATTTTAACAAGACTCCCAGGGAACTCACACATTTTAGAAGTCCTGACCTGAGTCATCCAGCACTAACTCGGCAGAGCTGGCAGAGCTGGGACTTGGTGTTTGGTCTCTTGATTGCCAGTCCAGGTTCAGTTTTAAATGTCTGTGTGAAAAATGCACAGAGCTTAACCCAGCTCAGCCAGGCCAAAGATTGAGTAGGGATAGGGAAACAAACCCATTACATACTTCATTCGCTGGTATGTTCTTAGCATGAACTTTTACTGATAATGAAATTTCATCAGATGATTGTATTTAGATGGTAGAGGTATGTGTTTAAATTTGGAGTCTTTTAAGAATTTCATGAAAGGTCTGTCTTTTTAATTAAGGAATCCTTAGGTGGCACAAATAGTTAACAACATTCTGACTCAGCTACTAACCCAAAGGTTGGAGGTTCAAGTCCAAGCAGAGATGCTTCAAAAGAAAGGCCTGGTATTCTGCTTCCAAAACCCTATGGTGCACAGTTCTACTGACACACATAGGATCACCTTGAGTCAGAATCGACTCAACTGCAGCTAGTTTTTTTCTTTTGAATTGTAGAATAAGAATTCTCTGAGAGAGAAATGGGAATGCATGATTATAAATCCTGAGAAAAAATAAAAACCCAGTCCTCTTGTAAGCATTTCTGGTTCTGCATCTTGCAGAAGCAGTAACTGAATTGCTTATTTGTTTGTGTCTACCCTAAATCTTCCATGGGGCCGGTTCCATGTGGCCTCCATAGATTGGCTCATCTCAGCTTCTCCATGCCATTGACATCTTATTTTTTTGTTATGTTGCAGGCGAGGTTTGATTATGGGTGTCTGGAATTCCCATACCTCCGTGGGAAACATTTTGGGGTCCTTGATAGCTGGCTACTGGGTGTCCACGTGCTGGGGCCTATCCTTCATTGTGCCTGGGGCCATCGTGGCGGCCATGGGGATAGTATGCTTTCTCTTTCTCATAGAACGTAAGTACATGTGGCCTTGGAGAGGACTTAACCAGAAGATGGAGTTAGTTTCTGTCACTGGAAGGGCCTTGGGGGATGAATTGTTACAAGTGGGCTACTGCTTCATACTGTGTGTGCCTGTGGTTGGTTCTGCCTTTATTCTTGCCATACCAACTTCCTTGTTCAGGTATCACCATGATATAACCAGTTGTCTTGGCATTGATTTCTGACTCATGGTGACCCCAACTGTGCACAGTAAACGTGTTCCATAAGGTTTTTAAGGCTGTGAACTTTCAGAAGCAGGTCACTGGGCTTTTCTTCCAAAGTGCCTTTAGGGGGCTCAAACAGCCAACTTTTTGGTAAGTAGCCACACACTTAACCATTTGTGCCACCTAGGGACTCCTTCAGGTTTAACCCATTGCCGATGAATCGATTCTGGTCATGGCGACCCATGTGTTACAGAGTAGAACTGCTCCATAGGATTTTCTTGGCCGAAATATTTATGGAAGCATACTTCTAGACCTTTCTTCCATGCTTCTACTGGGTGGCTATGAACTGCCAACCTTTAGGTTAGCACCGAATCACAAACCATTCATATCATCCGCAGACCTTGTTTAAGTATGGACTGCCCTGATTCACCATTTCTTTCACTTACTGGATTTTCTGCTGTTTTCTGATTTGTGCAGTAACCAATGTAAAATTCCTTCCACCCTGTCCTCAAATCCACAGTTCTTGTCCTCAGCATTTTCCTTAGCTTCAGGCTTGGCATTGTTTTCTCTAGTTCGGGAGTCCTAAGTCTTACTCTAGCCTGCTACGTTGTTCAGCTCCAGGGTGCAGTGCTCAGCCCACCGGGTACCTGTTCACCCCAGTCTTGCTGCCACAACTTAAAGTGTGTCTTACCAGCTTCTCTGCTTTCTAATAAGATAGATAGACCTTGGCCACTGTTATAAAACCATAGTACAACTGAAGACATAAGACCTTAAATCTTAATTAGGGTAAAGAGTATACTACCCAAAAACTTAATTCTTTGTTCTATTTCAGATTCAATACCAAAATTTTCAATATCACTGACTTTGAAAGTAATGTTTAAAAGTAGAGATCTCCTCACAATTAAACTAACAGTCTAGAGGCCACACTGCTTTGACCATTATATGTAAAAAAAAAAAAAAAACCTCACTGCTGTCGAGTAGGATCTGACTCATAGTGACTTGTCCTTGGGTTTCCGAGGTAGTATCACTATGGAAGTAGATTGCCCAACCTTCCTTCCAAGGAGTAGCTGGTGGGTTTGAATTGCCAGCCTTCTGGTTAGCAGTCAAAAGCCTTAGGCACTACACCGCCAGAACTCCCCATTATATGTCAGGATGCTCTAATTCCACTGCTAGTCTGATGAATTATATTTGGCATTTTGTTCTTTGATTTAGCTTAAAGTCCAATCACATGATACTAGATAGCTCTGTGCTGTTACTCTGAGAGGTATTTGTTTGGTATTAATAGTGGCTTCACCTTTGCAATCTAATCATCCAAGAAATTAATTCCATATTCTATTTAATTTCTATTTTCCTTTTTTCTCATTGCAAAAGCTAACCCGATTATTGTTAAAGTAACTACCACATAGCTATGCAGACATGGGGCTTCCAGGCCAGTCTTCTCTGTGTGTGAGTGGGGAAGTAGACACTGAGATGTGGCATCATAGATGGACCGCTTGTGTAGATGGAACGTGGGTATCCCTGGTGTTTTCATCATTTTCTCCAGAAGCTGAGTAAACTGCTAGCAACATCTCCACATGGCCAAGTAAGGGGCTTACTGGATAGGTGTGGAAGTGTGTGGCTCCCCTACCAGCATACAAAACAGTGGCATTTTAGTCCACCAGACTAATACATTCTGAAATTTTTTTTTTTTTTTTTTTTAATGCTTGTCACACAGCCCCTGGAGTTCCTGTCACCTCTGCCTTAGGTGTTCTCACCTGGGAAACAGTGCCCTTCCTCTGCTCTCATTCTCAGCTCCCTTGCATGTGCTCTGCTAGGACATACGGTTCACTGCTGTCTTTTATTCTCTTCCTCAAATGGTAGATTTGGTCCTGGCAAGAGGGAATGTGATAAAGAATAGACAAGAGCTTATTTGCTGGTTGGGGTCTTCTTAGTATCATGTCCATTCAGCTTAGTTATCCTGGGGACATGGTCCCCGCTCCATGCAGTGTGTCTAAGAACAATGAAGCTCTTGTTTGGTCTCTTGTAATAAAGTCAGAGATGCCTTCCCACTAAATCCTCACTCCTGGGCTTTGAGGGGTGGGGTGTATGTGTGTGGGCAATGCTGAGAGGGTTTGCACAGCAGGGCTCTCCTGGGCCTGCCTTCCTGTCACTCTTTGTGCTTCCTCCTACCACAGGGGCAGATCTACTGCTCCCTTGTTACTCTCGTGGCCTAGAGCCCTGGTTTTCTTCTCTCTAGTCCATTCTGGGACAGAAATGCAATCTCCTGGCTTCTCCCAGTCTGCCAGACCTTAGAGCTAAGAGGTCACGTATTTGAGGGGTTTTCTTCCTACTTCTCACCGGTTCTTTGGCTCTGGTAGAGAAAGGTGGCAAGCAATGCCAGTGGGCAGGAGTAGAGAGTGCTGTGTGTGGAACTGAAGGCCAGACCACAGGGGTGAGGGTCATCCTCCCTTCCTCTCTGTCACACCCTTCCATTTTTTCACATCTCTCTAGTTCATAATGGTTTTTTTCTTACACACAGTGTTAGCCTTCAGTCTTGTACCAGATTCTTAGTTTAGTGCATCATTCCTGTTCTTCATAGTACCACAACCATTTCCTCCTCCTTCTATCATTGTTCCTCTGTGGTGCAGTATATTACTTAATATAGCTCTTCTAGCCATAGTCTTTGTGACTCCCACAAAATGATTGGGTGGGACTATGCAAATAAGGTATTTGTGGCTCACCAAGGGAATTGGTCAGCCTGCTAAGAAAACAAATAATGTGCTTGGAACTCTATGGGTTGTTGTTGTTATGTGCAATCAAGCTGGTACTCATGGTGACCATATATACAACAGAATGGAACACTACCAGCTCCTGCATCATCCTCACAGTCATTTCTGTTTGAACCAAGTGTTGTAGCCACTGTATCAATCTATCTCATTCAGAGTTGTCATCTTTTTTGCTGACCCCCTACTTTATTAAGCATGATGTCCTGTTCCAGGGACTGGCCCTCTGATAACACATCCATAGCATGTGAGATGAAGTCTCGCCATTCCCCCTTCTCAGGAGCATCCCAACCGTACTTCTTCCAAGGCAGATTTGTTAATTCTTCAGCAATCCATGGTATATTTAATATTCTTCACCAACACCATGATTCAAAGGAATCAATTCTTTGGTATTCTTAATTCATTATCCAGGTTTCACATACACATGAGATGATTGAAAATGTCATGGCTTGGGCCAGGTACACCTTAGCCCTCAAAGTGACATCTTTAGAGGGATTTTAACACTTTAGAGAGATCTTTTGCAGCAGATTTGACCAATGCAATACGTCATTAGCAAAAGTAAATGATGGTGGTGCAGCAGTAGCAAGAGTGATGGCAGCACAAGGTGGTAGGAAGCAGGAGCCTGGTTCAACATGGCTGCAGTGGAGCTTGCAGACCCACAGAGCTAAGAGCTGTAACACTTGCCCAAGATGACCCTGAGCAGGTCCCAGCAGCTGAGGGTGAGAAGAAGTTGTCCTGATCAGGAACTCTATTTGAGTTGTGCCTGTTACTTCTGAGTTGTTCCAGATCTGAATTGTACTATTACTTCCCTAATAAACCACTTAACTGTAAGTATGGTTCATGAGTTCTGTGAGATGTTGTGTTGAATTACAGAACCCAAAGATTGGAGGGAGAGTACTGAGAGGAGGGGAAGTAGTTAATGTTAGGGATGATGGAGTGCTACAGCAGTTTGGAAAAGTTGGACATTTAGAACATCTTCCACTTCTTAGGAACCAGCTTTGTACTGATCTTATACAAGAAATTACTCATTTATTTTCTTTCTGTCAACTACCCCATACCTGCCTCTGCTTTTTCATGTTTTTTTATTTTTTCCCTGACGGGGTTCCCAATTCACTCTGGCTTCCCACCCGAGCCCCAGGTCACCCTAGATCACCACACGTGGTCATTCCTGAGGGGTTCTTATGGCCTTTGCTTTCACTTCCTGCTTCTCTTGGTACTCCCCTTGGACTTTAGTCTCTTTTGTCACCCCCAGACATTAGCTATCCCTGTCAGACCATCCAGCTGCTCCCTTTCCTCAGTGGTTCTGCTCAGGTGGGTCTCCTCAGCCTGGCCCAGGGCAGCGGATGCCTCCTAGATGTGGCATTTCTCCACCTTCCCATGGGATGACTTCCTTTCGAAGGCTCCTTCACTATCTTCTTCCACCAGTGGTTGACTCTGCTTCCAAGCTCCTTTCTACCCTCTCATATTAAAATCAGAAGTTAACTTTGTTGTATGTATCAAGACTGATACATACTTTCAGATACTCCTAAGAGTCAGTGAGCTCATTTTCTGTTGTGCTTCTTTCTACGGGGGTTGTCTGGGTGGCCACCTTATGTTGAGTGCTTCCTGGGTGCCAGGCATTGAGCTTGCTCAACTGTACATTGAGCTTGTCACACCTCACACTCACTCTCTGAAGTGGAGCATCATTCCAGAGAAAGAGGCTGAGGCTCAGAGAGTTGAGTGACCTGCCCAAGGTCAACAGTTAGCAAATGGTGGAATCAGGGTATGACCCCACGCTGTCCTGAGCCAAAGCTAGTGATCTCTACCTAAACTTCTTCCTAGGCATATAATCGTTTGGATTCAATTTTTTAAAATTCTTTTTCATTTAGATAATTTATTTTTATTGAGATTTGGGTAAAAGTTTACTATTTTCCATTCAAAAGCTCATACACATTTTGTTTTGTGATATTGATTGCAATCCTGACAATATAACGTCTCTCTTCCTACTTGCTCCCTGTGGTTACCTTTTCCCCAGCCTTCTTTCCTATGCATTCCTGCCTTCTGGGCTTTCTCCTTTCTCAAATGCTGCTCTTCAGATCTTCCATGATTAATTGTTCTAAGAAGGATAGCTACCTCATGTAATTGTTCACCTCATAGGTCTGCCTATCATTTGGATGGAAGCTAAGCCATGGGAGTGAGTTCAATTCCAGGCCAGAAGGGGGACTAGGGGTCATAGTCTCAGGGTTTTCACCAGTCTCTATCTGACCAATAAGGCTGATTTATTTTTTTTCTGTTTGTTCATTTTTTAAAAATATATATTTTATTGTAATATAATTTATGTACAGTGAAATACACAAAACTAAAGTAATATGGGTCAATGCACATTTTTTAAATGTATGTTTTACCAATCTGTAGGTTCTCTTTTTACTGTTTTAGAGAAGGCTTTTGATGTGCATAAGAATTTAATTTTTAGAAGGTCCCAGTCATCTAGTTTTCTGCTATTTGTGCATTTTGGGTTGTTTGATAGTCTATTTATGCCATAGATTAGGGCTCCTAAGTTTGCTTTATTTTTTCTTTGTTGAACTTTATAGTTTTCGGATTTACTTTTGGGTCTTTGATCCATTTGAGTTACTTTTTTGTGTATGGTTGAGGTACGGATCTTGTTTCATTTTTCTGCAAATAGATATCCAAATTTCTCAGCACAATTTGTAAAGAGACTGTCTCTTCCCCATTTAATGGGATTTAGCCCTGATATTATCCTTTCTGTTTTAGTTGATTCTGTGGTGATGTGGCCCATTTCATTTCTTCTTCATGCTATTTGTGTCTTCTACTTTTCCTTTGTTAAATTTGCCAGTGAATAGTTGATTTTATTAATCTTTTCAAAGAATCTGCTTCTAGTTTTGTTGATTCTTTCCATAGTTTCTATGGTTTCTACTTCATTTATCTATGTTCAAATTTTTATTATTTCTTTTCTTCTGGTGACTGTAGGCTTTTTTTTTTCCTGCCTTTTTTCTGAATATTGGTTTACGATGTTGACTTTGGCACCTTCTTCTTTTTTGATGTTTGTATTTATTGCTGTAAATTGCCTTCTGATCACTGCTTTTGCTGTCCCCCAAAGATTTTGGTGTATTGTGTTTTCAATCTTGTTTGATTCAAGGAATTTTTAATTTTTAATTTCATTTTTCATTTCTTCTACTAGCCAGTAGTTTTTAAGGAAGGTGTTATTCCATTTCCATGTGTTTGCTTTTTTTCCCTCTATCATCCTATTGATTTCTAATTTTCTAGCACTGTGATCTGAGAAGATGCTTTCCAGTATTTTGATGTTTTTAAATTTATTGAGGCTGGCTTTTGTGGATTCATATATATGGTCTGTTCTGGAGAATGTCCCATATGCACTAGGAAAGAAAACATATTGTACTGTTATTGGATGAAGTTTCTGCATTAGTCTATAAGGTAAAGTTGGTTCATTATATTGTTTAGTTCTTCTGTGCCTTTGTTGAATTTCTTTCTAGTTGTTCTATCCTTCATTGAAAGTGGTGTATTAAAGTCTCCTACTATTACTGTGAGGAGCTCTTGTAGCATAGTGCCTAAGGCATTTGACTGCTGAATAGAAGGTTGACAGTTCAAACCCACCAGCCACTCCTCGGAAGGAAGGTTGGGCAATCTACTTCCAAAGTGATACTGCCTCAGAAACCCAAGAAGGGGTCACTATCAGTTGGATCTGACTCAATGGCAATGAGTTTTTCAATTGTGTTAAAGTTTGATTGATGTATTTTGGGGCTCATTCATTGGGTGTGTAGATATTTATTATGTTTATGTCCTCTTGTCCATTTGATCTTTTCATGTACGTCCTTGTCTCTTATGGTGGTTTCTGTCTTAAAGTCTATTTTATCAGAAATTAATATTGCCACTCCTGATGTCTCTTGATTACTATTTGCTTGAAATATATTTTTCCAGCCTTTGACTTTTAGTCTAATTTTGTCCTTGTGTCTAAGGTGTATCTCTTGTAGGCAGCATATTTATGGTCATGTTTTCTTGCCCGTCCTGCAGCTCTCAATATCTTGATTGGTGCATTTAATCCATTTGCATTCAGTATAATTATTGACAATATGAATTTATTTCTGTCATTTTGTTATTTGTTTTTTCATGGTTTTGCTGATTTCTTTATTCTATATAATATAATATATAATTTTCTGTGCTGACCTCATTTTGTTTATGGATTGCATTATCATTTCCTTTGTTGACATTCTTTTAGTATTTGCTAAATATATTTGCCTTTCCTCTTTTTTTTTTTTTTTTTTGATGAGAAGATTTATTAATTTTCTTTAAGATTACCCTGTGATTTATTTTCTTTCCAACTTTTATGCAGTCTTTTCTATCTCAAGATCATCTTGACTTCTTCTCCATTTGGAAGTTTCTTCCATACACTATTTATTCCTTCTTTTTGCTTTGTAGTTGTCCTCATTTACCAATTGGTTTCTCTGGTTTCTGTTTATAGTCTTGTAAGTTTATTTTATTTTGGCTACTTCTGTATCTGGGTGGGTTTCTGGGTTATGTTGCCATGTGTATTAATCATCAGGTGTTGTCTGCTTTGAGCTCTGGTGGTGAAGTGCCTAAGGCATTTGACTTCTAACAAGAAGGCTGACAGTTCAAACCCACCACCCACTCCTTGGAAGGAAGATTGGGCAATAGTGATACTGCCTCGAAAACCCAAGTAGGGATTGCTATGAGTCAGACCGACTTGATGGCAGTCCTTGGAAGGAAGGTTGGGCAATCTACCTCCGTAGTGATACCGCCTTGGAAACCCAAGGAGGGGTCACTATGAGTCAGATCCAACTCCAGGACACTGTGTTTGGTTTCATTTTGGTTGTCTGCTTTTGTTGGTTCTCTTTAGGTTACAATTCCTTTCATTTCTGTTTTTCTACAAATGTAGTTTTGAGAGATTTGTCTATAAGCTCACTAATTCTATCTTCCGTTGATTCCATTCTACTCCTTTGCTATTTTAATGTATTACCTATTTCTGAAATCTTAGTATTAATCTTCTGGATTTCTATATGCCCTTTGCATGCTTTCTAATTTTTTTTTCTTTTTTTGTGATTTGGATGAAAGTTTACAGAACAAATTCACTTTCCATACACTTTTTTTCATGACATTGACTACAATTTACCACAATGCAACGGGTCCCCTCCCCATAGTTACCCCTTCCCTGTCTCCTTCCCTCCCATACACTCCTGCCCCCTGAGCTCTGTTCTTATGCATACACAGCCCTTATTTCTCCCATGATTGATCTCTCTAAGGAGTGTATCTACCTAATCTAAATGTTCAGCTTCTATGCCTGTCTTTTGTTTGCCTGGAAGCCACGGAGTGGGTTTTCAATTCCAGACCTGAAGGGCAGGTAGGGGCCATAGTCTCAGGGGTTCTGCCAGGCTCTATCAGACCAGCAAATCTGGTCCCTTTATTTTTTAAAAATGATTTTGAGTTTTGTTCCACATTGTTCTCCCACTCTATCCAGGATCTCCTACATAGATCCCCCTCCAAGTGGTTGACTGTGGTAGCCAGGCACCATCTAGTTCTCCTGGTCTCATAGTCACATAGGCTGAGAATCACGTGGTGTACTAGTTGCTTGGACTAATTGTTTCTATATGTCTTTGGTTTTCTTCATTGTTCTTTACTCTGGAGAAGGAGAGACCCATCATTGCATCTAGATGGCCAATTGCAAGCTTTTAAGATCCCAGTGGCTACTTGCCGAAGTAGGATGTTGAACAATGTTTTGTTATGCCAATGGAGTTTGATGTCCCCTGTGACTATGGTCCTGAGCCCAGAAGTCCAACTATTCACTCCCTCTGGGTATCTGGCTGTGGCCAAGAGTGACTACAACCTTGTCCCTTTCTAGCTCTACTATAGACCTGGGAATTCTTATAGAACATACCAATACACTTGTAGAAAAATTGTCTGCCAACCCTATAAGTGGTCTTGGGCATACGCCCCCTCTACATAGACATACCTAATAGTTCAGCCTGTGTACCCATCTATCTACCCGTATATCTATGTTTGCCTTCACTGGCAATGCAGTACTGTATGTACATAGGGTTCATCTTTGTTGTCTGTACTTCCCATGCACTCTCTGTATCTTCCTCTTCCTGAATGCCACTGTGTTGATCACTCACATTTGGTACCTTCTCTTTACCCAAAATCAATACTTGTCTCTACCTATCTAACAGTGTTCTCCCTCCCCTCCTCTCCAACCCCCAATAACTAACAAGGAAAATTTTCTTCCATATAGAAACCTTACCTTGACTTTTTACAATAATGAACTAATACAATATTTGTCCTTTTGTGATTGACTTATTTCATTCAGCATAATGTCCTCCAAGTTTATCCACATTATGTAGGGTTTTGCCAATTCTACGTTATTCTTTAGAGTTGTATAGTATTCCACTGTGTGTGTGTGTACCAAAGTTTGGTTATCCATTCTTCTGTTGATGGGCACCTAGGTTGTTTGTATCTTTTGACTACTGTAAATAGTACTGTGATGAACATGTGTGTGCATATATCTGTTCTTGTCCTGGCTCTCACTTCTTGAGGATATATACCTAGTAATGGAATGGCTGGATCAAATGGTATTTCTAATTCCAACTTTTTAAGGCATCACCATACTGATTTCCACAGTGGTTTTATCATTTGACAGTCCCACCAGCAGTATATGAGAGTCCCAATCTCTCTGCATCCTCCCCGGCATTTGTTATTTTCTGTCTTGTTGAACTTTGCTACTAGTGCTGGGGCAAGATGGTATCTCCTTGTTGTTTTGATTTGCATCTCTCTAATGGCTAATGAAGGGAGCTCTGGTAGCATAGTGGCTAAGACACTTGCCTGCTAACCAGAC
>NW_006921766.1:4031864-4033938 GCF_000298275.1 Orycteropus afer afer | reverse complement strand
TGTATGTCTGTCATTGTACCAATACCAGGCAGTTTTGACTACTGTGGCTCTGTAGTATGTTTTGAGATCTGGCAATGTGAGACCTCCTACTTTGTTCTTCTTCTTCAATAGTGCCTTGCTTATCTGAGGTCTTGTTCCTTTCCATATAAAGTTGTTGTTTGTTGTTATGTGTTGTCAAACTGGACCTGACTCATAGCGACCCCTCCTTGGGTTTCCAAGGCAGTATCACTACGGAAGTAGATTACCCAACCTTCCTTCCAAGGAGTGGCTGGCGGGTTTGAACTATATAAAGTTAGTGATTGGTTTTTCCATATCCTTAAAGAATGTTGGTGGGATTTGGATTGGGATTGCATTGAATGTATAGATTGCTTTGAGTAGAATTGACATTTTCACAATGTTCAATCTACCTATCCACAAGCATGGTATGTACTTCTATTTATGTAGATCTCTTATGGTTTCTTGAAGTAGTAGACTTTAGTTTTCTTTGTACACGTCTTTTCTGTCCCTGTTAAGATTTATTCCCAAGCATTTTATTTTTTTGGTAGCTATTGTAAATAGTATTAATTTCCTTATTTCTTTTTCAGCAATCTCTTGCTGGTGTAGAGGAATCCATCTGATTTTTGGATGTTGTCCCTGTATCCTGCCACTATACTAAATCTCTCAATTAGTTCCAGTAGATTTTGTACTGAGTCTCTTGGGTTTCTAGGTATAGGATCATATCATCAGCAAATAAGTGTAGTTTGACTTCTTCCTTACCAATTTGGATGGCTTTGATTTTCCTTTCTTGCCTTATTGCCCTGGCTAGGACTTCCAACAGGAGCTCTGGTAGCTTAGTGCCTAAGGCACTTGACTGCTAACCAGAAGGCTGGTGGTTCAAACCCATTAGCCACTCCTTGGAAGGAAAGTTGAGCAATCTACTTCTGTAGTGATACCACCTCGGAAACCCTAGGAGGGGTCGCTATGAGTCAAGTACAACTCAATGGCACGTAACAACAACACCAACAACAGGACTTCCAATACAATGTGGAATAGAAGTAGTGATAGAGAGCATCCTTGCCTGGTTCCTGTTCACAAGGGGAATAGTTCTGGTCTCTCTCCATTGTGAATAATGTTGGCTGCTGGTTTTGCCTATATGTCCTTTATTTTCTTGAGGAATGTTCCTTCTATTCCTATTTTGCTGAGAGTTTTCATCAGGAATGGGTGTTGGATTTTATCAAATGCCTTTTGTGCATTGATTGATATGATCATGTGGTTCTTTTTTTGTTTTATTTATGTGTTTTTTCGTGGTGTTCCTGGTTTCTTTGTTACATATAATTTTCTGTGCTGAGCTCATTATGTTTATGAATCGTGTTATCATTTCCTTTATTGCTGTTGTTTTAGTATTTCCTAAATATTTGTACTTGTCCTCTTTTTTATTGTGATGTGAAATTTTATCAGTTTTCTTTGAGGTTACTCTGTGATTTATAATTGTCTCCCTGAGTTTAGAACAGTCCATTCTATCTTGCAACTCTCTTGATTTCCTCACTATTTAGAAGTTCTGTAACTACACTATTTTTTCCCTCTTTTTTGTTTGTAGTTGTCCTCATTTGCCAATTGATGTCCCTGGTTCTGTGTTTAGAATCTTGTAAGCTTATTTCACTTTGGATACGTCCATAGTTGTGTTGGTTTCTGGGTTATGTCATCTTGTGTATTAATGATCTGCTGTTGTTTGCTATTATTATTTCTCTGTTCAATGGGCTCCCTTTAGTATCTCTTGTACGATTGGTCTGGTTTTAATAAATTCCTTTAATTTCTACTTATCTGGAAATTTCACCATCATATTTGAGGGACAGTTTATTATTATTATATTTTTATTTTATTTTGATTTGGGTGAAGATTTACAGAGCGAATTCACTTTCCATACAGCAGTTCACATATACTTTGTCTCATGTCATTGACCACAGTTTACCACGATGCAACAGCTCCCCTCCCACTTCCTCCCCATAGTTTCCTCCCCAGTGACCATCCCTGCATACTCTCCTGCCCCCTGAGCTGTCTCCCTGTGCATAAGCAGCCCTTCCTTCTCCCATGATTG
>NW_006921766.1:4001483-4030880 GCF_000298275.1 Orycteropus afer afer | reverse complement strand
TTCATCCATGTTATATGGTGTTTTGCAGATTCTACATTATTCTTCAGTGTTGCGTAGTATTCCGTTGTGTGTATGTACCATAGTTTGGTTATCCATTCCTCAGTTGATGGACATCTAGGTTGTTTCCATCTTTTGGTAATATCTCACCTTTCCAGTTGTTGGCATCTGGAATGTCCTTGCAGTTCCTGGCAAATGGAGCCTATTCTTAGATCCCTGGAATGTGAGAGAACACTGTCGCTTTAAATATCCAAAATGGTTGAACCACTTGTAAACATTCACAATAGCTATGTCCTCTGGATAGGTGAAAGTCCACAGCTCACCCTGTCTCCCTCTTTGCTGCTTCCCCTTTTGTTCACTGGCCACCAGTGCAGTCCTCCATGCATCATCCCCTGGCTATCAGGGCCGATTTTTAGGTTAATTCTTAGGTCTTTATACCACTTGGCAATATCCAAGCTGTCTGTGCCATCAGGATCACTGAAAGACCACCACTCCATATGTCCCTCTTTCGGTGTTTTCATGCAGGTTCTTCTACTAGTTGGAGTTTAATCCACTTTTGTATTCTTCCTTTCAAAGCTCAGGGCTCCAGGATTATCTTCTGTATCTGTATTAATTTGTTCCCATTTTCCTTGTTGAGGAAGGTGTTTTTAGTTTGTCTGCCTATTCTGCTGCCTCACCAGAACCTCCCTATTTTGTCCATTTGTTCTTGTTTTGTTTTCCTAAATTCTTCTAGAGTTTTGTCTGGCTTTTCCTTGATTTTGTCTGTGTTTTCTTTGATCTATCTCTCAATCTGTTGAAGGTACCTAAATATTATTCTTTTGAGTTCCTTACCAGGTTGTTGTAATACCACTTGTTCCTCAGGGAGGTTTTCTTGCTCTGTGTTCTGGTCCCTTGTTTATACTTGTTTATCTTGCTTCTGTGTGTAAACTGGGATTGTCAGTTGCCTCTGAGGCACTGTGATATCATTGTATTTCTATTTAATTGGTGTTGTTGGTGTGATTTGCCCAGTTTATTTATTTATTTTTGATATATAAAAGCAAGTGGGACTGGTATGCTACTTTTTTTTGCTCGTTTGGTAGCACTTAGGCACTCACCTGTCTCCTGGTAGGTGTGATAGAGAATGATAATTTGTGCACAGTTCTCTGTTAGCTATTTGTTTAGAGTAGCTGAGGACAGGTTGTGTTAGTATTGGCTGCCTTCTTTCATTGATCAGTTGGTGGGGAAGCAGTCAATAACCCTCACCCAGTGGATGGAACTGCAGGAGGTACAGATGTAGTTGGGTTGTGTGGGCATGGCTGCTTTTAACTAAATAAATAAATAAATAAATAACAAAAAAAAAATGACAACAGAGTACAAAACAGAAGCAATATAAACAATCAACAACTACAAAAAGAAAAAACAATAAAAAAAAACAGGAAATGGAAAAAGAAGTAGAATAAAGCGAAAAAGAAAAAGACAGCATCTGGGTGTTAAAAACAGAGTGAGAGAAAAAGAACAGTAAATAAAAAATCAGAAAAGTTGAAAAAGAAAAACAAAGGATAGAAAAAATAAAAATAAAAAGTGACAAAATGAAAGAAACAAGAAAGGAATCAGGAAAAGGGAAAAAAGCAAAACAAACTAGAAGTAGGGAAGGATGAAAAGAACAAATGAAAGGAAGAAAAAATAATTTTAATTTAAAAAAAAACAACTGGGAGGTGGTGTAGGGTATGTCAGTGTTCTTCCTGCTGGTCAAGCAGGTGGCAGGGTGCAGAGCTTCTTGTCCTAGCACTAGTTCCTGTCTACCCAGAGGGCAACTGGGGGCAGGGTGCCTGATCCCAGACAAGTTCCTGCTCACCAAGAATATGTCTAGGGGCAGGGCACCTGAACCCAGAAAAAACTCATTCTGCTCAAACAGGAGCTGGGAGCAAGACACCTGGTGCCAGAAGGAATAACTACCAGCTCATAAAGCACCTGGGGACAGGGTATCTGGTCTCAGAAAAAGTTCCCGCTGCTCCAAAAAGCAGCTGGGTGTAAGACACCTTGTCCTAGCAAAAGTTCCTACCAGCCCAAAAAGCAGCTGGGAGTAGGGTGGCTGATTTTGGAACTAGTTCCTGTCTACCCAGAAAGCTGCTAGGGTCAGGGTGCCTGATCCCAGTTGAATTTGTATTGGCCCAGAAGGTATTTGAAGGCAGGGTGCCTGGACGCAGAAAAAGTCTTTGTTTGTCCAAAAGATGAATGAGAGCAAGTCACCTAATTCCAGAGGGAGTTCCTGCTGGCTTGCTAAGCAGCTATGGGTAGGGCAT
Organism: Orycteropus afer afer; assembly: GCF_000298275.1. Classification (NCBI taxonomy): domain Eukaryota; kingdom Metazoa; phylum Chordata; class Mammalia; order Tubulidentata; family Orycteropodidae; genus Orycteropus; species Orycteropus afer. The sequence continues at coordinate 4,028,601 of NW_006921766.1, read as the reverse complement.
CTGATCCCACACAAAGTTCCTGCTGTCTCTAAAGGCAACTGGGTGCAGGACCCCATTCCCAGAAAAAGTTCCTGCCTTCCCAAAAGCTGGCTGGGTGTATAGAGTACCTGGTCTCAGAAAAAGTTCCTACTGTCTCAAATGGTGACAGGCAGCAGGGTGCCTAGTCCTGGGACCAGTTCTTGCCTGTCCAGAAGGCAGCTGGTGGCAAGACACCTGGTCCAGAATGGAATTGCTTTTCATCCAGAATGGATGGCCACACCTCCATTCACAAGAAGGGTGTAGGGTACAAGGGGAACAAGGGGTAGATACATCTTTCTGGTTGTCAGCCACCAGTGTGGTTGCCAGTGCAGACTTCATCAGGTTGCTGCCCACATTGTAACGCCACTTGCAGATATTCAAAATGGCCATGCCATCAGGTTAGCCAACACCCCACAGGTCTATTTGTCTCTTTATTCACTGTTTTCATTCAGTCTCTTCTACTAGTTGGTATTTAATCTGCTTCTTTATCCTTTCCTTCAAAGCTCAGGGTTCCAGGATTATCTTCTATATCTGTTTCAATTGGTTTCTTGTTTCTTTGTTATAGAAATTTTGTGTAGCCTATCTGCCTGTTCCACCATTTTGCTGGAAGTCCCCTAATACAATCATAATTTTTTTTCATTCAATTATATAAACACTGTCTTATACAGACAATATGAACTTGAAATATATTCTCCTACAATTGGAGTTTAGTTTCTTGAGTCAGTCTTTTTCAAACTTAAGTCCTTGGAATGCTCAGTTTGGAAAATGTATTCTCAGGAGACTGGGAGAACTCTTTCTGCTAATAACACTCATGCATTACTGAGTTTGAGAAAAGCTACTCCTTCTTAGTGTCTGCTTGGCTCCTACCCCTTTCTCAACCCTCCTATGAGTGAATGGGAAGTAAGCTCGTCCTCCAGCAAACACTGGCCCCAGCCATGTCCCTTTGATTCTTATCTTCAGCATGGTCCAGATGACTCCATCCTCAGTCTTCTCTCATTCCCTCCCATGCAATGAACATGCTCCCTCTATCCCATGTCCTTCTCTATCCTGCCTGGGATTTTGTAGCCTCTGCAGAGGATTCTCTATGGGCAGGTGAGGCTCACAAGCACCCACTCTCTCTGACACACAGACATTTGGAAGGCAGAGCTCTTACTTCTGCTCCACAACATTGCCCATGACCCCCAAATTGGCCTTTTCTACTCTAATTCATTTCCATTGCCTGGGGAACCCAGAACCTACAGAAAGAGATCCAGAGCTGTAAGGGACCATAGATCTAGAAAGGCTTCTCTATCTGCATACTTTGGCTTCGATAAGGAATCTTGTCCACTCTCCATCCCTCTACATATTTCGCCTCTGGGATTCCCCTTTTGAGGCAGCCCCTCGAGCCCATCCCATTGGAAGAGTTGTTGCTGTAGTCTGCCGGTGCCCCCCCCCGCCCCCAGGGACCCACAGGTTTCCAAGACCCTGTGCTGACAAGGGTCTCTACAAGCTCTGAGCCCTGTCTGCAGTCTGCCAAACCCCTTGTCTGCTTCTCTTTGCTCAAGCTGAGTTGATGTCTTGTCAGCATGGGCTTTGATGAGGCAGGATTAGGGCACACACAGTTGTCCAGATTACAACCTTTCACCCAGAGGTGTTATCTACAGCACAACAGAGAAAGCCTTTAGAAATTTCAGCATAGGGAATCAGTACCATTCTTTCCTCCTAAGACTGGGGTTAAATATATAGGGATGATGAAAGCCAGCTGTAAATACTGCTGAGCAAATGCAGTGGCTAAGAACAGAACACTCCTTGCAGGTGGGTTATCTTTGCTCCCTCATTGTTCTTAATCACTGGACTTGGGGTGGGGTGAGCACCAAAGGCAGCAGTTCACCCATCCTTGCCACTAATTTCCTTGAAGGAGCCTCCCAGCCTGCTCCTTTGCTCCTTGCCCCTTCCTCCTCCCAGGTCGGGCCCCAGAGGAGTAGGGCGCGTCCCATCTGCCCTCTGGATCTGTTCTGTGAAGCTGCTCTCAAAGTGTTCCAGCCCAGGTCATGTGTGGTGACATCCTACAAGGTCAGAGCCCTGGGAAAGCCATATTATGGGGGCTGAGAGAGCCCCTCCAGGTAGCCTCCTCCAGGTGGCCTGGGAGAGAAGCAGGCTGTGGGGATTTAAAATCTGTATAGCTCAGTTGTGTTCCAATGCAGTTAAATTGTTTTGTCAAAGATTATTTTAAAAGACCAGGGTGCTGGGTCTTGGGAGGATAGCATCAAATCATGTGTGAAAAGTCAGCTTTCTGCTTCTGAAGAAACAGTGGAAGCTTGTTCTCATGGCTTCAGAGTCTAGTCATCGGTCCCTAAAGTGCCTACCCACAGGTCACTGGTGTGATTTAAAATAACAAGATAAAAAAAAAGCTGAGTTTCTCATTATGTTATTTTTCACATTTCCTTCATAACCTGCTTTTAGACAAAAGACATTTCATTCTATATCCAGATAGTCACATTGTTGCCACTAATTTTTATTTCTAATTAGTTCCATACCATTAAATAACTCTTTAAAAGGCTAACCTCACTGTTCTAATATGCTTCCCATGCCTTTGTATTTTCTTTCAATACTGTCCTTTACATGTGTTTTATGTGACTTGTCAACACAGTATATACGTGTCCTGCTTATCTTTATTTGACACATTATAAGATGTTTTCCAGATTGCAAAGTGGTCTTCATAATACTAGTGTTTTTTGCAGTTTTTGCTGGTGATCTGCTATAATTCACTGAAGCATTATTTGCTAGTGACCTTTTCAAATGTATCAATACATAAGGGTTAAGCCACCCTGGGTGAGTGGATTTCAGGGTGGGCACTGGGTGGATTCTTGGTGTGGAGCCTGAGCTGCTTCCCAAAGGCAGGATATATACTTCACCTGTCCCCTAGGGAGGCCTACAGTGAACATTGTCTTTTGTTACTCAATTTTTGCTATTTTAATGAAAATGCAAAATTATATCTTGTTATTTTAGTTTTAATCAGTTGTATTAGTAGAAATGTGAAACACTGGATTCACAAATGTTTTTGTGTGTTTTGGTGTTTCAGATCCGAAAGACATCAAGTGCACTTCCACGCTTACAACGGTAAAGACCTGCCCTCTGTTCCTTGTCATCTGCTAGGACAGTTTGTTTTTGCCAGGTGTTCTGATGACTGTCTCAGTCACCTCCTTGTTCTAAATGTACAGTGTCCTTCAGTGGGGTATGGATGTGGTCCCCATCCTCAGAATAATGGCAATCTTAGGAAAGTGCTGATAACAATAGCACCACAAACCAGATGGAAGGTTGGTGCACTGTGCGCTAAGAACCTCCATGCTGAGGGAACCAGAGGCTGGTGGGCTGACCAAGCCTGATGGGGAGTGCTTTCCTCCAGACTGAGTATGATCATACCTTTGTGGGTATGGAAGTATGACTGAGGAAAAACATGCAGTTGAATAGATGTCAAACTTTAAACTGGTCACTTTAAACTGTGATCACAATTCTCAGGTGGGCCATCTGGACTGCTCAGCCTGCTGACCACATTGTCCTAGTCAGTTTAACTTCATGAACCTCTCTCCTCCAGCCTCTCCCACACTTAGCTGACAGTGACCATATGTTATGGATAGCTGAGAAAAACCGAAACTTGATTAGAAAGCTTGCACATGCTAACTCCTCGCCTTCATTCCTACATCCATGTGCTTGCCTACAGCCTTCCTGGAGGCCCTGGTAGGGAACTGCACCTATCCCACCCAAGCTCCTGAGCTCCTGCACCTAGTCCTCTCATCTTCACTCCCCACCCCCAACCTCCTACACCACTCTCACCTGCCACCCTATGCATTATCATCCATCTCAGAAGAAAACCTCTCTTGCTCTCATGTCCTACTCTAGGCACCTCTTTCCCCTGTCTTCTGCTCTCACTTGTAGGAGATCCTAAAAGAGCTTTCTCTCCCCAACATCTTCATTAGTACAGCCTCCTTCCTCTCTCCTACCTGCTTTGAATAGGCCTTGCTCCCACCATCCATTGACATGGCCTTGGTCAAAGTCGGCAGTAACATCACTGCTCTGGCCTCATCCCACTTGGCCTGTCTGCAGCATTGAAGACAGGTATTCTCTCCCTGTGAAGTGTTCTCTTCCTTTGGCATCTATGATACCTGTTGCCCTGGTTTTCTTGTAACACATTGGCTGTTCCTGCCCAAAGTGCTTTTTTGCTAGCCCCCCAAACATGGGGGCACCTTGGTCCAGTCTTTGGCCCTTTATCTTATTTATACTTTAACATTAGTGACCTCCCCAGGCCCATGTGCACTGATTCCCCCATTTATGTCCCTTGCATGACCCTCTGCCCTGAACTCCACAGTCATAGGTCTAACTACTGACTTGACATTCCTATTTACACAGCTGTCTGGTTGTCATCTCAGACTTAGCATGACCAAACTAGACATCTTGGTTTCATGCTATGAATTTATGAGCCCCTGGCATTGCCTATCTTGGTCATAGAAGAGCCACTCCAGCTTCTCCTTCCATTAGCCCCATGCCCAGCCCATTGGCAGGATCCATCAGTTCTGATTTCATTGTATGTGTAAATCTATGTGCATGTGTGTATATGCATACATGTGGGTGCATGTGTGTGGTGCCCATGAGTACAGGCAACATAAACACTTCCCTTCATCTCCACTACCACCATTCTAGTCCAGGTTGCTCTCTGTCATCTCTCCACTCAGCTAGTATTCATTTGTTGTTGTTGCTATGTGCCCTCGAGTCGGACCCGACTCATAGTGATCCCTCCTTGGGTTTCTGAGGCAATATCACTACAGAAGTAGATTGCCCCATCTTCCTTCCAAGGAGTGGCTGGTGGGTGTGAGCCGCCAGCCTTCTGGTTAGCAGTCAAGTGCCTTAGGCACTATGCTACCAGAGCTCCTAGTATTCATTAGCCTCCTATTTAAAAAAAAAAAAAAATCCACTTCTGCTCCCTGAAAATTCCTACTTCACCCAGAAGGATTTTCTTAGATAAGTCAGATCATGGCACTGCCTTGCTTACCACTCTCCAGTGGGTTCCCATTTTGCTCTGCACAAAGCCCTCATCATGCTCGGCCCATAAGGCCCTGTGTGATGGGGCTCACTCCCACCTGGGTGAGGATAATTTCTCTAGTTGCCTTGGCACTTGCCTCATCTTGATCCTGACCCTTATTCTCTACTTTAGCCTCATGCCCTTTGCATCTATTCTTTATTCTGCTGGAATGCTCTCCTCCACATGAGTATGATCAATCTCAGCTCAAATGTCACCTCTTCAGAGTAGCATCCTGGACCACCCCATCTAAAAGCCACCACTGCAGCTCAGGCCTTGGCCCCCCTGCCAGAGCACTTGTCGCTCTCTGAAGTTACATCATTTTGTTGACAGTTTCCCTGTTTATCATAATAGTGTAAGAACTATGCAAGTTGAGCCTTGTCTTGGTCACTACAGAATCCCCAGTCATCAGAACAGAGCCTAGCAGTGCACAGAAATGGAGGCAGCAGTTTCCTCTTGTCTATGTTTGTATACACTGGGCTGATGAGAAGGATTCTGGTGCTTATTAAACAAAAACAAAAATAAGAAAACAAATGAAATCAATTTTGAAATCCACTGCCTTAGGAGCTCTGGTGGCATACTGCCTAAGGCATTTGACTGCTAAGAGAAGGTTGGCAATTCAAATCCACTGGCCATTCCTCGGAAGGAAGGTTGGGCAATCTACTTCCACAGTGATACCACCTCGGAAACCCAAGAAGGAAGGGGTCGCTATGAGTCGGATCTGACTCAAGGGCAATGAGTTTGGTTTTGGGGAAGTTAAACACATGAAGTTTTTTTAAAACTAGAGTCGATATTTAAAGGCTCTCTAAAAGCCATTTTTTCTGCCACAAGCCTGAACTTCACCTTTCAGGCTGACACAGATCAAGGACATTTTTAGCTGTACAGTTTTTAGAGGTTTTTTAATGGTATGACGACCAGCTGCCTCTAGAACTGGGGAAGAACTTTGATGGTCACCTGGAATAGTCTTCCTCCTTGGAATATTTCTGTCCCCTCCAGAAAGGGCTTCTCCCACCCAGCAGAGGCCAGGCCGGGGCTGGGAAGCAGGAACTTTGTGTGGATTGTGTCTTGGGAGGGTATTTTCCTCTTGCTCAGCTTTTAGGAGAATGAGAGAGCACATCCCCATGTGCAAGATGGGAGTCCTGCTGTTTGTTTCTGTGAATCGAGGGCTAAGCCTGTGGTTTATTTTCTTCTGTTCCCCCCTACCTAAACACTTCCCTGAGCCCCTGGGGTGCTGAGCTACCTCCTAGGTGCTATGTGCTTTCTCTCCTTGGAGGTCATAGAGGGAGAGATGGACTCTCTGGGGTGCATGTCATCCATCTCTGCAGAGCAGGAACCGGGCTCTCATTTGGTAGCAAGGGTGTGTTCTTCCTTCTGAATCAATTGTGACACAGGAAGAGCCTCTGTTACCTCACTTGTTAAAGAAAAACCTTGGTCTCTATTCTTTCTAAAGGTGTTTCATTTCAAAAGCCATTTTCAAAAAATATCACAGGCTATAAGGAATGTCATTGTAGTTAGTTGCTGTTGAATTGACCCTGACGCTTGGTGCCCCATGTGACGTGTGTCCCCATGTGTGTAGCACTGTGCTCCATAGGGTTTTCAGTGGCTGATTTTTCAGAAGTAGATCGATCACCTGGACTTTATCCCAAGGAGCCTCTGGGAGGATTGAAGCCACCAACCTTTCTGTTACCAGCCTTAGAGTAAGATAATTGTTGTACCACCCAAGGAATATGAAAAAAGCAAAAAAATAAAACATCCACTGCCATCAAGTCAATTCTGACTCATAGTGACCTTATAGGACAGAGTAGAGCTGCCTGCCCCATAGCTATAAGTCTTTATGGAAGCAGACTGCTTTATCTTTCTCCTGAGGAGCAGCTGGTGGGTTCAAACCAGCCACCTTTTGGTTAGCAGCCAAATGCTTTAACCACAGTACCACCAGAGCTCCCTCTCAAGGACTATCCGAACCCACTGCCATCAAGACAATTCCGAATCATCGTGACCTATTGGACAGGGTAGAATCACCCCAAAGGGTTTTCAAGGCTGTAAATCTTTACAGAAGCAGAGTAGAGAGCAGCTGGTGTGTTCAAATTCTTTAACTCCTGTGCCACCAGGGCTCCTTCTCAAGAGCTATAAGAAATGTTAAATTGCCTTGTCATCCTATGTTTTTGTATACCCTGGCCTTGGAGTATTCTCTAAGAATTTTATTTTTACTTCCTGTTATCTGAGGGTCTGGACCTTGAGAGTAAAATGATTAGCCCATTGTTTTGTTTTAATCATTTATTTTCCCTTGGTAGTTTTTTGTGAGGATTGTATCATTGTTTCAAGTAAAGTTAGATTTAATTTCTAGCTGTTGATTTGGTAATTGGTTTAATTAAACTGTTTTCTCCCAGCATCCCAAAGGCTTCGAGAATGGTACAAACAGATTTAGACTCCAGAAGCAAATCCTAAACAATGAAAAGAAAAAGCCTCTGGTAAGTTATACCTGATACTCCTTTCGTGACAGTCCAAGCACCAGGAAAGCTCCAAGGCGCAGAGGCCATTTGCCCCTCTGCCTTCCTGACATCCCCACAGACATCTCAGGTTGTTAGAAAATAGGTCTCAATTGTATTTCTTCACTACAATTTGAGTTTGCTCTTGTTAGATTTCTTTGGATAGTAGACTAAGATTATTTAAGTTTTAAAATCAAATTTGATTTTTAAGTGATTCATTCATTCAGGTACTGTTTGTTGGCATTCAGAATGCCAGCCCTGCTCCAGGTGAGGCTCCAGCTATGAGGATCAGACCGCCTCTGTTCTTGTGGAGCTTACGTTCAGGGGGGTTAGAAATACAGACAGAAAGGCAAACAGAAAAACCAAAAGAACCAAACCCACTGCCATTAAGTCGATTCCAACTCATAGCGACCCCCATTGGGTTTCAGAGGCAGTAAATTTTTATGGAAGTAGATTGCCCCGTCGTCCTTCTGTGGAGTGACTAGTGGGTTTGAACCACTAACCTTCCAGTTAGTTAGCAATCAAATACCTTACGCACTATGCCACCAGAGCTCCTTGACAGACAGCAGGGTGATATGTCAAGTGGTTTTGAGTGCCAGGAAGACAAATCTTCGAAGAAAGGGATGGGCAGACACTGTTTCAAAAGGAGGTGGGGTAGGTGGGTGGTGGTTTGGGGTAGACTTCCCTCAGAGGGGCATATCGGGTAGAGATGTGAAAAGAGTGAGGGAAAACCTGCAGGTACCTGGGCCAAGAGGGTTTGGGGCAGAGAGAGTACAGAGTGTGCCAGGTGTATGAGGTGCACACAGGAAGTTAATATCATGTGACCAAGAAAAGGTAAGAGAAAGGAGATTAAGATAAAAAGTTGTTTTCCACTTCTTCTACTCCCCTCCCCCATTTTACAGATGCTGGGGCACAAAGATGCTAAGTCACCTTCCTGACTGCCCTGGAAAGTAGGCAGCCTCGATCTAAGCCCAGCAGTCTCTGCCAGGCTGCACCACACCCCAACTGCTCCCTGCCCACTTCTCACACACTGTGGAGCAGTTAGAGGCATTTTTAGATTTAGTTTCAATCATTGAAATTATAAGCCATTGTATTTTCTTTTTAAATCAAATAGCTTAAAGGATAAGTACACTAAAGTTTCATACATTTTTTTCCTCCTTTATTGCCTGGGGAAATTTATTTGTGGTGATTGAAATACTAGAGAGGGAAAAATGATGTCTTGCATGTCTTAGTTCTTAGATTTTAGAAAGAGTGCAGGTAGTGATTAACTCAACTGAAGCATTTTAACATCTCTACCCACTTCTGAATTTACATTTTAAAAAAATCAGGTCTTAAATAATGTCTGAATGACTAGACTTCCTCTCTGATTATTATTGAGGGCTTGCCTTGTCCTTTTGAACCAAGACCACAGATCCCATTTTTCTGGTGTAACTGACCAGTAAAACTAGCCTTATCTTCTGAATATAGCTTCCCTCTTTCCTTTTCTGTCCCTTCAGTGAAAGTTTCCATACATGTTACCAGAGGACCAGCTACATTTGTAGTGACCCTAAGAGATTGCGCTTTGGGCACATTGACACCCCAGGCTGACGGTGAGGTGGATATTGCTGAACAGGGTTGGTCAGTCAAGAGTGTCACTGTCAGCAGCTCTTGTACAGATGCCTCTAAGCAGTAAACCAGGCTGGGTCTTCTCCATGTTGTTGTTTGTTGTTAGGTGCCATTGAGTCAGCTCCGACTCATAGAGACCTATGAGAAAGTACAGCAGAAAGAAACACTGCCTGGTCCTGCACCATCCTCACAATCCTTGCTATCCTTGAGCCCATTGTTTGAGCCACTGTGTCAGTCTATCTCATTGAGGGTCTTCCCCTTTTACACTGACCTCTACCCATCGTGATATCCTTCTCCAGGGACTGGTCCCTTCTGACAGCATGACCAAAGTATAACAGATAAAGTCTGGCCATTTTTGCTTCTAAGGAGCATTCTAGCTGTACTTCTGAGGCAGATGCGTCTTGGACAAATCTGGACCACTACTTTCCTTCATTTTTAGATTAGATTGGAAGACAGATTTGTCCTTCTCCCTATATCATAGGAACAGCTCCTGAACTGAAGCTAGCTCATAGATCAACAGTAGGGAGTCTGATACACTTGATGGGGACTCCCAGCTCCCCCTTTATCCAGCATGATCCTGTTCTGATCCTCTGAGACTCAGGAGTTGAACATTACACACCCCATTACTTCACTGCTTTTCAGAGGGCTGATTCAGAAAGACTTAATAGAGAAAGCTAAAGAAAGCATGGGGGCTGGAGGCAAGTAGTATCACTTAGCCACATGGTGAACTCTCTTCCTATTGTCAGCTTTATCTATTTTTTAAAAATTTTATTATAACTTGGGTGAAAGTTTACACAGCAAATTCATCTTCCATACAGCAGCTCACATACACTTTATCTCATGACATTGACTGCAGTCTCCCACAATGCAATAGCTTTCCTCCCACCTCCTCCCCATAGGCACCTCCTCCCTGTGTCCTTCCCTCCCATGCACTCCTGCCCCAATTCTCAGCTTTATTTTGTTTTATCTTTTTGAAGATTGCCTAAGGCGGCAGGTGTAATTTGTTGTCCTCATCATCATTTGTCCCCTTGGTCTTTTCTTGGGCTTCTCTGAGCATCTTTCTGACACACTGTAGCTCAAAAACTGGCTCAACAAATGTATAAACCAAACCAAACTCACTGCCGTTGAGTCGATTTTGACTCATAGCAACCCCTTGGGTGGGTTTGCAAGGTGGTATCACTATGGAAGTAGATTGTCCAGCCTTCCTTCCAAGGAGTGGTTGGTGGGTTTGAACTGCCAGCCTTCTGGTTAGCAGTCAAGTGCCTTAGGCAGTACACCACCAGAATATGGTGAGTGTGTATTTTAATGTTGAGTAAGTGTGTATTTTAATGCTTTCAGATCTCTCAACTCACATACCAGGCGGGAATCCCTAAATCCTCCCTTGGATTACCTATCTGGCTGTGTAGCTGCAGGGAGTGTCAAGGTGCAGGGAGGGGCTTATCATATTTAAATTGTTGTTATCAGCTGCCATTATGTTGGCCCCTGGCTCATGGTGACCCATGTGCAACAGACTGTTCCATCTCCATGATTGGACCATGGTGATCCACGAGGTTTTCACAGCTGATTTAGACTCCAGAAGCAAATCCTAAATAATGAAAAGAACAAGCCTGTTCTTTTCTCTCATGAGAGATGCATGATCTCCAGGCCTTTCTTCCTAGTCCATCTTAGACTGGAAGCTCCTTTGAAACCTGTTCAGCATCACAGCAACACACAAGCCTCCACTAACAGATGAATGGTGGATGTACATCAGGTCCATTAGCTGGGAATTGAACCCAGGTCTCTTGCGTAAAAGATGAGAATTCTTCCAACTGGACCACTACTTCCCTTCATTTTTAGGTTAGAGCAGTCATGATTATACCCTCCTAGCCCCACATTTTTCTTTTAATAATGGAGGCCTGTGAAAGTGTGAACCATCAGTGTGGGGCTGCCATGACTGGAGAAGCCCTGTCACGCCTCACACAGGGCTCTACAGAACCCTCAGGGGGCTCTTGGAACCCAGATTGAAAACCCCTGGTTTAGGGCCAACAAGAGGTACCACCTTCACTCAGTTTTAGCCTAGTAGTTTGTTGCTTGTTGTGTAAGAAGGAGGCAGCAACATACCCCTTCTTTGTTCTAGAAAACACATCATGACCTTGTGCTTTCCCTTCTCCAGATATTGCAAAGACTAAATTGGTTACTTCATGTCCCTTGACTATATGTAACAGACCAGTGGGTGGGCATGAGCCTTTTCTCCACACAGACAGCCATGCCCAGAGCATCCACCCCTGCTTCGGTGAAGAGCTGACAGACGGTCTATGGCTTTGATCAGCTGCACAGAACAAGAAAGGGGGTGGGTGGCTCTGGTGTCCTGGATCGGTTGCAAACTATAGCCAGTTGCACTTAGTGCCCTCCGAATCAGAGTATCCTATTCCAGCCTAAGCAAAAACTTTCTGTTTTCTCTCTCTAACTAGTGCGTTTTTTTCCCACTGATTAACCTACTTAATGTGTGTGTGTGTGTGTGTGTGTGTTTAACCTATTAGCCCATCAGTTCTCCACCTTGGTTGCATACTGGAATCACTTAGGGAGCTTCTAAAAATACTGGGGCCTGGGGCATGCCCCAGATGGCTGGGTAATTGGTCTGGGGTGTAGCCTTTGTTAAGAGTTTCTCATAGCCCCCAGGAGATGCTCATATTTAGTCAGGGTTGAGAACTATTGATCCATTCTTTCATGAGAGAAAAATGTCTATCTGAACTCAAATTGTGGTTCTTTATTTTCACAGGTTTATGGAATTGTCATTCGGAAGTGTTAGCTTTTATACTGGGGGTTGATCATCTTCATCCTGAAACAACAAAAAAACAAAACAAAACTCACTGCTGTTGAGTCAGATCTGACTCATAGTGACCCCTCCTTGGCTTTCTGAGGTGGTATCACTACAGAAGTAGATGCCTTCTGAGGAGTGGCTGGTGGGTTTGAACTGCCAGCCTTCTGGTTAGCAATCAAATAAATGCCTTAGGCACTACGCTACTAGAGCTCCCAACAACAGACTAGTTTAAATGTAAATGTGCCCATCAGAAGACCAGTTGACCATGCAGAAGCCCTGGTCTGGAAGATGGCTTCACAGGGGATGTCACTCCTGGGCCGCACACTGGTGTTCAGCATGCGTGTAATGTGGCTGTGGTTGCTGTCACGCGTCATCTGCCACTCAGTGTTCCAGATTTCTGTTTCTTACTGGAAGAGTGTTTTAAATCCTGAGGGGGGATATGTTGTTGTTGTTATTATGTGCCATCAAGTTGGACCCAACTCATAGCGACCCCTCCTTGGGTTGCCGAGGCAATATTACTACAGAAGTAGATTGCCCAACCTTCCTTCCCAACCTTCCTTCTGAGGAGTGGCTGGTGGGTTTGAACCGCCAGCCTTCTGGTTAGCAGTCAAGTATTTGTCTCCTTTGTCCCTCTCTCCCTCCCTCCCTCCCTGCCTTCCTCTACCTTCTCTCCCTCCTCCCTCCCTGCCTCTTTCCTTTCTGCATTTTGAATCCATCTTGTATAGATTGTACCAAGATTTATTTTTTTTAAGTTGTCATGGAGTTGACTCCAGCTCATGGTAACCCCGGGTGTCAAAGTAGAACTGTGCTCTGCAGAGTTCTCAGTGGCTGATTTTGGAAGTAAATCACCAGGCCTTTCTTTCAAGGCACATCTGGGTAGATTCAAACCTCCAACTTTTGGTGAGCAGCTGAGCATGTTAACTGTTTTCACTACCCTGGGACTCCTGTATAAGATAAAACCAATAAAATAGGTTCGATTTTTTGGAAAGTATGATATGCATAGAAATATTTTTTTGTAAGTCCTTGAACTTAAGAGTTAACGCACTCATGAACAACATATTTATTTTATCCCTGTTCTGATTTGAAGCACCACCCTGAGTTGGCGACAACTCTTCTCTGGTTTAAGGAATGCAAATTTAGTCCCTTAAGAATGTCTAGAATATTAGAATTCACAATGTGTTGGAACTGGTTTATTAATTTAAAAAGAACATTGTTTCTGTTCATCTCTGTCCATTGTGAACTCTTTTTAAAAATACAGGACCCTGTAAAGAATTTCTTATTGATACATCCATAAAAATTACATGTAATTCTGCCATTCGGTGATAGCCATTGTTGGTTTAGAACTTAGTTTCTTTTTCTTCTTTCAAATTTTTATTGTGATTTGGGTGCAAGTTTACAGAGCAAATTCATTTTCCATAAGCAGTTCACATATATTTTGTCTCATGACATTGACTGTGATTTCCCAAAATGCAACAGCTCCTCTCCCTCTTCCTCCCCATAGTTACTTCTTCCCTGTGTCCTTCCTCCCATGCACTCCTGCCCCATGAGTTGTCTCCTTGTGCTTACACAGCCCTTCTGTTCTTCCATGATTAATCTTTCCAAGGAGTATATCTGCCTAATGGAAATGTTCAGCTTAGAACTTAGTTTTTTTACTTCTAGAAATACATGCTATAGTTACCTAGTTATATAGGTAGATATTGAAATATTTCTGGAGCTCATAATGAAAATGTAACTTTGAATGTTGTTTTATTGCTTATGCATGTAAGCATTTTCCCATCATTAAAGTTTCATATTCTTTTTACAATTGTAATTATGTCATTGTCATGGCTGTACTTTATATTTATAAATGCACTTTGTATTTATAAATTATATATGTAATTTATATTTTTCACAATGACGGTATGGCACCCACCTAAGTATTTTTGCACCTTTCATAATTATTTTTACCAAATAGATCCAGCGGTGGAAGGATTTTACATATTTTTAGTTAGTATTTCCTAAAAACACATGAGTGCTAATGACTATAAAGCAATGGCTACTATGAGAATGTTGTCTAAGACATTCAGTGGAGAGAAAACTTGTCAAGCGAAGTTAGTTCTGATGAGCTCTGGCCTCACTTCACCCACATGACCATCTGTCCTTGTTCTTTTCCTGGGCTCCCTACAGGACCCGGAGGCTCAGTGCTTGCTGCTGGCAGATGGGAGCGGCTCCATCCATCCCAACCACTTCATCATCCTCCCTGCCGAAGGCGGGAATGCTATGGCTGCCATCAGCTTCACAGGGGCCTTGAGAATACCAGTGAGTTAATGTGCCTAGAAACAGTTTTTAAAATGTCCTTTGTTGTGCTTTCCATGGGGGGCAGGGAAATGTGGCCTCTGTTGACATCAGTCTGGTAAAAGAAATCTTTGATTCCTGAGTGGCATAAGCCAGGATGGCCAACTGTTCCTCTCTGGAGTGAAGGGGGCTACAGCCATGTTTGTTTGGCTTATACTATGTTTTTAAATTTTTTTAATTAATTACCACCGGTGAGAAATTCTGAAATTTTATAGACAAATCTGGCTTCCTATCACTGGGCCTACATCCCTGTGGTTGTGGTTGGGACTGAGGGCTGTAACCCCTACTCCCTTAGGGGTGTCATCAGTCCTTCCCAGTGCTGTTCCCTCCTCCCCAATCCCTCCCTCCCCTACCCCTGAAGGCCTTGAGGCTGAGGCCCTGGGGAGAGAGCCAGTACTGAGTTCTTTTCTGTGATCACAGGTAAGCTGGACGCCTGGCCTCTTGAAGTACTTTTAGTAACATACACCATATCTGATTGACCATGTGTGATGGCATGGGAAGAGAGGTATTGAAAGGGAATATGTGCAGGCCACAGGAGAAAGCCAATTGTAATGCTTGCCAAGAGAAAACTCAAGGGCTTTGTTTATAAATATGTGGGAGAGGTACAACATATGCAATTTCTTGTTGCTTTGGAAGGTTTTCCATCCATCAAATGGCTGGGCTTCCTTGGCAGAGGCTCAAAGGAGCTGGGCAGAAGGCCTTTAAGGCATTTTCTTCTAGCATGATGACCATCAGAGGATACCAGAGGGTGGAGAGCCAAGAGCAGAAGCAGGTGGAGGGGTCACTGCCAGTGGGGTGGGCTGGGGCTCCAGGCCCTACTATTGTAGGCCTATGGAGCATTTTTAGAAATGTCAGGTCTCCTGCTCTGGGTGCTGATGATCAGACACCAGGAGTAGGAGGTGTGGCTCTCACCCTCAGACAAGGCTGTTTCATTAATGCTCCCCCTCAGGGGAAAGGGGCGAGGGAATATGGACTCAGGGGCCTCGCAGTGGCTGTGAGGCTGGAGACTAGTCAGGACAACCCGAATAACCCAGAACCTTAACATAACACCCCATCTCCAGTCCTTGAGGAAACTCGAGACCTGGAAAACAAAAAGCATTGCTACTGTTCAGATGAACTGGGTCTACAGAGCAGAGGCCTGGGCTGCTTTTGGCCATCAGCCAATCACTAAGAAAGAGTTGGAGGAGCAGAGATTAGAAACTGCCAAATTTAAATGCAAATGTATTCCTAAAATTAACTTCTTTGTAACAACTAGTAACCTTTCTATTGCACCTTACAATATGGCTGCCTCACCTATTTTACTAAAGGTAGTAACATACCAATAATACATATATGTAAAACTTGTGGGTGGAGTTGTCCAGAGTACAGACACTTGCCTGGCCACCAACTAGCTGAGTGCCCAGCAGACCGGTTAACCACACTGAGCCTCCATTTCCTTGTTTGAGATCCAACACCAAGTTGAGTACTTTTTATGTTGTTCTGAGGATCAAATAAAAGTATTTCATTATAGCACTAAGCACAAGGCCAGGCAGGCAATAAATCACACACACACACACACACACACTTACACTCACACACACACTCAAAATCACATTCACGCACACACACACTCAGGACATACATGCACACACACTCACATACAATTCATATATCCATACTGGTATATCAATTTTGAAAACATTAAGTTTAATTTTAAAATAATTCTGGGAAGCTGAGTACATGTGTGCTCTTCACCTAGATTTGGTGGATGTTCTTACACACAAATACCATGGGAAAGGGGAGAATTCAGCACCTTAGTGTGAGTGGATTTTCCACTCAAATATCTCAAGTAATATACCTGGAATTATATTCTCACAGTGCTGCTTCTTATTACAGGTAGATACAAAATGCAAATACTGTTTGTGAAACCCAAGTAAATGTTTCAGAGTACCCCTAGAACTTCAAACCTCAGCTTCCTCATTAGTACCTGCATTAATTTATCTTTCCATTGTTTCCCCAGCGTTCCCAGGTCTATATTATTTAGGCAGAGTGCACCAGCCTGTGGAACTTACAGAATGGTCACAATGATTTGTTCTGTGTATGTCAGGGTCACTGTAACTTGCACTTGTTTCAGTTTCAGGGGAAAATGAAATAGCCATGGACCACTCACTAACTAGATGGGTCCCCACAACACCACACACCATGAGAAACCCCTCAGTAGCTGTGTTTTCAGAGCTGTGTGGTGTGAGGTGTAACATCGTAACAGGTTGGCATGAGCTGTGGGTGAGTGAGTCTATGCCAGTCATCTCTGATTATTTCACCTTCCTAGATTGCTCTGTCCCACGGTGAGGATACTCTGTCCCTATACAGAGCCGGAGGTGCTAAGACCAGACCAGAGACCCAGGATATTTTATGAGAATGTTGCATATTTAAATAAACTGCTGAGTACACATTTGCTGAGTACACACGGCTTGCTTTCTCTTCTAGGGTGTAATAGAGTTCTCTCTGTGTTTGTTGTTTGCCAAGTTGGTCAGCTACACTTTCCTGTTTTGGCTTCCATTATACATCACAAATGTGGGTGAGTATATGTTTTAGAAGCATGAATGTAAAGCTCTGTGCAGTGACTATGGTCTGAACTGCCTTTTATCTGCTGGTTTTCATGGTGATTTGAGAGGCACGCCTTGAATCGAACAATATGATTAATAGAAAGGTATAGACTGGGTATGAGAGTTTTACTGCTGTAATAATAAATGTCATGGGATTGAAAGAATTGATACGCTGTATCCCAGCTCTGGCCCCCAGTGCCATTGGATGCTTCGTATTCTGGGGCAGCCTGATTTTAAATTTGAGCTGTGTCAGACTTTGGATCACAGCATCCAGTGAGCCATAGTGGGCCTTCTGTGGCTCCAAGCTAATAAACTTTTAATGATTTGCCCTGGAAATTGCTTCTTGGAGATAAGTTCTAATTTGGGGAGGGCCAGCACTTTGTCTACACTTCTAAAGTCCAGCAGTGGCTGAACATACCAGGAAAATACTATGTGACTCCCTGCAGTGTGCGGGCACCGCAAGGAAGCAGAGAGGAGAGAATCGACAGTCCTTCAGAGAGGAGGTTGTATGTGTATGTGTTGGAACCATGGCAGGAAGGGGTGGGAACGGGATCAAGAGGAGAGAAACTTGAGAAGGTGTGTGGGTTTGAAAAACACAAACACACATTCCAAATAGTATCATGAGGGCAAATTGAAATTGATATGAACCTGAGGGATGGAAGTTGAGGGGGAGTGTGGAGACTGTCCTACAGGGTACTTGTGAGCAGGGATGGGATCTGTACAAGGGAGGGATGGTAGACAGTGAAGAGGTCATATTGGTGATCGTGCTGAGTTGGTAGAAAAATAGCAGAAGAACAGATGGGCTCATAGATTCAGGTCCCTGAGGTTCTGGCAGCCCCTGCCTCATTACAGCAGGTGAGCTGCATATACAAACACAAGCAGTACTCTATCTAGACATGACAGGCACCTGGTAGACTGGCAGAGTGTCTTCTTCGCTCCTGAGGTTCCTTATGACTGCACAAGCAATGGCACTGTACATAGACAAAGGTCTTGAATTGCTGACACATCCTGTGAGTGAGTGTTTGAAGAAAGCAAGTTCTTATGAGTGCCATTCAAGGCATTAGGAGAGATGGGACTTAATCAACCATTCTGAACACTCCTTAAGACTCATTCTCCCTACATTGGTTAACTGTAATTTCCTCCAAATTTCAAGACTGTGCAAGGTCCAGTAGGGAGAATTGTAGGACCTAAATTTCCTCACCTGTAATATGAGAAGGTTCCAGTCCATATGGTTAGATGATTTGTATTGAAGGAAATTCTTGCAGGCCCAGAGGCATTTGAGGGCTATTTCCCTAGGTACTTTTTCACAGGCCTTACTTCTGTCCAAGGTGCTCTGGTGGCACAGTGCCTAAGGCATTTGCCTGCTAATCAGAAGGTTGGTTATTCAAACCCACAAGCCACTCCATAGAAAGAAGATGGGGGCAATCTACTTCCATAAAGATTTACTGCCTCAGAAACCCAATGGGGCTCACTATGAGTTGGAATAGACTTGATGGCAGTAAGTTTGGTTTTTGGTTACTTCTGTCCTTCTTTGTTGCTTTTAACTTATGGCTACCACAGAGGACCCACAAAATGGGATAGTAATTTGACTCAGCAGAATAAACCCTAGTTTTTTGGTTAGAGTGGTTTTCATTGTTTGTGTTTCTACCCATAGTCGATGGCTTTTTAAGAAAAAAAAAAAAAAAGGTATGAATTGACTAATATTTACCACTTGTTTTAAATCATGTGTGTGAAACTGAAGATTCTTCTGTGTGGATCTGTCATGCCCTGACTTCCTCCCAGTAACACTGTGGAAGAGAGCACCCTTACTAACTAGAGCCATGTTGTTACTTTCTAGATCACCTTGATGCCCAGAAAGCGGGGGAGCTCTCCACCTTGTTTGATGTTGGCGGAATCTTCGGTGAGTCCATTGCTGTTTATTCTACATTGACAAGTAATTTAACAATAGCCCCAGTGGCCCAGGATCTCTTGGAATGTGATTTACCACTGAGAGGGAAATGCGTGCCTGAGTGAGCTCTTGTGTCATTGAGTGGACTTGGCCCAGCAGTACTGTGGCCATCACTTGGGGGAAGGCCTCCTTTCCCTCCTCCTGGGCCCTGACTCTGACCTTAAACTAGCACTCCCTCAAAGACAGGAGCCTGCCTCACAAGGAGGTGGTGAACCAGATGGGGGTGGGACCTGGCCTAAACCCCAATCTGCAAGATAGCCCACATGGTTTGTTCTGGTTACCTAGTGCCACTCTGACAAGAATATACCACAAGTGGGATGGCTTGAAGAAACAGGAGTTTATTCTTACAATTTTGGAGGCTAGAAGACCAAGTTCAAAGTGTCTGGCTCTAGGGGCTGGGTGAAAGCCCTCAACCTTGGGTTTCAGCTCTGCCTTCTACTCCCAGCCCACTGAAGGAAAAGGCTTTTCTTCACTCAGACTGCTGCTGGCTCCTGAGACTGACAAGCCCAAGGTTGACAAGTAGAAAGGCATAGCCCCAATATTACCAAACCACACGGCAGGCCATTAATTCAAGTCCATTGAAAGTCCCAAGGTTGGCAGAGCATGACAGGCTGCTGAACAACACAATACAGGGTCCAAGCATACCATAAACTAGAGACCATTCCCCAAGCCGCCTTTTTATATACAGGAAGCAGATCACATCCCTAAGGCAGTTACTCAGCTGCTCACAGTAGATTCTACCATGGAGTTGATTACCCATCTCATCATGGGGAATACCACATCTAGCTGCCCAGCCATTCAACCAGGCCCAGCCAATTTGACACACAAACTTAACTACCACATGATCTTTCTGGAAAGAATCCTCCCAGGCCACTCCCATCTGACCCACAACCAAGCAAGGTCTCAGAGTGAGTCAGGCACTACAATGACAAAGGGGAAGGGGCTAGGAAAAAGAACTCTTTTTCCATGTCCTGTAATGTGTGTTCTCTTTCCCATTGGTGGGACCCACAATCTCCTTTGCAGGTGGGATCCTGGCAGGCCTAGTCTCAGACCGCCTGGGGAAGAGGGCCTCCACCTGTGGCCTGATGCTGTTGCTTGCTGCCCCAACGGTAAGCCTGGTCAAACTTGAGCTGCCTGGAGTGCATCCTTGTTCAGCCCCCCACCACCACAACCCACACTGAGCCCACCCTGTGAGGAGTATGGTGCTGGGCTAGTCCACACTGGAGCTCTGAATCCTGGAGACTGCCCGAGGTCCTACCTCCTAGAAGGCCTGGTTTTGGTGGGGGTCCAGGAGTGAGTTGTCTTACTCCGTGTAAAGCCTTGGGTGGTAGAGCTGAGCTGTCACCCTGGCCAGGGAGTGTCCTTTGAGGGTAGCCTTGTGAGCTGCTCACCAGCCCTCCTACTGGCTTTCAGAAAGACCATCCCAAACCTATTGTTGTCTAATTTCTACATCTTACATGTTGGTCTCCAGTCTCCTGCATTCTTCGTCCCAAGGTGGCTTTACCAGCTCTTATTCTCCCTTTCTGTTTTGTTTTGGACCCTGGCCTATTCCTCAGTCCCCACTATATCAGGGCCATGGTCAGACCTGGCCTTTGCCTCCCACTAGTAAACAAAATGCTGAGCTGCTGCCAGCCTCCCTTACACCTGTATCCTTCTCCTATATTAGTCAGCTCTCAGGGACCTCACAGCTCCAGAATTTTCTCTTCTTTCTCTTTTCCTCATCTCCAAGTCTCCTAAATAAATAAATAGAACACCCCAAATCTCTCATGTATGTACTCTCATGGACACTCACTGCTGCCTTTGTCTCAGCCCTAATATGTCTGGATGCAAATGCCCACTATTCTTCCCCCACAAAACATTCTTCCTGCCTGGCCTGTGTTCACTTTCTTGACAGGCTAACGTCACTCATGGCCTTGATTTCTGAATGCTTGTCACTGCCTTGAATCTGTCTTGGCTTCTCAGTACACCCGGTATCCCTGCCAACATGTCACATGAGCTGCTCTTGAATGCACTGTAGGCTCTGGTCTTCTCCACAGGGGGGCCTTTTCTCTCTCCTACAAGCTCCTGCTCATCCTTTAGGATCCTCAACATCTTCCTCCCCGACCCCCAAGGCAGTGTTAATCTTTCCCATCAAAACACTTGGTTTATGCGACTTATGACGTATTTAGTACCTCATGAGTTGGAGGAGGGAACTTCGCCTCACTGTGCCTCTGTTTCCTCATCTGAAAAATGAAGATGGCAGGAGTACTCACCTTATACTAATCCTGACTAAGGGGAGGACCTGGTGAGCAGGAAAAACTCTTGCCCTCCAGGACCTCACACCAAAATGTAGACAGATAGCTTTGGACAATCTTGTGGCTACTACTAGTAAACCATTGTTTTCCCACTGTTTACAGCTCTACATATTCTCCACCATCAGTAAAATGGGTCTAGAAGCCACTATAGGTAAGTATTAGTGGCTTATCTTTCTTTTCACATAGTCCGGTGAAGAGAAATACAAAAAACAACAAAGAAGCATTAGGCTGGTGTAACAGAAGCATATGGTATGTCTAAAATAGTCCCTTGTCCCTCTTTGGATAGGGCCACTGGAAGAGACCCATGGGGACCCTTGCTCCCAGGAAAGAATAAGGCTTGACCATTTACCTCAGAGCATGCATGGGGGATACAGGGACCTAGACTAGAACAGGGATGCATGCTGAGTGCCCATGGGAAGGGAGCCTCTTGGAGAGAAGCCAGATTTAAATGGAAGGCAGTTCGTCCCCCTCATGGGTCCTCTTACCCCTCCCTGTGCCTCCACAGCCAGCCATACCTTGGGGCTGGGTCTGACGGCCCTGGGCAAGGAACACTAGAGTCAGGCTTGCCCTTGGACTGTGGCAAATGCAGAGAGGTCTGGCCTATGGTCTCCCCATCTGTCTGTCTCCTCTCAGCTGGCTGGCTTTCTGGGAGCCTAAACCCCTGGGAGCATTGTGGGAGGGTTGCATGACAATGGAGGACTATTTTTAACTTTCTGCCAGCAGTGCTGTCAGATTATGCTTCTGGCACTTGATAAATATGTTTTCTCTCCTAATAAGCCAGCAGTGGGGACTGGGCGGGAAGGGGCATATGTGTGGTCATCTTACAAGGTGTCTGAAAGCAAGCTGCCAGTGCCAGGAGGGCATGATGTTTTCTCCAAGTTTCTCTGTCCCATAAGAATATGGACAAAGAATATGAGTCCAGAGGACAGTTTGAGAAAGTATGTTTATCCTGCCCATGGTGAGCATGGTCATGATGGGGCTCTGAGTTTCATTTGGGGGCTGCCACCAGTCCAGTAGCTGTCAGTGATGAGAGGAAAGCTTTTCTGCTGCAGAAGAAGCAGTGGCTGGCTGTAGCTGCCCTAAACCTGGGCAATCCAGCATCCAACAACACAGGTGACTCCTGGGCATAGATCTGTGCTCCTGTCTGCCAAGTTCTCTTCCTCCCAGTGTGCCCAAAGCCACTGTCCATGGAGGACTGGTCAACTGAGCACCCTCTGGAGCAATAGCCTAGCTCTTCAGGAAATTGTGGTTGACTTAAAAATGTTAACAATTGGCAAATTTTTAAGGAGACAATTATGATGCATGCAGATCTCAGAATTATCACTCCCTTGACTTGCTTGGGCATCTTCTGCATCACCTTGACTGTGTCTCCACGTAAGTCAGGCACACAGGTTCATCATGTGGTAGCCAGACATGTAACTCCATGCACACAGTGCCAAGGGCCCACCCAAAGGATTTCTAAGAACATGCAGACTTTCCCAGAAGGAACTTTTCTGTTGACTGAATCCCCTTCTGGTTTTTCTAGCAATGCTGCTACTCAGCGGGGTCCTAGTCAGTGGACCATATGCACTGATTACTACTGCTGTCTCCGCTGACTTGGTGAGTGGAACATAGCATGAGCTGTGAAATGGAACACTTGTCACAGTGGTCATCTTGTCCACTCTGTGACAAAGTTGTCTAACATTAGTGAAACACTGTTTATAAGCAGCTCTTTTCACATATACCTTTTATCTATGCTCTTAAGAGTTTTCTGAAGCAAATAATGGAAGACTGCAGCCTCTGTTCTGCAGACAAGGAGGCTGAGATGATGTAAAGGGCCTCTATAGTCAGGCTCTGGCCCTGAGTTTGAAGCTGGCAGTTGGACTTGCTCCTTTGTGCTGCCCTTGTTAACTGGCTCAGCCCTGGGGCCTGGTGTCCTTCAGGGCTGTAGCAAAGCAAGTTCCATCCTTTCCTTCTCATTCTGCTCGCTCTTGGTTCCCACTCCATGCTGAGCCCTCAGCTGTTCTGTGGGACTACAGAGATGAGACACATGGGGGCCTTGCCTGGGAAGATCACAGCATGGGAAAGAAGTGGTCAGTGCACAGAGTGGTGAATGCTGTAATACCAGAACCAGTGCTTTGGGATCCAAATGAACCACTGACTAATTCTTCCAGAGGAAGAAAGAGATGTGTGTGTGTGTGTGTGGGGGGGGGGGGTTGTCCTGACAAGGTGGCATTTATGTCTGATTTTAGAGACCCCAGTTCAACCCCAAGAGAGTCAGAAGTACATTTACCTCCCTGGTATGAAAAACAGAAATTGCCTATGGTAATTACAGATCAACATCAAGAGTGTTGTTATCTTGAGAACACATACCCTGTTATGATACGATGAGAAGAGCACATTACCTCTCTGTTCCTCCTCCCTAAAATCTATAACTCCAGTATAATTATGAGAAAAATATTAGACTAACCCAAGCTGAGTGATATTTTACAAAATACATGGCCAATAATCCTCAAAACAGTCAAGGTTATCAAATACAAGGACAGTCTGGGAAACCGTCCCGGCCAACAAGAGGCTAAGGAGACATGATGATGAAATGTCATGTGGTGTCCTGAATGGATCTTAGAACAGAAAAAGGACAATTGGGGAAAACTAAAGAAATCCAAATGAAGTTTGGATTTTAGTTAATAATAATGCATCAATATTAGTTCATTAACTGCAACACATATAGAAAAACAATACATAACTGGACAGTGGGTGTACAGAAACCCTGTACTATCTTTATAAATATTCCATAAGCCTAAAGCTATTCTAAAATTCAAAGTTTATTTAAAATAAAAAGAAGTTCCCCAAAGAGGTTTTGTGGACTCATGGACATGAGGCATTGGTTTGGTACATCCCCTCATACTTGAGTTCCCTCTCGACATTCTTGCTGGACTCCATGATCATTTCTCCTCTCCTTCTCTGAAACCCCTCCTAGAATCTTCCCCAGGGGCAGGATCCCCAGACTCTAGAAACCACTCATTGTCTGTTCAAAAACCATACATGCCTTGTCCCTCTGCAGTCTTCCTTGATCTGTCCTAATAGCCACTCTCCCTCAGGGTTACAGGGAGGATGTCTGGCCCAAGAGACTCAACCTCATTTAGAGCAACAGAAAGCTCTCATGCACTGTCTTCAGCAGGTCTGATTTATTTTCAGTCCTGAAATAGCCAGAAACTCTTGTCCTTGACAGGATAGAGGAGAAATGTCCAGTGTAGCAGCATTGGGAAAGTCAGCTTCTCTCACTTCCTTCCTATTCACCACATCATTGACCCAAAGTAGCAGGTCTTGCCCTGCCTTGACCACCTGTGTGTTTGGAATGCACCTAAAAATGCTTTTACAAAGTGTGTCCTTGAGTATGCATGAACGTGTACATACTTATGTCTGTAGGGCATAGAAAATTCCAGAAAGATCTACACAAGACCATTAACAAATCTATCCTCACAGAATTAGAGAGCAGAGAAGGGATTTCCACTTATTTTTGTAGACTCAAAAAAATGAAAGACCCTGAGTTTTTTGTACCTGTGCTTTTTCTTGTTTTAGATCATATACGTGTATATACACGCACATACACATACACACAAGCATCTGTTTTTTTCAACCTTTAATTCATTTTTAGAACTTTAGACTTCCAGGCACTATTTTTCCTGATTTTTTTTCTTTTATTCCTTTTATTGTTCTCAGTTTATGCTGTTTCTTTCACCTTTCATATCAGACTTTTTTAAAACTAGAGTTCCTATTGGTTTGACATGTAGCACTTGCATTCCTATGATGGTTTCTGGGCTTTTGCTGTTAGTCTGGTTGAGTTTTAGACACTGCAGATATACCCAATATATGTCACAGCTCAGGAATTCAGCAGACACATGGAAGGGGATGCTAATGCCACTGTGGCTTGGGGATAAGGAACATGTGCTGTTCATCTTTTTATCTCCCACATTTACATGTGTGGTACCCCAAAGAAGAGTATGACTGTACTGAATAAATATTTATTTATTTGAAGACAATTCTAAGAGTTTAGTAACTGGAATACACTGGGACAGGTACATTTTATGGTTTTTTACTATTAAAAACCACTGAAACTTTACCTTTCCTAGGTAAGTTTTGGTTAGAGTAGAGTTTAAATTTTCTAATGGAAAATATCCCATGGGCTGAATTGTTTTACAAAGTTATTTGAGTAAGTTGTTGTATGGAATGCAGAAGTTTATTTTTCAGCTCTATAGCTTTTGAGTTGGGCTTCACATTTTTTCTTCTCTTCTAGGGTACACATAAAAGTCTGAAAGGAAATGCCCATGCCCTCGCTACCGTGACGGCCATCATCGATGGAACTGGATCTGTAGGTACGTGGAGAATTTTAGCTCTAAGAGGGTGATGTTGTCTTGGGGAAGCCATATTGTCCCATTCTAATGAACTTATGTCCAGAATCCCAACTGCCTCGTTAATACTAGGATCGGCTGGCCTTCTTAAAATATAACCAAATCAAAATGTCAGCATGTGGGGAGTGTCCTCAGGTGGTTGGGTAGTTCAGAGGCAATAAAAGGGAGTTTCTGATTGGAGCTAGTTTTCTGTGTCAGGTTTTAATCTAAACCACAAGTTGGCAGACTACAGCCCATGGGCTAAATTTAGCCCAAGTCCAGAAGGGCAGAATCATATTTAAATTGTGATTACAGAAAAATTAATAGTCTGAAAGCATACTAGATTCTGAATGTTACCAGCCTCATTAAGGCTCTAGAAGAACATTCAGTAATATCTTCTGGAGAAAGGAAAAGTGGCAACATAAACCACTCATCCCCTCAGTGACTACACAGGTGGGAATTGGTATAAAACGCCAAGTTTTATACCTCAGCAAGTCAATGAGGGTGTCCTCAATATTTTTGCCCTTAGCCTTTGTGTTGTTATTGTTGTTGTTATGTGCTGTTGAGTCGTACCTGACTCATAGCGACCCCTCCTTGGGTTTCCAAGGCACTATCACTATGGAAGTAGATTGCCCCATCTTCCTTCTGAGGGGTGACTGGTGGGTTTGAACCACCAGCCTTCTGGTTAGCACTCAAGTGCCTTAGCCACTATGCTACCAGAGCTCCCAGCCTTTGTGTAGGGAGTATGAAAATTGTGGACTTTCTCTGCCGAGGTCCCAAGAGCTGCCCTGGGTTGGAGCCTCATTGTCAGTCAACACCCTCAGGTGTCTCCTCTCTGTGTATGGGAGTTAAAGTTAGGGAAGGTCAACTGATGTGGATACCACAGCTGGTCAAGAAGGGTCTGAAATTGGAACTGGCATGTCTCCTGCAGCTCCCAACTCATAACTTAGTGGGAAGAGTGAGGAGGAAGGGTGGATGGGGAGGGTACTTAGGGCACGGTCTGTGCTTACACCCTCATAGCAGTAAAATGAAAGGGTATGCTGGACAAAGGCAGTACAGGCAGATTGTTGTGTGAATCAGCAAACACACAGTAAAGCAGAGCCCAGCACTCAGGACTGCCATTCTGTTCAGTTTTAGCCAACAGATTTTTCTCTGGCCTCTTCCCATAGCCCGTTATGCTAGCTGGACAGAAAATACCCGCAGTAGGTTTCTTGGGCTCCCAACACTCTCTAACTAATGCAGAACCTAAAGTCCTTTCCGCCACTTGCTCCTCCTCAGTTTACAGCCACACAACCTCCTTGCTGCTCCCCAAAAGCCACAGAGGTGATCCTATTCTATGTGGGGTATACCCTGTGCCTGAGACATTATTCTCTCAGTAGCACCAGGCCTTACTCCCTTGTGTCACTGAAGTCTTTGTTCACATATCACCCTCTCAGTGAGACCATTCCAGGCCCCCCATTCACACTATGTGAATCCCTCCTCTCCATATTCAAGGTCTCTCTTCCTTGTCTCCACAGCATTTACCACTTTCTCAAATATGTTGTTGTTATATGCCATCGAGTTGGACCTGACTCATAGCGACCCCCCTTTGGGTTTCTGAGGCAATATCACTATGGAGGTAGATT
>NW_006921766.1:3991667-3999198 GCF_000298275.1 Orycteropus afer afer | reverse complement strand
TCAAGTATAGCAGGGATTGTGGGGCTGGCGCGGGATCGGGCAGTGTTTCGTTCTGCTGTGCATGGGGTCGCTATGAGTCATAAATGACTCAACGGCACTTAACAACAACAACAAGCTTATGCATATGAGGTGCTTGAAAATACCATAGAACAACATAGTCATCAAAATGATGTCTTTGATTTTTAAAACTTTAGAGAAGTGTTTTGCAGCAGATTTGTCCAACACAGTATGTCATTTGACTCTTGACTACTGCTTCCATGGGCATTGATTGTGGATCCAAATAGAATGAAATCTTTGACAACTTCAGTTTCTTCCATTTATCATGTGTATTGGCCTAGTTGTGAAGATTTTTGTTTTCTTCACCTATAGGTGTAATGCCTACTACAGGCTGTAGTATTTGACCTTCATCAGTAAGTCCTTCAACTCATGTTCCTTTTTAGCCAGCAAGGTTGTATCATCTGCATATCTCAGGTAGTTAATGAGTTTCTCCAATCCTCATACTAATTCTTCATGTAGCCCAGCTTCACAGAATATTTGTTCACTGTACAAATCAAATAAAGTGAACATAGTAACCAAATCAAACCCACTGCCATCGAGTTGATTCCAACTCATAGCAACTGTATAGGACAGTGTAGAACTGCCCCATAAAGTTTCCAAGGCTGTACATCTTTGCTAAAGCAGGCTGTGTCATCTTTGTCCGATGGAGTGGCTGGTGGGTTTGAACTGTTGACATTTTGGTTATCACTC
Organism: Orycteropus afer afer; assembly: GCF_000298275.1. NCBI lineage: Eukaryota > Metazoa > Chordata > Mammalia > Tubulidentata > Orycteropodidae > Orycteropus > Orycteropus afer. The sequence continues at coordinate 3,998,451 of NW_006921766.1, read as the reverse complement.
AAATGCCTTAATCACTGAGCCAACAAAGCTCCTTGTGAGCATTTATTGAGTAGGCATTCAGTAAATGAATGTTAATGAATTGACTGGCTGATCTAAGACACCTAGAATTGCAGACAGGGCCAGGGGGTCTCCTGTCCAGGCTATTGAGTTCACACGTAAGGGATGAGTCAGAGAGACCTCAGTCTCCTTCAGCTCACACATTCATTAAGACATGGCCAGCCTATCTTTGGGTCACAGTGACCCCACGTTCATGCTCCTGCTACCATTTCCAGAGTCTCTAGCAAATTGCCTTATGTGAGAAGGACTGGACAGTCTAATGGTAAAGGTTCAGAAGGGAATACACAGTTGTTCAAAAGGCTGGGCTTGGCTTGTGAGTTCACTAGCCCCATTTTTGTCCTCAATATTGGTTCCTTCATTTTATTGGGTCGAGAAATGACTCAATTGTTGGATGGTTTTAGTAGTCATCCCTCTGATGTTTCAAGAGAGGTCATTCCTTTAGGGGAAGCTCTTGGGGCCTGGGGACATGTCTAGGACAAGGGACAAAGAGAGGGTCGTGATGAGTCTCTGCAGAGCAGCACAGCACTCCCTGTGCAGAGCACACCGGTGGCCCTCTGGCTTTGAAGGCACATGAGCACTTGCTGGGCATCAGGAGACTCTTGCACTGAGTGCAGTTCTAATTAACCGTGTGACTTTGAACAACCTTCTCTCTGCCTTCTGCCAACAGAGGTCTTTGTCTGGAAATCAGTCGAACTCCCACTGTGAAACCCTTTTTGGAAAGCTAATTTGGAGCTCAGCTGGCAGCCCTAATTGCTATTTTAAAGCAGAGGATGGGTATAAAAAAAGAGAGGGAAATTATGAATTAGGTGAAAAACACATTCTTTTCTTGATACTCCTCTCAAAATGACAGGGAAGCAGAAGTACGTGGCTAAGGTTAGAGGCCCTGCATCTGTGAATGGAGAGAAGCCCACTTCTACTTCCCACTGAGCCATGGCAGGAAAGACCAAAACACAGTTCAAAGAGCCTTTTAGCTGCACAGAAGAACAACAGGGTGCAAATGGTGCCATCTCTGACCTTTTCATTAATTTGCTCAAAACACTGACCATCCCAAAGCCGCAACACCCACCTTGACTTCTGTAGCACTTACACTCAGATTTCTGATTTAGGAGAACTCTCACTCCTCCAGATGCTTCATGCCTACTCTGCTGCTTGAGCACACAGAGGACTGAGTAGTGATCGTCATGGCAACGGCAAGCACCTTGTCCACTACTGAGTCTGGTCATTATATCCTTCCAAAAATACTATCTGCAAAAAATGGGGGGCGGACAGCGTCTGACCTCCTCTAACTTCACAAAGAGGAGGAGGATCAAGATCAATGTAATAGCCCAAGGCTGATACCTATAATACAGAGGTCAGACAAGCCACCAATCTCCAACCTTTTTACCAATTCTGATACTAACTGCCCCTCCCACAGCACTCCTTACTTTTCTTCTGTTTTCAGTAATACACTGCAACAGCCACACATAACTCACAAACAATACTCATAGTTACAGGATTTATCAGGAAAGTATTGTTAGGTGCCATCAAGTTGACTCCGACTCATCCTGACCCTATGTACAACACAACAAAACACTGCCTGGTCCTGCACCAGCTTCACAATCCTTGCTGTGCCTGAGCCCATTGTTGCAGCCACTGTGTCAATCCATCTCGTTGAAGGCCTTCCCCCTTTTCTCTGATCCTCTGATGGTGTAGTGCCTAAGGTATTTGACTGCTAACCAGAAGGCTGGCGGTTCAAACCCACCAGCCACTCCTCAAAAGGAAGACTGGACAATCTACTTCCGTAGTGATACTGTCTCGGAAACCCAAGGAGGGGTTGCTATGAGTTGGCTCTGACTCTATGGCAGTGAGTTTGGTTTGGTTTGGGGTCCCCAAGGAAATAGCACATTACATTTCAGGATCAGGAACACTCAAGATACAGTTAGTTCTTTGATCAGGACAGCCTCCCCTCAGCCTTGCACAAAGGCAGGCTCTCTCTGGCTCTCAGACCCTCAGCCTGGCCTCTGTCCTGCTCAGGCAAGTGTCTTTTAGCTCCGCTAAGTGCTTAGAGGCACCCTCACTCCACCAGTAAGCCTCTAGCCCGAAGGCATTCAGCTTTCTCCCTTTTTGGATCAGTGAGCCTAACTCCAGGATAAATGCCCAAAGGCACCTCACTCTGCCAGCAAGCTTCTTGCCCAAAGGCACTCAGCCTTTGCTCTCCCAGGCCAGCAAACTCACCACTCTGTCTCTTGCTAATCTACCAGTTCTGCTGTTGTCTCTCTGCCACTGCTTTTCACCATCTCTGGTGTCACAGTTCTCCATCTCCCAGATCAAGGAGGTTCAGCACAAGGATCTCAGGTCCACAGGACGTGCTCCACTTGTGGTTGCTCTTTCTTGATGCCATTCTGCCACTAAGATGGCTCATTTTAAGCCTAGCAGGATGGCAAAACTGACCAGTCCCCATGTTAGGGTTCCATACATTTTATTTGCATGGATCTCCACAAGGGTGCTATGCACCTTGTTTACATTATTAACAAGCTATCCAGTTCCCTTGGTGGGCCACAAGCACCTCACAATTGCATAGTTCCACCCAGTCATTTGATGGGAGTCACAAAGACCATATGGCCAGCAGGACCATACCAAACAATTCACTGCAGTATTTAGCAAAACAAAAGCAAAGAGACTCTCAAGGAAATGCACATTTCAAGAAAAAGAAAAAAAAAAAAAGTCTGTTCACAAGGGAGTTTGTCCCAGTTTATTAAGTGTTGTAAATACCCATTAGTTGCCCTGGAGACCAGAAGAACTGGATGGTACCCGGCTACCAATGCCAACCACTCAGGAAAGGATCAAATCTGGAGATCCTGGATAGAGTAGGAAGGAAAACATGTAACAAAATTCAAAAACTGAATAATGACCAGAATTACTGGTCAGGTAAAATCTGGTGAGATTCCCAATACTAGGCCCTGAAATACGTTCGGCGCCTGGAATAAAACTCACCCCCAGGGGCGGGCTTTCAGCCCAATAGTTAACAAGATGTACACACAGACCACTCAACCCAAGATGCCACACCCACACACTCAATGGTAATACATCCCTTAGAGCAATAGACCATGGGACACCAAACGACCAACATTCAAACTGAGGAAATGCAGGACAAATGGGAGTGCATAATTATGAAGGGCACAGGGGAAGGGTTGCAGGGTAGGGAGGGGAGGAGACTGGGTTAGGGTTGGACATGGCAAATGGGGAATGGGACTAAATGTGCACATGATGTTGAATGTAAAACAAGCTCTTAAAATAAAAATAATAATTTTTTAAAAAATACCCATTAGTTAGCATTTGTTCGGGAAGCAAAACTTGACTAGTTGTCAATAAGCCTCAAAAATCACAAAAGTGCCATTTGGTTCAGCAGCACAAGTTTATCTGTTTGGTGCATTTGCAGTGCTTAGAATTGCATCCTGGTATGATGCAAAGCTTGCTGTTTCTATGTGTTTGTGAAGAGAGAGAAAATTAAACAGACTCTTTTAAAGTTCATTTTTATTTTATCAAAGTAAAACATATGTAACTTTGAAAGACAGATAGTTTTTAGTCTTACTCTAATGAAAATTACACTCCTATCTTATGTTCCCTAACCCTTCTTTTTCTGGAAGTGGTTACTTTCAACTTTTTCTTCTTCTGCTATTATTTACATATTTATTGATTCATCAATTTTTGACATTAGATACTGCCATCCTATGCAGGAAGATAGTAACTTAGCTCTGTTATACCCTCCCAACTTCCTTTCCCCTCCTCCTCATCAATTATACTGGCCACATTAATTTTGTTCATTCTTGAGCCAGGAAATAAGCTTTAATTATTTAATAGATAAATTTTTGTCATTTCTTTTGTTTCAGTTTCTGTCACAATTGTTCTCACTCTCCCTACTGTCACTCTCAGATCTGCTCTCTACACTTCCTTTCACACCATCCCTCCTGTGAGGGGCCTTCACAGCCACCTGTTGCACTCTTCTTGTCCAGGACCTTTCTTTAACCACCAGCCTCCAAATGACTTTATTTCCTGCCTACATTGGACTTCTGTTTGCTGGATCCCATGTTTACTCCTCCTCTGTGGTGGAAAATGTCTTCTAATAGCTTCCTGTGTAGTAGTTCATGGAGGTAAATTTTGAGAGCTTGCATGTTTGTAGTGTTTATTTCTTTTCCTCTCACTTGATGGGGAATTTGTCTGCATATAGGATTCTAGGCTGAAAATCCTTTTCCCTCTGAATTCCAATGACTTCTAACTTCCACTGCCACCATTGAGAAGTCCATTGTCATTCTTACCCCATCCTTCATTTATGACTTCTTTTTCCCCTCTCAGAAATCATTTAGCCTCATTTCTTTATATCTAGATCCTTTTCTTCATTTATGCTATGGAAATCCGGTTGTCTACTCAACCTGGAAACATATGCCCCTCATTTCTGGGAAATTGTTGTTGTTAGGTGTCATTGAGTCAGCTCTGACTCACAGCGACCCTATGTACAACAGAACAAAACACTGCCTGGTCTTGTATGAGCCTCACAATCCCTGCTATACTGAGCCCATAGTTGTAGCCACTGTGTCAAAGCTCTGCTGAAACTTGTCCACCATGAGTGACCCTACTGGTATTTGAAATACCAGTGGCATAGCTTCTAGCCTCACAGCAACACACAGGCCACCACAGTATGACAAACTGACAGATGAGTGGTGGTCTGGGAAATTATACTCTATTATTTCTGTGATAAGTTTTCTCTACCAATTTTTGTGCTTTCCTTTCCAAAAACTCACCAGTCACATGTTGGACTTTCTGGGTTAATCCCTCAATTTGCTTTTCTTTTCTTTTCCTCTTAGCTTCCTGCCCATCTCTGTTCTTCTAGTTCCTAAGAGATTTTTGTGACTTTATTTCCCAACCTTTGTATTGAACTTTTCATTTTGGCAGCTGTATTTTTTTATATATATCTTTTTTTTTTTTAATTTTTATTGTGATTTGGTGAACGTTTACAAAGCAAATTCAATTTCCATACAGCAGCTCACATACACTTTGTCTCATGACATTGACTGGAGTTTCCCACAATGCAATAGCTCCCCTCCCTCTTCCTCCCCATAGTTACCTCTTCCCTGTGTCCTTCCCTCCCATGCACTCCTGCCACACACACACACACACACACGCACACACGAGCTGTATCCCCGTGCATACACAGCCCTTCTATTCTCCCATGATTGATCTCTCCAAGGAGCATATCTACTTAATGTAAATGTTCACCTCATATGCCTGTCTTTTGTTTGGCTTGAAGCCACAGGAGTGGGTTCAGTTCCAGACCTGAAGGGCAGCTAGGGGCCATAGTCTCAGTGGTTCCATCAGGCTCTATCAGACCAGCAAACTTGGTCCTTTTTTTTTTCCAAAATGATTTTGAGTTTTGTTTCACATTATTCTCCCACTCTGTCCAGGATCTCCTACATAGAACCCCTTCTTAGTGGTTGACAGTGGTAGCCAGGCACCATCTAGTTTTTCTGGTCTCATAGTCGTATAGGCTAGGAATCACATGGTGTACCAGTTGGTTGGACTAATTGTTTCCATGCATCTTTAGTTTTCTTCACTCTTATTTTCTATGGATAAGGAGAGATCCATTGTTGCATCTAGATGGCTGCTTGTAAGCTTTCGAGATCCCAGTCGCTACTCGCCAAAGTAGGATGTGCAACAATGTTTTTGTGTAGTATGTTAATACCAATTGAGCTTGATGTCCCTGGCAGGCTGTTATATTTTTAAGGTTCATTAGTGTTTTTCTGCCTTTTTAGTGCATCCTGTTCTTATTTCTTAGATGTGGTGGTATATGTTGAATCATATAAAACTGTCAGTATTACACTGGTTTTGAGCTATAAAAATGGGAGTTTTATATGGTTTAACCTAATTTTCTACCATCTCTCTCATCTAATATAATTTCCTTATCCTTGATTTGCCTCATTCCTCTATGTTCCCTCTAGTTTGTTTGCTTTCATGTTGGGACTTTCCTAAAACACACGGTGAATCTTGGCCATCTATCATATTTTCATATTTAAGAATGAGCCACTAAACACTTATTAGAAGTCCTTTCTGCTTAAGAAGGTATATCACCTGCTTATCTTCACAGTAGTGGAACTGATGGGATCTGACTGGGATCCAGAGGAGAAGACTTCTTCCATGCTTGCGTGAGGATGTGCCCTGCCCCCAGCATTCTTATCATTGTGTGGGAGGGTGGGCAGGGCTTCTGGTGCATGCTGGCATCTTTTCCTGGATACCCCTATTCTCATTCAGGTGTCTCACATCTGCCATGCCTTGAGCTTAGTGTCCCTGAACCCAGATCTCAGCCATTCAGATTCTCCTGTGAAGGTCAGACTAGGATAATCACTAGATCAGTAAGGTTGAGGAAGAGAAACCTAGGATGTGAAGGAAGAGTGGAGGCCACATATCTAAGAGACTAAACTAGTCCCTTCTCTTTTTCCTACCACCTACCCTCTCCTGCCTTCCACTCCTCCTCTGCCTCATGTGCTTGGATGGCCCCGGATCTGAGGGAGGAGTCCTTGTGCCACCTCCCTCTGAGGACAATTAGAGCAGAGAAAACGAGCCTGTGTCTAAGAACACGTGCCTTCTCTCACATGCTTTTCTCTTTGTGGGCGTATAATTTTAAAGATTCAATTTATGGTCCATTTCATAGTGTTTGGGAGATACAGAGATCAACACATATGGGCCATCTACCATG
>NW_006921766.1:3974767-3991154 GCF_000298275.1 Orycteropus afer afer | reverse complement strand
AAAAAAAAAAAAAAAAAAAAGTAACTGTTTTTCCAAAACAATTATAAAAGTAGTAAGTGCTCTTCATAAAATCTTGAAATAAAACCAATATATATATAAAGTATGAATGACCCTAATAATCTCATGTCCCAGAGATTGAATCTCAATTAATAATATGGTTTAATTTCTTCCTTCACACTTCTTACCAAATATCTACCAAAATAATAAACTATCTACAAATATATCATAATTTATTCCAAACCCTATTAGGAAAATAAATAACCAAACTGCTGCAGCAAACATTTGTATACAGCTATCTTGGGGGATTTTTCAGAATATTTGATTTCTTTTGTTTTTAGTTATTTAAAAACAAGTGTAATACAATTTTAGACTTACAGAAAAGTTATAAAAATGATATTTTTTGTGGAATTCTGTGAATTCTTTATGCAAAGTAATCATTTTACATCATTTCCTTCCTCCTTCACCCTTTCTCCCTTCTTCTCTCCCCCACTCCACTCTCTCTTTTATATATTTGTACACTATGCATGCACATATATATTTTTCTGAACTGTTTAAAAAGTAAAATGGATCCATGCTTTCCATTGCCTGACATAACCAAAATACAATTCTCAAAATCAGGAAATTAACATTGATACAGTATTAGTATCTACAGACCTTATTCAAATTTTACCCAATAATATTTTTTTACCATAAGAATATTCAAAATTGTACATTTAATTCAGAAAATATTTATTTATAATGAATTTTCAAAATAATGAAATTAAAATTGTTAGATCAAAATAATGAACATGTTGAATGCCATACATTAAATCGTTTTTAGATTTGGTTTCAGAAAATATTTTTAGATTTGATTTCAGAAAAATTTGAACATCATTTTTTATTTTTTTAACCCTTACCAATCTGATAGTTGAGAATGGGTTTTATTTATTTATTTTTTTCCATTATGAGTGAGCTGTTTAGCATACTTTATATATTTATTGGGCTTATGTATTTTAAATATCATGTGCCAGAGTTTTCCTTAAACACACCATATATATCCATTTGCCACATTTCAGGGGCGGCCTTGGGCCCTTTGCTGGCTGGGCTCATCTCCCCCTCTGGATGGAACAATGTCTTTTACATGTTGATGTTTGCAGATGCCTGTGCCTTATTGGTAAGTCATCCTATTTTTAATCCAAGCAACACTTAAGGAGCATCTCAAGGGTGGTTGGCCAAACACTCCTGTGGACTCTTTTTCCTTTTTTAATGACACATCCCAACAGATGATCCTTCCTTAAATATTCATGGTAGAACACCATTTATCTGATTTAAAAAAAAAAAAAACATGTTGAAAACAGGCTGTTGGTCAGTCTGTTACTCTGTAGTTTCAGACAGGATGGTATAGATGCTAAGAGCATGGAGCTCCCTGGTTTTTAATCGTGCCTCTGTTAACTATCATGTGTATGAGTTGAGCACATTACTTAACTTCTCTATTCTGCAGCTTCTCCATTTTTTAAATGGGTAAACTAATGGTACCCAATAACAGGATTATTGTGGGAAACAAAGGAGATAATGCATGGGGCCTGGCCACATGAATGGTGGCCATTATTGTTCTAGTATTCTTCCATCACGTTTTCACACTGAGGAGCACCCTGACTCCCTCTCATTCAGAGGGATGGGAGCCAGAAAAAGAAGCAAACATTAGTATGTTCTGTAAGAATTCTCAGGTGTAAAAGTTTATATATGAAAGGAAATTTTCTTTGTTGGTTACCAGGGGTGGGAGGGGAGGGGAGGGAACACTGATAGGCAGAGATAAGTATTGATTTGGGTGAAGAGAAGGGCAATGTATCAAATGTGAGTGATCAACACAGTGCCATTGAGGAAGAGGAAGACATACAGAGGTACATGGGAGGGACAGACAACAAAGATGAACCCTTTTGCACATACAGTACTGCATTGTCAGTGAAGGCAAACATGGGTATATGGGTGGATAGATGGGTAGACAGGCTGAACTATTAGGTATGTCTATGTAACAGGGAGTGTACCCAAAACCATGTATAGGGTTGGCAGACAATGGTTCTACCAGTGTGTTTGTATGTTCTGTAAGAATTCCCAGGTGTATAATAGAGCTGACAAGGAACGAGGTTGTAGTCACTTCTTGGTCACAGCCAGCTACCCAGAGGGACTGAGTAATTGAACCTGTGGGCTCAGGACCATAGTCACAGGGGACATCAAGCTCAATTGGGATAACATACTACACAAAACATTGTTCCACCTCCTACTTTGGCAAGTAGCAACTGGGATCTTAAAAGCTAACAAGCAGCCATCTAGATTCAACAATGGGTCTGTCCTCATCCAGAGCAAAGGAAAATGAAGAAAACCGAAGATGCATGGAAACAATTAGTCTAGTGACTGGTACATCATGCAATCCTCAGCCTATACAACTATGAGACCAGAAGAACTAAATAGTGCCCAGCTACCACTGTCAACCACTCAGAGGGGGATCTATGTAGGAGATCCTAGATAGACAGGGAGAACAATGTGAAACAAAACTCAAAATCATTTGGGGGAAAAAGGGGGGGAGAGAACCAGGTTTGTTGGTCTGATAGAGTCTGATGGAACCACTGAGACTATGGCCCCTAGCCGCCCTTTAGGTCTGGAATTGAAACCACAGCTGTGGCTTCGAGCCAAACAAAAGACAGGCATATGAGTTGAACATTTACCTGAGATAGATACACTTCTTGGAGAGAACAATCATGGGAGAAAGAAAGGCTGTTTATGCACAGGAGACAGCTCAGGATGCAGGAGTGCATGGAGGAACAGGCACAGGGTAGAGGTAACTATGGAGAGGAAGGGAGAGGGGAGCTGTTGCATTGGAGTAAATTGTAGTGAATATCATGAGACAAAGTGTATGTGAACTGCTGTATGGAAAGTGAATTTGCTCTGTAAATTTTCACCCAAATCACAATTTAAAAAAATAATAATTAAAAAAAAAAAAAAAGCAGAGTCTGCCAGTGTGGGCACAGAGATGCCTTCTGTTTTTCTCTTACCTGCTGTCCCACTTCTCACCCCTTCCTGACTTGAGAAGACTCAAGGGTTCGTTCAGGACAGAGAAGACCAACGATGATGTGACCATCATACAGGCATATACGTCTGAGGGTAATTAGAGTATACTTATCCTTACACATCTTCTTGCTGCACATAGTCCCCAAACCTTAATCCCATGCCTCTTCTCTTGCTTTGCCATAAAAAAAGCTGAGATTGATCCTGATAAAAATCCTGATAGAAATTTCAACTATATCAAATAAAAAATTTATGTTTTAACTCCCAAAAAAACTAAAACTCACCACTGTCGAGTTAATTCAACTGATAGTGACCCCTCTTTGGGTCTCCTAGGCAGTATCTCTACAGAAGTGGATTGCCCAATCTTACTTCTAAGGAGTGCCTGTTGGGTTTGAACCACCAGCCTTCTGGTTAGCAGTTGAATGCCTTAGGCACAATGCAACCAGAGCTCCCGGGATCCCTAAAACAGACCTCCTCCACTGCATGCAGAATCAAATACCATCTTTCAATTTATGAACTTATTAAGTTTTAAAAGGCTGATCCTTAGATCATTTGTTTTTTAATTATCTAAGCATTTTAATTATGTTCCCAGATGTATTTCTACTAAGTAGCAGCAACATTTACATCCTTATGACTGTTTAGTGTCCCTGAAAATTCTTCTACTTCAGAAATACTGGAAAATACATATTGAAAAGCCTTTTAAATGCATAGCTGAATGCACAAGGATGTAAGGAAATCCTCACCTGCCAAAAATGTAGAGGCAGCATAAAACTAGTTCACAACTTGATGGTAGAGCAGCCCTGGGACAAGTTACCAATCTTAGGAATCTAGGGCTGGAGTGGTTATGTCCATGGGGAGTAAGAGATGAGGTGTTGGGCTGGCACAAGATGGGGAATTGGAACTGCAGCCAGGAACTTCAATGGGCTGTGCTTGTAGTAAAAGGGTATACTAGACAATGTCTGCACATTGACATAGAAAGACAACAAGAATTTGTGTCCATCTTAGCCTGGTCACCAAATGTGGGAAAATACCCACCAGTATTTTGAACTTACCCACATTTCCATCCTTATGGCTGTTTCATGTCCCTGAAAATTCTTTTGAATTTATATTATTGAAATACAAAAAAGAAAGAGAATAAAATTGGTCCTGGGTTGGTGGGTGATGTACCCAATTTCTAAGCAGAAGCAAATCCAAAATCATTTGAGAGAAACAAATCTCAACCTAGATGCACAGGGTTCTCTCAACTGATGTGCTTCTCAAGATGCTTTCTATAGGAAGTAATTCACTATGAAGAAGTGTTTTCAGCCACAACAAACAGCAGAATTGGACCTCTAACACTTCAGATAAAAGACTTGTCAGATAAACTATAAAAATAAATATATTAAACATTTCTAAAGACATAAAAAGAACTAGACTCAAGAGAAAAGCACCAAACACTAAAAACAAAACAAAACAAAAAAAAACAAACAACAAAAAAAACCCAGCAAGTTTGAAAAACAACCAAGTAGAATTTCTAGAAATGGAAATTGTGGTTGATCTTTAGCAGAAAAAAATCCCCAATGGATGTGCTTGTAAAACAAATTAGATATAGCTAAAGAGAGAATAAGGAGCCATCATGGTAGTGGTTAAGGCATTTGGCTGTTAACCAGAAGGTCAGTGGTTCAAACCCATCAGCTGCTCCAAGGAAGAAAGATGAGGGAGTCTGCTTTCTTAAAGATTTACAGACTTGGAAACCCAATGGGGATCACTATGAGTCAGAACCAAGTCGATGGCAGGGAGTTTGGTTTTGGAAAGAGAGAATTACTTAAGCAGAGTATAGATATAAGAAAATTACCTAGAAAGCATCACAGAAAGAGGAAGAGATGGAAATATCAAAAAGAGATTAAATATTAAATGGAGGACAAAATGAGATGCTCCAATGCCCAAAAACACTTGTTTTCTTTTCCTTTTTCATTTCACTTACTGATCTGCTTTTCATAATCATAAACCTCTTGCTTCTAACACATCACGTACATTGGACTTGATGGAATTTATAATGTTGATAAGGTACCGACTCAAACTCAGCAAACACGTAGTAGTAGCTGGAGCCAGAATATCAAATTCACAGTGATCAAATTATTTAACAGCAATATTCCTGTCCTTTATTCTGTTGCCACGAATACTATCTGTAGCATCTGAAATATTTCCCCTAGCTCTACTCCCCAATCCAAAAAAAAAAAAAAAAATTATTGCCATTGAGTGAATTCTGACTCACTGCGACCCCCATTGGGTTTCCAAATCTGAATCTTTGTGGAGGCAGACTGCCTCATCTTTTCTTCCAAAGAGCAGCTGGTGGGTTCTAACTACTGACCTTTTGGTTAGCAGCCAAATGCCTTAACCGCTACACCACCAAAACTGCTTCTTTACCCCACAATGACAGTAATAAACATTGCTTAGTGAATCAAGGAAAGCTGCATTTTATCTGTAGGAGAAATACCTGTTCTCTTTAACCTGAACTGTTATCATTTGTGGGTCTTCTAGGCACCTACTTGAACTATAAACATCTAAGAAAATAGACACTGTCATGCCTTCCAGAGTTTTGACCTGAGGGTTGATAGTGTAACTGCACAAACACATGGGTATCTATGTTTATGAGGTGTTTCCCCTCCCCTGAAGCCTTGCCTCCAGCACCCCCACTGCCAGGCCTCCTACATCTCTAGTGCCATGGTCTATCCCGGGCCTGTGGGAACCTGCTGCCCTGCAAGAAGGAAAACTTCCCTCAGGAATGCATTCCAGGGCAGACCTTCTGTGTGGCTGGGGAACACTGGGGAAACTAGAGCCACACTTGCAAATGCAGAGAAATCCAATTACGTTTTCTGAGACATTTGGTCATTAGTCTGGATTTCTAAACTTCCTCTCAGCCCTTTTAACATTTAACGAACCATGAAGGGATGGTCAGGAGCAGAGCTGAGCAGAGAGCAGGGCCTGCTTGTTCACAGTCGGGGTAGCTGCGCTTGCTGATGGCACTGTTTGTGGAGGTCTGAGACACTCTGAGAGGCTTCCTGATGAAGCACAGCCCTTCCCAAGATGGCCTCCTGAGCCTCCCAGCACCATATCTGAGAAGATGCCCATCTGCTTAGTGTGACCACCATGCTCTTGGGTCCCCTCCAGCATGTCTGCAGTTCGTATATTGTCTTTGTTTCCATCTTTGCCCAATTTGGACATTTTATTATCACACTACTTTTATTTTATTAATTAATTATCATTATTATTGCTTTTATATTGTGATTTGGGTGCATATTATCACACTGATTTTATTTTAACAATTATTGAATCCAGAAGTAATTCAGGCTGCTGAAACTTGTCCTAAACCCCTTGCTTTCAGGAGCGTGTCCTGGAACCATTCCTTCTAGGGCTTACCAAGAAACAGCCCTCCCTTAGTCTAAGCAATTGACTAGAGACTGCCTGTAGCTCCCTCTGTGGGCTTTGCATCCATCTGTTCCTCTTCAGACAAAGCCTCTCTTGGAGCAGACAAGCTAGAATTTGCCTCTGGGAGAGTGTAGTCCTGCAGGCAGCAGGATTCTGGGTGGGTGCCTGTGGAGCATCTGGGGGCCTCAGCCACAGTGACAGCTCTTGTTTCTCTGTTTTGGATGCAGTGCCTGGTCCGCCTCATCCACAAGGAGCTGGGCTGCACAGGGACACCAACGGGGGACCAAGTTCCGTAAGTCCACCCTGGTGTCTATACCCATGGGATTAAGGCAAAGCCCTAAAATGTCATTCTGGTTTATCTGCCTTCCACACCTGGCTTTTCCTGAAAAAGAAAGAAAAGAAAAATCACCAGTCATTACAGTATTTCATTCCTCCTTTTGCTAATAAAACACCCCTGTGTGTATATGATCCTTGCAATCGCTCCTCAGATCTGAGTGAGGACGTGTGAGGGTAAATTGCCTCCTTTGTCCTTCCTTCTGGCTTGAGGCTTTCCTATAGCCAGAGCAGCTCCCTGACCTCCCCTCACCTGGCTTGGCTCCTTTCTTTCCTCTGTCCCCTTCGTGCCTACCATCAGTATGTGGAGATTGTGTCGGGGTTTATCCACCATCAAATTCTGCTTCCAGAAAAAGCCCTGGCAGAAGGAGACAGAGATGTGCTTTAGGTGGGCTGTGTGCATTTTGTATGAAATGAAGCATCTGTTGTTTAACAATGGCTTGCAGTTTAGCCAGGTGTTATTTTATCATATCTTTCAGGTTTAAGGAACACTGACTGCATCAGTCTCATCCTTCACAAACCATCTTTCAAGGAAAACTTCAAACAAAGGCTCCTGGGTTGAGAAGATTGATATATCCTTGCATTTTGCACATGCACCTAGATGAAACACAAACGCAAAACTTGCAAATTCCTGGTACCGCTGCAACTAGGTGCAGAACCTAGGACAGCAGTGAGGGCATTTGTAAAAACTGCTGCCTGGCTGCCTTACCTGCACCAGGAACACACAGACTCTGACAACCAAGTGCCTCGTGGTGGGTCTCACCCCATTGCTCGCCTGGATGGATGACAATTGATGGCAGTGCTATGGGTTTTAGATGCAGACTCCATCTCTCTCAGGTATTTAGATAGTAGAATGTTAAAGGGACAGGATGCTGTGCCAGCAGGAGCCCTGACCACAAATGCGTTTGTCACTTCCAGAGACCCCAAATGTGCCGCCTAAACAGGATATCAGAACCCATATGAAAATACCAGCGAGCAAAAAGGTTGGCATTACTAAGCAAATAACAGTTTAATCTCTAAAATGACATAGAAAACTTGCTTACTGATTTAGAAGCCAAGACGGAACTCAGATCCATGACATTACTCAGAAGATATTCCCAGTGCTTCCTTTCCCTTTGTGTGACCTAAAAACTGAATGGCAGTGAAACTGCCCAAGCTGGCAGTGGGGCCCAGGCACACTGGGAAGCGCCAGACACAGCTGCACCCACCCAGGCCCTCTGAGGGGCCACGGCATGGGGTGAAGGGGTCACACTCAGGACTGTGAACTGCACTTAAAAGCTCAGTGATCTGTTTCACTCCAAGACATACACACACACCTGGGGACAGTTTTTAGATACACAGCAGCAGAGTGGGTGTTAGTTATTTAAAATGTGTAACGTGTTATATGAAGTTTAGGAATTGTAAATGGCATTTCATTATTTATTAAGACAAACTCCAACTGCTTTTGAGCTGGTTGTTGCCTAGCAAAGCACTTATCTGCCCTTTGAAATAAATGGTTTTTTAAAAACAACTCAAGCAGAACGCTCAGAGAATGTTCATTATTTCTGTGTACTTTCCCATTGTGCTATAAAAGAAAACTTCCAAACAGAGTGTTTGCTCTTGGTTTTCTCAAGATTGGATATACTCAGTGGCTTTGCAGCAGAGATGGGGCAGTTTCTACCAAAAAAAACGGCTACCTCTGCTCAGGAATAGGCCTGCATTTTCACAGAAAGCCAAGCCCAGACCACTGCAAACCCAGCCATCTCGATATTTGGTAAATCATGGAATTTAAAGAATATGGAAAGCTTCATCCTTTGCTGTGAAATGTTACACACCACGACAGGCAGAGTTCTGGCTTCAAAGCCTTCATAGAAGCAGATATTTCCCAGGTTTGCACGGTGCATGTTTTTCTCAGAGGTAGAGCTCCATGTGTTTGGAAAAAAAAAAAAAAAGAACAGAATATCTAATATATGTAAATACTTAACAATCTTTTAAAGACAATTCAGAGCATGCCTCTTAACTGGGAAAGGGGAATAATTACAATGGGTCACCTCCATTATGGCTCTTCCAGAGGCACTGTGCCAACCCTCCAGAGAAGCCCAGAATGGACCAGAAGCATACTAGGCATGTTCTTCTCCACGTCCCTTGTCCCACTAGGTAAAACCAGTTGCCATTGAGTTGGCTCCAACTCTTGGTGACCCCATGTGTGATAGAGTAGAACTGGGCTCCAGAGAGTTTTCAATGGCTGATTTTTTGGAAGTAGATCACCAGGGCTTTCTTCCAACATAAGGTAGACCTTTCTTTGAAACAAAAGTTATTTATGCATTAAAAAATTTTCCTCCTACTAAAAACATAAGTTCCATCAACACTGCATGGGGTTTCTGCATGTCTCTGAGCTATCACTGTTCCTTTTCTTGGGTTCACTTCCTTTCTTGGGTTTTCTCTCCTGCCCTTTCCCTACCTTCTGATGCTGGCTCCTTTTCTCCTTTCTTCCTTCCCCCAGAGTAAGCACCCTACCAACCCCTCCTCACCCCCAGGTACTGCAGCTTGGCCTGTTGATCCCCCCTCACCACTGAGTCCCCAGCACCTGCACAGCATTTTTCTTTGGAGTATTTCGTTTTGACATTAAATTCAGTAATATCAAAGGGAAAAATGACACCAATATAAATGTGCTACAGTAAAACCTGTTAAAGAAGGAAAATGCAAATATTTTCCACTAATAGGTGGAAAACTTTGGCAATACAGAAAAAGTAGGCAGTCCTATCAAATTCTGGCTCTCATATTTTTCACTGTATTTGGTAATACAAAGTCCCTGGGTGGTAAAAATGGTTAAGATGGCCAAAAGGGTGGGTGTTCAAGTCCACCCAAGGGTGTCTTGGAAAATAAGCCAGGCAATCTATTTTCAAACAAACAGCCATTGAAATCCCCGGGGAGCACAGTTCTACTCTGACACACATGGGATCCCCATGAGTCAAGAGTCAACTGAAAGGCAAGTGGTAACTGGTACTTGGTAATGTGCAGAGCATTTTCTTTAAAATTGTGGTCTTTTGAGCCCACTGATCTTCTGACTTTACAGTAGAGTTGTTCTCTCTGAGGCCTGCTTCAGTCAAGGCCTGTGTATGGGGTGCCTGTTATTAGTTACTGTGGAGTCGGCTCTGACTTATGGCAGCCTTATGGACAATAGAACCAAACACTGCCTGGTCCTGCACCATATTTATGATTGTTGGTATGTCTGCATCCATTGTTGTGGCCATTGTGTCAATCCATCCCATGGATGGTTTCCCTCATTTTTGCTGACCCTCTATAAACACGATGTCTTTCTCTAGCAACTGATCTTTCCTGATGATGTGTTCAAAGTAAGGAAGCCAAAGTTTCACCATCCTCACTTTTAAGGAATTCTGAGGAACCTAGTTTCTATGAGGCAGTCTTTTTAAAAAAAAAAAAAAAAAAAAAAAAAAAAAACAGCCATTGCATCAATTCATAGCAAAGCTTTAGGACATAGTAGAACTACCCCATAGGGTTTCTAGGGCTTTAATCTTTACAGAAGGGAGCTCTGGTGTACTGATTTATAGACTTGGAAACCCAATGGGGGTTCTTATGAGTCAGAATTGACTCGATGGTAGTAAGAATTTTTATAGAAGGAGATTGCCACATCTTTCTCCCATAGAGCATCTGGTAGGTTCAAACCACCAACCTTTTGGGCAGTATCCCAATGCTTTAACCACTCTACCACCAGAGGTAGGCTGAATTCATGTCTGCTCCTTCCCCAACCTGTAGCCACCATTTATTGTTTGTTACTCAGCATCAGGAAGCTCTTGTTAAGTTGTTATGTATCGTTGAGTCAGATCCGACTCATAGCGACCCCTCCTTGGGTTTCTGAAGCAGTATCACTATGGAAGTAGATTGCCCAACCTTCCTTCCGAGGAATGGCTGGTGGGTTTGAACCACCAACCTTCTGGTTAGCAGTCAAGTGCCTTAGGCACTACACTACCAGAGCTCTTAGGTGGTCCATATTTTTTTCCCTAACTTGGTGGACTAAAGCATTAGAAGAGAATCTTACACAAATCACAAAGAAAGAACAGTTTTGTACTCCTGAACCATCTAAGCTAAATCCTGTCAATACCTTTTGAAATGTGTAGTCGATCTTTTTTGAAAATGAGGAATACACACAGCTATTTTTTAAAGCAGGAGTCCCTGGGTGGCACAAATAATTAAGCACTCGACTGCCAGCTGAAAGGTTGGTGGTTTGAACCCACCTAGCAGTGCCATGGAAGAAAGGCCTGGCAATCTGCTTTACAAAGGTCACAACCATAAAAGCACTATGGAACAGTACTACTCTGCATTCATGGGGTCACCATGAGTCTAGAGTTGCCTGAAAACAACAGCAATTTTTTAAAGCAGCTTAGCCAAGACACTTATCCTCAATCTATAAATGGAACATGTCATCCTAACTATTAAGGGTAAGAGTATATCAATTCAATACAAAAATGTGTCTTAATTTTCTTTTGATCGGAGCTGAGCTCACTTCTCTCTGCAAATAGCCAGTTGAGGAGCATCGTGCTGGCATTCATATGGAAATGTGGCTCTTCACTCATCAATTTGCATGTGGAGGAGATGGCCCTATTCAAGTCAGCAAGAATACCCAGCATGATTGAAATGCACACTGTGACAAGGTCAGTGGAAAGAGCCAAAATGGCATCCCAGCTTCCTCATCACAGAGGACAGGAAAGTCACTTGTCCTTAATCAAAACCTCCTCAGCAGTTTCAAATCCTTCCTTGTGCTCAAGTGCATGCTGACGTTTGTCCCTTCTTCAGTCTGGCGGCTGTTCATCTTTATTTCCCCAACTGGCTGTGGGCAAGGGCAAAGGCCAAGACCTCCCCCACCCACCAATTTATAAAATTCAATGGAGATAAATGACTAGAAATATATTACTAGATAAATAAGTCAATTACTAATATATATATATGTTGTTGTTGTTATGTGCCGTCGAGTCAAACCCGACTCATAGTGACCCCTCCTTGGGTTTCTAAGGCAGTATCACTACAGAAGTAGGATTGCCCAACCTTCCTTCCGGGGAGTGGCTGGTGGGTTTGAACCGCCAGCCTTCTGGTTAGCAGGCAAATGTCTTAGCCACTATGCTACATTCAAAAAACATAAAATCACTGCCAAATTGCTATCTTGTTGCTGTTACTAGGTACCATTGAGTCAGTTCCGACTCATAGTGACCTCAAGTACAACAGAATGAAACACTACCTAGTCCTGCAACATCCTCGCAAGCATTGCTATGCTTGAGCCTATTATTGCATACACTGTGTTAATCCATCTTGTTGAAGGTCTTCCTTCATCCTCCATCAAGCATGATATCCTTCTCCAGGGACCGACATTGGCCAAAGTATGAAAGACAATGTCTCACCATCCTCTCTTCTAACGAGCATTCTGGCCATACTTCATCTAAGACAATTTGTTTGTTCTTCTGGCCGTCCATGATATACTCGATATTCTTCGCCAACACCGTTATTCAAATGCTTCAATTCTTTAATCTTCCTTTTTCATTGTCCAGCTTTCACATGCATTTGAGGCAATTGAAAATACCATGGCTTGAGTCAAGTGCATTTTAGTCTTCAAAGTGACATCTTTATTCTTTAACACTTTAAGGAGATCTTCTGCAGACCAGAGCAATATGTCACTTGATTTCTTGAGGGGACTCTGGTGGCATACTGCCTAAGGCATTTGACTGCTAACCAGAAAGCTGGCGGTTCAAATCCACCAGCCACTCCTCTGAAGGAAGGTTGGGCAATCTACTTCCGTAGTGATACCACCTTGGAAACCCAACGAGAGGTCGGATCTGACTCCACAGCAGTGAGTTTGGTTTTGGTTATTATTTTCATGGATGTTGATTGTGGATCCAAGTAAAATGAAACCCTTGACAACTTCAATGTTTTCTCCCTTTATCATGATGTAATGCTTATTGGTCCAGTTGTGGTGATTTTTGTTTTCTTTATGATGAAGCTGTAATCTTTTATCTTCACCAGTAAGTGTTTCAAGTCCTTTTCACTTTTAGCAAGCAAGGTTGTGTAATCTGCATAGTAGAGGTTGTTAATGAATCTCCCTCCAATTCTGATGCTGTGTTCTTCATATAGTCCAGCTTCTTGTAATATTTGCTCAGAATACAGATTGAGTAAGTATGGTGAAAGGATACAGCCCTGATGCACACCTTTCCTGGTTTTAAACCATGCAGTATCCCCTTTTTTCTGTTTAAACAACTGCCTCTTGAATCTGGCTTGAATTTCTAGCAGTTCCCTGTGTACTGCTGCAATAATTTTTGAAATATTTTCAGCAAAATTTTACTTGCATGTGATATTAATGATATTGTTTGATAATTTCTGTATTCTGTTGAATCGCCTTTCTTTGGGATGGGCACAAATATGGATCTCTTTCAATCAGTTGGCCAGGTACATGTCTTCCAGATTTCATGGCATAAATGAGTGAGCACTTTCAGTGTTGCGTCCATTTGTTGAAACATCTTAATTGATGTTCCATCAATTCCTGGAGACTTGTTTTTCACCAACGCTTTCAGTGTAGCTTAGATTTCTTCCTTCAGTACCATTGGTTCTTGGTTATATGCTGCTTCCTCAAATAGTTGAACATCAACCAATTCTTTTTGGTACAGTGACTTTATGTATTCCTTCCATCTTCCTTTGGTGCTGTCTGGGCTATTTAGTATTTTGCCCATAGAATGCTTCATTACTGCAACTCAAGTCTTGAATTTTTTCTTCAGTTCTTTCAGCTAGAGAAATTCCATTCATGTTCTTCCCTTTTGAGTTTCTGATTCTAGGTCTTTGCACATTTCATTTGTCTTCTTGAGTTGCCCTTTAAAATATTTTGGTTAGGTCTTTTATTTCATTGCTTCCTTTTGCTTTAGCTACTCTACATTCAGTAGCAAGTTTCAGAATCTCTTCTGACATCCATTTTGGTCTTTTCTTTCTTCTTCAACTTTTTAATGACTTCTGTTTCTTCATGTGTGCTGTCCTTGATGTCATCCCACAACATGCCTGGTCTTTTGTCATTGGTATTCAATGCATCAAATCTATCTTTGACATGGTTTCTAAAGTTAGGTGCTTTATACTCAAGGACATATTTTGTCTCTCATGGACTTGTTTTAATTTTCTTCAGCTTCAACTTGAACTTACTTATGAGGAACTAATGATCTGTTCCACAGTCAGCTCCAGACCTTATTCTGACTGATGATACTGACCTTCTCCATAGCCTCTTTCCACAGATATGGTCAGTTTCTTTCCTGTATATTCCATTTGGCACAAGCAATCACACTGGTGTCTGCTGACCAGAAAGATGTAACATTTCCTTTGTTGTCCTTATACCTCACACCCTTCTGGTGAACAGAGGTATAGCCATCTCCCACCCCCAACCACCTTCTGGACTGACAGGAATTCCATCCTTGATTGGGTGCTGTGCCACTAGCTGCCTTCAGGGCAGGCAGGAACTGATCCCAGGACTAGGAGTCCTGCTCCCAGCCACCTTTGGACCAGTAGGAACTTTTTCTGAGACCAGCCACCCTACACCCAGCCACCTTTTGGGATGGTAGGAACTTTTACTGGGTACAGGGCCCTATACCCAGTTGCCTTTTGAGATAGCAAGACTTTAGCTTGGGACCATATGCCCTGCTCACAGCTGTGTTTTGGTCCCTCTGGAACCAGGTGCCTTGCTTCTAATTGTCTTCTGGAATGTCAGGAACTTTTTCTGGGTCCAGGTGCCCTGTCCCCAGTCACCTTCTAGGCCAGCAGGAATTCATCTGGGATTAAGTGTCCTGCCTCCAATTGCCTTCTGGGTAGGGGGGATCCAGTGCCAGAACAAGGTTTCCTGCTCTCTGCTGCATGTTTGGCCAGAGGAACACTGCCTGAGGTCCCTGTCCTACTGGTTTTATTTTTTTAATTATTCTTTGTTTACTCCTTTCTTTCTTTTTATAAGTCCTTTTATTTCCCTTCCCTGGTTCTTGTTTTGTTTTTTCTTTTCCTTTTCCTAATTTGCATATATTTTCTTTCTTTTAGTTTTTCCCATCCCTTGTTTTTGTTTTTTGCACTTTTCTTTTTTCTTTACTATTCTTTTTCTCTTGCTCTCTTTTCTCCCCCCACCCTATCCTGAGATAGTGGGGTTTTCTTTTCCTCTTTATTTACCTTTTATCTTTTTATTTCCTATATTCCTTTTTGTTTTTCTTTTCATGGTTGTTATTTGTTTATGCCATTTGTCTTTTCTGTTCTCTTGTTTTTATTTTATCTTTTTTTTTTTGTCCTACCTGGTGGGAGACAGCAACATTGCCCACACAGCCCAACAATATCTGCAACTCCTGAATACCCACCCACTAGGTGAGTGCCACCACCTGCTTCTGCACCAAATGATCAATGATAAATGATGGCCAATACCAGCTCAACCCACCCTCAACTGATCCATATGAACAGCTAAAAGAGATGTATGTGTATATTCTCGTCTTCAGTCACAAACACCAGAAGACAAGTGGTGAGTGCTTAAGTGCTGCCAAACTAGCAAATAGAGTACCATACCAACCTCACTCATTCAAATATATATATATATTGGGTGAATCATACCAACACACAATCATCAATTATATATAAATACAATGACAACATAATGTCTCAGAGATAACTGATAATCCCAGTTCATACAAAGAAGCAAGGTATAATAGTGAAAACAAGGGACCATAATATGCAGCCAGAAAACCTCCCTGAGGAATAAGTAGCATTGGAACTACGTGGTAAGGCATGCAATAGAATTATATTTAGGTATCTTCTACAGATTGAGAGAGAGATCAAGGAAAACACTGACAAAATTAAGGAAAACACTGACAAAACTCTACAAGAATGTAGGGAAACAAATCAAAAATAAACTGACAAAATGAATGAAAAATTAGAAACCATACAATAACAGCAAATGGAAACCTTGGAGACTAATATTAAGATTCAGAATTAGATAGCACATTGAAGGGACAAAGGAGTAGAATCAAATCAATGGAAGACAGAATGAGTGAGATGAAGATAATTCTCTCAAAACTACTTTTTTAAGGGAACAATTGGGAAAAAGAACAACAACAAAAAAAAAAAAAAATCCAAGATTTATTCAGGACACCAACAAAAGGAATAACTTACATGTGATTAGAATTCCAGAACAAGAGACAAATAAAACTACAGAGAAAATGTCAAAGATTTGTTGGAAGATAACGTCCCTAATATGAGAGATGAGAAGGTAATGCATTCAAGAAGGTCAACAAACCTCAAACCGGATAGACCCCAAAGGAAGATGACCAAGACATATCATAATCAAACTTTCCAAACTCAAAGACAAAAAAAGAATCTTGAAAGCAGTATGAGAATAATGAAAAGTTTACAGACAAGGGCAACCAATAAGAGTAAGCTCCAGTTTCTCAGGAAAAATCATGCAGGCTAGAATGCAATGGGATGGCATATATAAAACCCTGAAAGAAACAAATCATCAATCAAGAATTATATATCCACCAAAATCCTGAAACATGATGGTGAAATTACGACATTTCCAGATAAACAGAAATTAAGGGAATTTGTAAAATCAGACCAA
>NW_006921766.1:3972449-3974667 GCF_000298275.1 Orycteropus afer afer | reverse complement strand
AAAAAAAAAAAAAAAAACAGACAACAACCAATGATTAACACACATGGCAATATAGCCCAGAAACCCACCCAGATATACAAGTAGCCAGAGTAAAATAAACTTACAAGACTATAAACAGAAACCAGAGATAAGTATTGGTAAATGAGGACAACTACAAACCAAAAAGAGGAAATAAATAGTATAGGTAAAGAATTTCCAAATGGAGAGGAAGTCAAGATGATTTCAAGGTAGAACAGACTGTTTTAAAGTTGGAAAGAAAATAATAAACCACAGGGTAACCTAAAAAAAAAAAAAAAATTAATAAACCTTTTCATCAAAATAAAAAGGAGGAAAAGCACAAATATTTAGCAAATACTAAAGGAATAGCAATGAAGGAAATTATAAATTACACACACACACACATTTCTGTGCTCAGTGCAGAAAATTACATGGAACAAAGAAATTAGCAACACCATGAAAAAACAACAAAGTGACAGCAATAAATTCTTACTTCTAATAATTACACTGAATGTAAATGGATTAAATGCATCGATCAAGAGACAGTTACAGAATGGGTAAGAATGACCCATCAATATGCTGTCTATAAGAGACACACCTTAGACACAAAGATAAAAATAGACTAAAAATCAAAGGTTGAAATAAAATACATCAAGCAAATTGCTATCAAAAGATGGCAGAGGTGCAATATTAATTTATGATGAAATAGACTTGAAGGCAAAAATCACCATAAAAAACAAGGAAGGACATAATATAATGATCAAAATTCAATTAAGCAAGAGGCCATAACAATAATAAATATCTACACATCCAATGAAAGAGCTCCAAAATACATAAGTCAGACTTTAACAGAATTGAAAAAAGATATAGATATCTCCATAGTAATAGGAGAAGACTTTAACACACCATTTTCAATGAAGGATAGAACAAATGGAAAGAAACTCAACAAAGACACAGAAAAACTAAATAGTACAATCAACCAACTTGACCTTATAGACATATACATAGAGCACTTCACCCAACAATGGCACAATATACACTCTTTTCCAGCACACTTGGAACATTCTCCAGAATGGACCATATGAAAGGCCAAAAAACAAGCCTCAATAAATTGAAGAACATCAAAATACTGCAAAGCATCTTCTCAGATCACAGTGCTGTAAAGTTAGAAATCACAAAGGGGGATCAAGGGGAGGAAAAAAAGTAAACACATGGAAGCTAAATAACACCCTCCTTAAAAACTATTGGGTGATAGAAGAATTTATTCTAATATTTAAAAATTCCTTGAATAAAATGAGACTGAAAATACAAGATACCAAAGTCTTGGGGACACAGCAAAAGTAATGCTCAGAGGGCAATTTATGCCAATAAATGCACACATCAAAAAAGAAAAAGAGCCAAAAACAACACCTTAACCCAACATCTCCAACAATTACAAAAAGAGCAACAACAACAACAACAAAAAAGCCTACTGTCACTATAAGAAAAGAGATAATAAAGATTTGAAGAGAAATAATTGAAACAGGAAAGCAAAAGAAGGAATCAACAAGACTAAAAGTTGGTTCTTTGAAAAGATGAATAATATTGACAAACTACTGGCAAATTTAACAAAGGAAAAGAAGGTGAAGATGCAAATAACATGAATAAGAAATGAAATAGGTGACTTCACAACTGAACAAACTGAAATAAAAAGGGTATTTATTATCAGGATACTATGCTCGGAAGGAAGGTTGGGCAATTCTACTTCTGTAGTGATACTGCCTTGGAAACCCAAGGAGCGGTCGCTATGAGTTGGGGCTGACTCAACGGCAAACAACAACAACAACAACAACAATGAAGAGCTATACTCCAACAAATTTGAAAAACTAGAAGAAATAGATTTCTAGAAACACACTACTTACCTAAACTAACACAAGCTAAGGTAGAAAATTTGAACAGGTCATTTAAAAGCTACCAACAAAAGATAGTCCTAGCTTAGGCAGATTTACTGGAGAATTCTACCAAACATTCAGAAAAGAGCTGAAACCAATACTACCCAAACTATTCCAGAACATGGAAAAGGATGGAATTCTCCCAAATTCATTTTATGAAGCACACATAACCCTGATACAAAAACCAGGCAAAGACACCACTGAAAAGGAAAATTACACCAATACCCTTCATGAATATAGATACAAAATTCTTCAACATAATCCTAGTCAATAGACTCCAAATATATATG
>NW_006921766.1:3943553-3972132 GCF_000298275.1 Orycteropus afer afer | reverse complement strand
GGAAGGAAGGTTGGGCAATCCTACTTCCGTAGTGATACTGCCTCAGAAACCCAAGGAGGGGTCGCTATGAGTCGGGGCCGACTCGACAGCACATAACAACAACACAACAACAACTATATATATATATATCAGGCAATCTACTTTCATAGAGATACTGCCTTGCAAACCCAAGGAGGGGTTACCATGAGTCAAATCGACTTGATTGCAGGGAGTATTTTAAAAAAAATTTTTTTAATACATATACACATAAGATACACCATGTCCAAGTGAGATTTATACCAGGTATGCAAGGTTGGTTCAGCATTACAAAAAACAATCAATATAATCCATCACATAAATAAAACCAAGGAAGATAATCCCATGATCATATAAATTGATGCAGGAAAGGCATTTGATAAAATCCTACACCCATTCCTGATAAAAACTCTTAGCAAAATAAGAATAAAAAGAAAATTCCTCAACATAATAAAGGGCATATATGCAATACCAACAGCCAATATTATTCTCAGTGGAGAGATTGAAAGCATTCTGGTTGTGAATGGGAACCAGACAAGGATGTCCTCTTATCATCACTTCTATTCAAGATTGTATTGGATGTCCTAGGCAATAAGGCAAGCAAGGAAAATAAAAGACATCCAAATTGATAAGGAAGATGCTAAACTATCCCTATTTGCAGATGATATGATCCTATACATCAAAAATCCCAGAGACTCAGCAAGAAAACTACTGGAACTAAGCAAAAAAGTCTACACAGTGGCAGGATATAAGATCAACATACAAAAGTTAGTTGGATTCCTCTATATCAACGAAGAGATCTGAAAAGGATGTAAGGAAAACAATACCATTTACAATAGCTACCAAAAAGATAAAATACTTAGTAATAAATATTACTAGAGACACAAAAGACCTATAAAATTATAAAACACTACTACAAGAAACTATAAGAGATCTACATAAATAAACATACCATGGTCACAGACAGGAAGACTGAACATTGTGAAAATATCAGTACTACCCAATGCAATCTATAGATTGAATACGATCCCAATCCAAATTCCATCAGCATTCTTTAAGGACATGGAAAAACCAATCGCTAATTTTATGTGGAAATTATATCTCAGATAAGCAAATCACTACTGAAGAAAAAAAAAAAAAAAAGAACTGCTGTTGAGTGGATTCCGACTCATAGAGACCCCTCCTTGGGTTTCCAAGGCAGGATCTCTACAGAAGTAGATTGCACAGTCTTCCATCTGAGGACTAGCTGATGGGTTTGAACTGCCAGCCTTCTGGTTAGCAGTCAAATACCTTAGGCACTATGCCACCAGAGCTCCCTACATCACCAGAGCATTACTGAAGAAGAACAAAGTAGGAGGTCTTATATTCCCCTATCTTAAAACCTACCATACAGCTCCAGTAGTCAAAACAGCCTGCTATTAGTACAATGACGGACACATAGACCAGTGGAACAGAATTGAGAATCCAGAAGTAGATCCATCCACCTACGGACAGCTGATCTTTGACAAAGGGCTGAGAGTTAATAATGGGGAAGAGATTGTCTGTTTAACAAATGGTGCTGGCAAAACTGCATATCCATTTGCAGAATAATTAAACAAGATCCATACCTCAACCATACACAAAAACTAACTCAAGATGGATCAAAGACTTAAATGTAAACCTAAAACTATAAAGTTCATCAAAGGAAAAAAAAAAAAAAAGGTGAACTTAGGAGCCCTAATTCATGGCATAAATAGACCACCAAATGTAACCCAAAACGCACGAACAGAAGATAAACTAGATGACTGGATCTTTCTAAAAATTAAATTCGTATGCACATCAAAAGTCTTCTTCAAAAGAGTAAAAAGAGAAGTTACAGATTGGGAAAAAATATTTGGCGATGACATATCTGACAAGGGACTTACATTAAAATGTATAGAAAACTTCAACACCTCAACATCAAAAAGACAATCCAATTTTAAAATGGGCAGAAGTTATGAAGAGACACTTCACCAAAAAAGATATTCAGGCATCCAACAAATACATGAAGAAATCTCAAGATCATTAGCCATTAGAGATACAAATCAAAACAACAATGAGATATCATTTCACACCAGCAATAATAGTAAAATTCAACAAGACAGAAAACAGATGCTGGCGAGAGTGAGGAGAGATTGAAACTTTCATATGCTGCTAGAGGACTGTGAAATGGTACAGCCATTGTGGAAAATTGTATGATATTTCCTTAAAAGTATGGAAATAGAAATACCATTTGATCCAGCAATCCCACTACTAGATACATATCCTAAAAAAGTGAGAGCTTGGAAATGAATAGATCTATGCACACCCATGTTCATCGCAGCACTTTTTACAATTGGAAAGAGAGAGAAACAACAATGGTTGAATGGATACCCAAACTATGGTACATACACACAATGAAATACTATGCAACTTAAAAGAATAGTAAAGAATCCACAAAACACCTCAGAACATGGATGAAGTTAGAGGATATTATGCTAAGTGAAATAAGTCATTCAAAAGGACAAATAATGTACGAGACCATATTATAAAAAGTCAAGGAAGCGTTTACACAAGAAAGGAAACTTTCTTTGTTGGTTACCAGGGGTGGAAGGAGAAAGGAGAGAAAATTGCTCCCTAGCTAAGAGACACATATTGCTTTTGGTAAAGGGAAAGGCAATATACAAAAAAAAAAAAAAATGAGTGATCAGCACAATAACACAGAGATGCACAAGAGGTACAGACAATAAAAGTAAATACTTTTACATACACAATACTGCATTATCAGTAATAACAAACAATAATCTATAGGTGGATACATAGGTAGACAAGATGATCAGGTATGAATACGTAAGAGAATATGTTACTGTTGTTGTTATATGCCGTTGAGTTGGACCCAACTCATAGCGACCCCTCCTTGGATTTCCGAGGCAGTATCACTACGGAAGTAGATTGTCCAACCTTCCTTCTGAGAAGTGGCTTGTGGGTTTAAACTGCCAGCCTTCTGATTAGCAGTCAAGTGCCTTAGGCATTAAACTACCAGAGTGACCCATGATCATATATAGGTTTGGCACATGTTATTTCTACATACATACTTCTATGTGCTATAAAAATGTCTATATATATAATAGAACTAATGAGGGCAATGTTATGATAACCTCTTAGCTATAACCAAACACCTTGAGGGAGTAAGTTACTGGGCTTGTGGGCTCAGGACCATGGTCTCAGGGAACATCAAGCTCAAATGGCATAACATACTGCACAAAAACATTGTTCTACATCATACTTTGGTGAGTAACAACTGGGGTCTTAAAAGCTTGAGTGGCCATCTAAAATACAACGATTGGTCTCTCCTCCCTGGAGCAAAGAAGAGTGAAGAAAATCAAAGACACATGGAAACAATTAGTCCAAGGGCAAGAGTGGATCATGGGAACCTTAGCATACACAACTCTGAGACCAGAACTAGATGGTGCTGGGCTACCACTGCAAACCATTTGGAAAGGGATCAAAATTGAAGATCCTCGATAGTGTAGGAGAAAAATGCAGAACAAAACTCAAAGTCAGAAAAGACCAGGCTTACTGGTCTGACAGAGACTGGTGAAACTCTCGAGACTATGGCCCCTAGTCACCCTTCATGCTTGGAATGGAACTCACGCCTGTGGCTTAACTTTCAGCCAAACAATAGACAGGCCTAACATGAACAGTTACACCAGGTTGGTGCACTCCTTGGAACAATCAACCATGAGAGATCAGATGGGCGGTATTTGCACAGGAAGAACGTTCAAAGGGGAAGAATGCATGGGAAAGAAGGATAGTGGGAAAAAGTAACCACAGGGAGGAAGTGGGAAGAGAGCTGTAACAATGTAGGGATTGCAATCAATGTCACAAAACAAAATGTGTATGAATTGTTGAATGGAAAATGAATTTGCTCTGTGAACTTTCACTCAAATTACAATAAAATGTTTTTGTTTTTTTAAAAAATGGCCAGTAGCAGTCCATTTCAGCTAACTTATGCCTAGGATATAACTCTATTTCTTCCATTTAATTTTTACAATTTTCAGTTTTCCTAGATTCATACTTTGTACATTCCATGTACTGAATATTAATGGATGTTTCCAGCTGTTTCTTCTGATTTTGAGTGGTGCCACATCAGGAAATGAAAGTCCTAAAAACTTTGTCCATCCACATCATTAAGATCAACTCTACTTGATGAGGCAGCTCTTCCCCAGTCATATTTTGAGTGCCTTCCAACCTGAGGGGCTTATATTCTAGAACTTTATCAGACAATATTCTACCGTTATTATAAGGTGCTCAGTGGCGATGTTTCTCAAACTGCCATGTCCTCCTTCCTAGTCTATATCAGTCTGGAAGCTCCCCTGAAGTCTGTCCACCATTGTAACTCTGCTGGTATTTGAAATACCAGTGGCATAGCTTGCAGCAATCACAGCAACACTCAAGCCACCACAGTATGACAAACTCATAGACGAGTGGTGGCAAATTGCTACAGAAGTTTGTAAACTCTTACTTCACAGACAGCTATGTGTCTGTGCTCACCTCAGCATGGACTGTAAACTATGGCCTGTGGACCATGCTTTGAGTAGGCAAGGAAATGGGGATGGGAGCTGGGCTGCTTCACCTGGTGTGGACTCTGCAAGTCCAAAGGAGGA
Source organism: Orycteropus afer afer (assembly GCF_000298275.1). Lineage (NCBI taxonomy): Eukaryota > Metazoa > Chordata > Mammalia > Tubulidentata > Orycteropodidae > Orycteropus > Orycteropus afer. The sequence goes on along the minus strand of NW_006921766.1, from coordinate 3,967,453 downwards.
AAAGACTGCATGGCTGCAAGGTCTGTGAGTGGCTGTCAATGCTGGGAGGTGGTGTGGTTGCTGCAGGGGCAGATGGTTTGGAAGGCCAGCCATGGGTAAGTGAGACTGCCTGTGAACTGCACACTCCATCGGGCAGCACATTCTCTGGAAATGTGTTGTGCAAGTGTCTCCCATGAGACTTAGCTACCTGATTTCAGGGTATCTGGGCCTGCTAGGTAGAACAAGATGGGTAGTTCCTATTTGAGGGTTGGGGGAGTGGGGGTGGCCCGGTTAAGGGCTTCTGCTTCTACAATCTGCCTCATGGGCTGACTATGGAATCTGCAGGGCCCCTGGTGCAAAAGAAGAGAGAAGCGCTATTGGAGCTCACACACTTTCCTTTCTCTCATTGTATCTCCTGTCTGGTGTTTTTTATTTGCTGTTTTGTGCTCCCTCAGGCATAGGTACTCTAATGTCTGTGAGGGTCTCCTCACAGACAACAACATCCACAGCACAAGGGGGTTTGTTAAAGTGGCTCACATTTGGCCAAACAGGATCAGAGAGTCAGAGGTAAAGGCTTTTGGCTATTAATGAAAACTGCTTGGAGACAATTTTTGTTGAAGGAATAAAAACTTTGATAAATATTGAAAATATTCTCTCACTGGCTTCCTTGATTTGTTAATCAAAAAGACTGCCCTTTCCCTTTTTGAGGTTTCAACACAAGACATGAACTTGATATTCTATCATTTGTGATAATTCATACTTCCCTAAAAAAAAAAAAAAAAAAAATCCCATTGCCAGCAAATCAATTTTGATTCATGGCAAGTCTGTGCATTACAGAGTAAAACTGCTCTATAGGCCCTTCTTGGCCATAAATTAAACACAAGGAGATCACCAAGGCTTTCTTCCACAGTGCCACTGGGTGCGTCTCAACTATCAACCTTTACATTAGGAGTCTAGTGCATATCCTTTGTGACACCTAGGGACCTTTTTCATTCCTGTCCCCTCTAACAGACATTTTGACACATTGAGTAAACACAGGAGTTGGGTGCTTTTATGGAGCCCCTGTGCCCTGCAACTTGAAGAGGTCCTGGACATGACACTGATACCCCAAATGTCTGCAGGTCCAGAACCAGAAGCTGAGCAACCCTGGAGGCCAACATCGGCTCTCAAACCCCTCATCTTTAAAATGAAGATTTAAAATAGATGGCCTCTGGGGCTCCTTCTACCACTCAAATTTTAGAGCTACATGTCTGAAAAACAGTGCTACTTACATTTCCACATTAATCCACCCATTCATTACACAAACATTCTAAGGGACCCCATGCATGTTGTATGTCTCAAGTGAAAACATGGGCACTATAATCACACGGTCATTTACTGATCATTTACTGGCCAGGGACTAGCCCCGTTGACCTTTCTGAGATGCCTCCCAGGAAATGCCAGTCTTGGGTCTGCTTGGCCTTTTCTTCTGCAACCCATCGTGGGCTGTGTCCAGCAGAGCCCCACTGAGGTCATCACTGTCCCGGAAGCCACACTAGGCTCCATATAGGATGTTCTGAGGGCTTCAGTGGCCTTTGTCCTTGTTTCCTTCTCTTTCCCACTCGGTCTTCACTCTTTCTCCCATGTCCCCTTCTCACCCATGCAGGTGGGAAGGTCCCAGGCTCCCCATTGCGCCTCCATGCACCCACAGGTGGGACAGCATGAACTCTGCTTCCTGGGAAGGATGCACACATGGCTCTGACTCTCATCACCCTTTGTTTCTCGGTGCATTTTGAGAAGCTGTTTGTAGTTACTCCTGGTAAGAACTTAAACTTTAGCAAGAAGTCTTGGCTGCACTTAAAGCTACAGGGGAAATTATAGGAACCCACACATTTAAATGTCATTGGCTGAAGACCTGGCCACAGGGAATACATCTTTGTCTAGACAAGTTGATGATAAGGATGAAAAGCAGTTCTGAGGTCCTATCTTCCTTCTGCACATCTTTCATATCTTTTCACAAGCTGGCTGATCTGAATAACATCTGAATAACATGGTAAGATGATTTCTGACCCCATCATAAGGGAGTCTATGCCTTACCATCAACAAGCAAGAAGAAGTGGAGAAGACGGTGATGAGTTCATTGTGGTGATCACTCTCAGGGCAATAACAGGCAAGGAAGGAAAAAAACACACAAACAGAGCAGAACCCTAGACACTTGAACAAAAACTTGTCATTTTCTTTATACTTATGCATTCATTTTGTCCCTCCTCCTACCAAACAGAAACCTCAACAGATTTGTCCTAAACTTCATTTCTTCTCACTTTCGCTTTGGATTTCATTTATTGGTGATTTCCTGGTAGCCTCAAATGGTTCACAGTTTTGGCTGTGACACATCACATGTGTGTGTCAGTGAGTATGGATCCACATAATTAAAAATGAGCTACACTTTTTGGCAAACCTTTCTTCTCACTGAATAAATAAAAATTAAAAAAATGTAAGTATGTATCCATTTTGTTGCTGCTGTTAGGTGCCATTGAGTCGATTCTCATAGGGACCATATGTGACAGAGTGGAACTGCCCAACAGACTTTTTTGACAATTTTGAGTTGAAATAAGATTATAGGCTCACAGACAAAATTCTGGCCAAAATAGACCTTTTGGCCTCATAGTAGACATTCTTTGACTGACTAGCAGGTGTGGACAGCAGCTGAGGTCACTAACTCGGAGGACCTAGTTGGTTCCATCTGTACTAGCTGGGGTCACTCATGATTCTGAGTCCTTAGTTGGTTCTATGTCCACCAACACACTCGACATGCTTCAGTGGACACTGAGGAGCAGGCAGCTTGATCAAAAAGGTAAGAACTAGAGTATTTATTCCATAAACATGTCATAGGTTTACCCCAAAGCTTTGAGTGTTATTAGTTCATGCTTTCTATCCCATTAGTTACCAAGAACCCAGACCATCGCCCTGGGGATCTCCCTTCACCCCACCTGACTGTATCACTTGGGGTTGGTCAGGAAATCAGATGCCAGTGGGAGGGTCTCCACAGAGGGAATTAGAGACTTATACATCCCACCACACCATACCTCATCTCCCTGGGATGTGCAAATAGTTAACATGTTTAGCTGCTAGTTGAAATGTTGGAGGTTCAAGTCCACCCAGGGGCACCTTGGAAGAAAGCTCACAGCCATGAAAACCCTGTGAAGCACAGTTCAACTCTGATGCACATGGGACTGCCATGCTTTGGAGTCATTGGCAACATGCCAACTCACCCACAGCCTCACCAGCGGCCCATGAGCCCACCTTGCTACCCTGATTGAAAGTGGTACAATCAGAACAGAATGAACACCTGCTAGTCCTCTCAGCTGCTTTCTTGGGTGTGACCCAGGTACCTGCGTCTGCCACAGAGGGCTCCTTGAAGCCCCAGGCTGGGACAGCAGGTGCCATATGCCCACTGAGGAACAATGGCCAGAAGGAAGGAGGTCTGGGAGCCAAGGGATTGAAAAGGAGGAGGCCTCTCAGGGCCCCAGCTGCCACTTGCTTGTGAGGTACAAAGTGACAACCACAATGTATTCAGTGGGAAGTGCAGTCTCCTTTGTCTGGACAAAAATGATCCAATAGCCATGTGTTCTTTTCTGGGGAAAAAAATCCTTTTTCTATAACTTACCAGAGTTGTAGGAAAGGGTGTGTGGGGATATGAGTATTGATTCACTCAGAAAATCTCTTAGAAGAAACCAGTTCTACATAGGGTAAATGGGCACACCTTTTCTCTCACAGAGTAAATAAAATGAACTGATAAAAATAATAAACTAAATTTTAAACATATCAGGAGTTATTAAAGGGAAAACTATGCTGTGAGCTTTCTTCCAAGGTGCCCCTGGGTGGACTTGAACCTCCAACATTTAAGTATGTAACCATTTTGTTGCTGCTGTTAGCTGCCATTGAGTCGACTTTCATGGGGACCTTATGTGACAGAGTGGAACTGCCCAGCAGACTTTTCATAACTGTAATCTTCACAGAAGCAGATCACCATGTCTTTCTCCCACAAAGCCCCTGGGTGAGTTCTAACTGCCAAGTTTTTGGTTAGCAGCCAAGTGCTTAATTGTTGCACCACCAGGGCTCCTAAGTGCCCTGACTAAGCAAGTCTAGATTCAGGAATTTATCCCAAGGGAATAATCCCAAACCCACTTCCATCGAGTCAATTCCAATTCACAGCAACCTTATAGGACAGAGTAGAACTGCTCAATAGGGTTTCCAAGGCTGTAAATTTTTACAGAAGCAGACTGCCACATCTTTCTCCCACAGAGTGGATGGTGGGTTCAAACTTTTCAGTTCACATTTGAGCACTTTAACCACTGCATAAACAAGGCTGCTTAGAGAATAATCAGACACTTTAAAATGGTTTTTTTTTTTTTCTGGAGTGATATTCACTGCAAAATTGTTTCTAGTAAAAAAAAGTCTTAAACAACCTAAAAGTCCATCAATGTGGACCTTTTAACATATCAGGAGTTATTAAAGGGAAAACTATGCTGCTAATATCTAAAGAAGTAATATTGATCTTTATTTTAAAAATTAAAAAAAAAACGGAACTATTCATACAGAACAGTACATGCAGCTTTTAAATCTGATTTAACAGTAATTAATTATAAAAACCACCCATGTCTGATAGAGCCTGGTGGAACCATTGAGACTATGGCCCCTAGCTGCCCTACAGGTCTGGAATTGAATCCACGTCTGTGGCTTCCAGCCGAACAAAAGACAGGCATATGAGTTGAACATGTACCTGAGGTAGATACACTCCTTGAGAGAACAATCATGGGAGAAAGAAGGGCTGTTTATGCACAGGGAGACAGTTCAGAGGGCAGGAGTGCATGGAGGGATGGACACAGGGAAGAGGTAACTATCCGGAGGAAGTGGAAGGTGAGCTGTTGCATTGGTGTAAATTGTAGTCAATGTTATGAGACAACATGTGTGTGAACTACTGTATGGAAAGTGAATTTGCTCTGTAAACTTTCACCCAAATCACAATTAAAAAAAAAAAAAAAAAACACCCATGTAACCACTATCCAGGGCAAGAAATTGATTATTACTAGCATGGAGAGGTAGTCCTGGGTCTTCCTTGATAGTAACTCTCGTTCTACACCTAGAAGTAAACATTATTGTGACTTCAGGGGTTTTAATTTGCGGACTAGTGAGATTGGGCATTTTTATTATATGTTTATTGGCTACTCCAGTTCCTCTTATATAACAATTCTCTTTATATTCTTTGCTCATTTTTTCTATTGGGCAATTTGTCACTTTTTTCCTGGTGTGTAAGAATGTCTTCTATATTTTGGAACTAAACTTTTTATTGGTTATAGGTGTGTACAATTTATCCCAAAAAGGGACTGAATTTTCACATTATGGTATCTCTCTCATTTTTAATATAACATATATTTTTTAAAAATTTAATATATAACCAAATGCCACAAACACATAAAAAAATAACACTAATTCTTGATACCATTGAATATGCAGACTATGTTCAATCAAATTGTCTCCAGTTGTCTTATAAATGTTTCCATAGTGTTTGTTCAAATCAAGGTCCAAAAGACCTACACATTGCATTGGGTTGCTGTGTTTCATACATCTCTTTTATTCTATTGGTTCCCTCCTTTTTCTTTTTCCACTTTGTAACGTTCAGGCTTTTTGTGTGGTAGAATTGCCCACGTTCCAGTTTTCTGATTGCATTCTGGTGGTGTTGGTACTGCTTCTTCAATGCCCTGGTTTCCTGGAAACTGGCACTTAGAGCTGGAGACTTGATTTGACTTGAGTTGGAATTTGGCACAATTCTCCATCGTGGTGGGATGTATTTTCCCTGGAGTCATACAGAGCCTGTTTCCTCTCTCTTTGTGATGTTTAAGACTAATCAACATGTTCCATCTATTATAAAGTTTTCATCAGATGTTCCTATAATGGTTTCAACAGCCACTAATGATCATTGCTTAAACTCATTATTTCATTGTAGAAAATCTGCTATTTCTTGATGTTGTGGGGAATTTATAATTCTTGATGTAGAAAAATGTACAAATTATAGTGTCAAGTGATAAAAGGCTTTGTAGAAAACAGCATTCCAGGTATGATTATTTCTCTTTTTTTAATGGTTCTGTATAGTAGAACATTAGATAGATACAAATCCTGTTGCTATTTGAAACACTGGTGCCACACCTTCCACTAAAGGGTCAACCATAGTGGATAGGTTTCAGCAGAGTTTCCAGACTAAGACAGACTAGGAAGAAGTACCTGGAAATCTGAAAATATTGGTCAGTGAAACCCTTATGTTCAGCAGGACAATATTGTCTTGTATAGAGTCAGAAGATGAGCCCCTCAGATTTGAAGGCACTCAGACTATGACTGGGGAAGAGCTGCCTCCTCAAAGTAAAATCAACCTTAACTATGTGGATGTAAAAAAGCTTTCAGGACTTTCATGTATGATATGACACAACTCAAAATGAGAAGAAACAGTTGCAAATATCCCTTAAAAATTGGAATATGGAATGTATGAAGTATGAATGAAGGAAATTTGGAAGTTGTAAAAATGAAACAGAACACTTGAAGATCAGTATCTTAGGCATTGGTGAGTTGAAATGGACTGATATTAGCCATGTGAATCAGACAATCATATGGTCTACTATTCTAGAAATACAAAATAAAGAGAAACGAGGTTGCACTCATTATCCAAAAGAACTTTTCAAGATCTATCCTGAAATACAATACAGTCAGTGACAGGATAATATCCATACACTTTCAAGGAAAATCAGTTAATATTTTATAGTTAAAAAATCAGTTAAGAGGTAGATACACTCCTTGGAGACAACAGTCATGGGAGAAAGAAGGGCTGCTTATGCACAGGGAGCAGTTCAGGGGGTAGGGATGCATGGAGGGATGGACACAGGGAAGAGATGACTGTCAAGAGGAAGTGGGAGGGAAGCTGCTGCATTGTGGTGAATTGTGGTCAATGTCACGAGACAAAGTGTATGTGAACTGCTGTATGGAAAGTGAATTTTCTCTGTAAGTTTTCACCCAAATCATAATTTAAATAAATAAATAAATAAAGTCAGTTAATATTCAAATTTATGAACCAAGTCCTAATGCCAAAGATGAAGAAATTGAAGATTTTTAACAACTTCTGCAGCCTGAAATTGATCAAAAATACAATCAAGATGCATTGATAAATTACTGGTGATTAGAATGTGAAAGTTGGAAACCAAAAAGGATTGGTAGTTGGAAAAGAGTCTTGGTGATAGAAACAACACAGGAGAACACATGACACAATTTTGCAGGACCAATGACTTATTCATTCAAATACTTCTCAATAACATAAATGAGAACTATACATGAGGACCTCACCAGATAGAATTATACAGGAATGAAATTAACTACATCTGTGGAAAGAGAGGATGGAGAAGCTCAGTGTCATCAGCCAGAATTAGGCCAGGGGCTGACTGAGGAACAGACTATCAATTGCTCATATTCATGTTCATCTTGAAGCTGGAAAAAATTAAAACAAATCCACAAGAGCCAAAGTATGGCCTTGAGTATATCACACCTGAAGTTGAGACTACCTCAAGAATAGATTTAGTGTCTTGAGCACTAATGACCAAAGAACAGACAAGTTGTGGGATGGCATCAAGGACACCATACTTGAAGAAAGCAAAAGGTCACTAAAAAGACAGAAAAGGAAGAAAAGACCAGAATGGGTGTCAGAAGAGCCTCTGAAACTTGCTTTTGAACAGAGAAAGTAGTTGAAGTGAATGAAAGACAGGATGAAATAAAAAAAGCTGAACAAAAGATTTAAAATGGCAGCTTGAGAAGACAAAGTAAAGTATTATAATGAAATGTGCAAAGACCTGGAGTTAGAAAAACCAAAAGGGAAGAACATGTTGAGCATTTCTCAAGCTGAAAGAACTGAAGAAAAAAATTCAGGCCTCGAGCTGCTGAGCTTGAAAACTGAAGGATTCTGTGGGCAAAATATTGAATGATGCAGAAACCATCAAAAGAAGATGGAAGGAATACAGAGTCACTGTGCCAAAAACAATTGGTTGATGTTCAACCATTTCAGGAAGTAGTATATGATCAAGAACCAATGGAACTACAGGAAGAAGTCCAAGCTGCATGGAAGGCATTGGTGATAAACAAATCCCCAGGAATTGACAGAATACCAATTGAAATGTTTCAACAAATGGATGCAATACTGGAAGCACTCACTCATCTATGCCAAGAAATTTGGAAGATAGCTACCTGGACAACCAACTGAAAGAGGTCCATATTTGTGCCCATTCCAAAGAAAGATGATCCAATTGGAATTTGGAAATTATCAAACAACATCACAAGGAAGTAAAATTATGTTGAAGATAATTTAAAAATGGTTGCAACAGTACATTGACAGGGAACTGCCAGAAATTCAAACTAGATTCAGAAGAAGATGTGGAACAAGGGAGATCACTACTGATGTCAGATGGATCTTGGCTGAAAGCAGAGAATACCAGAAACATGTTTACCTGTGTTTTATTGACAATGGAAAGACATTCAACTGTGTGGATCATAACAAATTATGGATAACATTTTGCAGAATGGGAATTTCAGAACAATTAATTGTGGTCCTGTTCATAGACTAAGAAGCAGTCTTTCAAACAGAACAAGGGGATGATCCATGGTTTAAAAACAGAAAAAGTGAAAAGCTATGCATCATGGTTTGTGATAGTTAAAGTTGTGTGTCAATGTGTTAGGCTGGGTTCTCTAGAGAAGCAAAACCAGTAAAGCTTATATATATAGAGAGAGAAATTTATCTTAGGAAAATGGCTCACACAGTTATAGAGGCTGGCAAGTCCCAAGTTCCTGGTCAAACATCAAGCTGGAGTGTTATCCAAATCACACAGCTGCAGGGGCTGATAAGCTCAAGATTGGCAGGCAGTATAATGGCTGTTGACTTTGGCAGATGACGAATCCAAGATCACCAAGCAAAAGGGTGGATTGTTCACTCACAGGACAGTTTTAGCCAGCACAACAGGATTCCGATCCACAGAATTTCCAGATTTTTCCCAGGATGTCCATATATATATTGGAAGCAGGCCACATCCCAAAGGAAACTCCCTTTCAACTGATTGGCTGCTCAAAGTATATATATCAGACCTCATGATGGGAATAACCACATCACAACTGCTTAAACCACTCAGAATTGTAGTCCAGCCAAGTTGGCACACAACTTTAACTCTCATAGTCAACTTGGCTGGGCCGTGATTCTAAGTGGTTTAGCCATTATGTTGTAGTCATCCCCCCATGATGTGCTACGAGCAGCCAATCAGTTGAAAGAGTTTCCTCAAAGGGTGTCCTGCTTACAATATATATATATATATAAATGTCCTGGGAAAATTCTCTTTCTGCTGGATCTTGATCCTGCATCTAGCTCATCATCAATACCCATTCCTGAACTTGAACAAGTGGCTTCCATATTACCTGCTGGTCTTGAGATTGTTGCTGTTGCAGTTTGTGAGCCAGTGATTTGCTATTTTACTTGCTGATCTTGGATTTGTCATCCTTCAAACCCAGCAGCCTGCTATACTGCCTGACCATCTTAGATTCAACAACCCCTGCAGCTGCATGAGTCATGAGAAGCCTCCAGCTTGACACTTGATCCACAGACTTAGGACTTGCCAACCCCTACAACTGCATAAGCCATTTCCTTGAGATAAATGTCTCTCTATATAGTGCCTAAGGCATTGACTGCTAACAAGAGGCTGGCGGTTCAATCTCATCAGCCACTCCTCAGAAGGAAGATTGGGTAATCTAATTCTGTCGTGATACCATCTCAGAAAACCAAGGAGGGGTTGCTATGAGGAGTCGAATCTGACTCAACGGTGTGAGTTATATATATATATACAAAAGTTTCACTTGTTTTTCTTCTCTAAAGAACCCAGACTAACACAAGGTTGTATCCTTTCACCACACTTATTCAATCTGTATGCGGAGCAAATAATCTGAGAAGTTGTACTATATGAAGAAGAATGCAGCATCAAGATTGGAGGGAGAGGGAGATTCATCAAAAACATGTGATATGTAGTTGATACAACCTTGCTTGCTGAAATCCAAGACACCTTGAAGCACTTACTTCATTCCCTGTGATAAGATTGTATGTTAACTTACCTGGCCGTGACTCTCAGTGGTTTAGCAATTATGATGTAGTCATCCCCTATGATGAGATCTGATGTAATAAAATTGCCTCAATGATGAGATCTCCTATGAGCAGCCAATTAGTTGAAAGGTGTGGCTCAGTGGCGTGGCCTGCTATGTTGCCTGCCGATCATGGTATTGTTGCCTTTGCAGCCTATGAGCCAACAATCTGACATCTTACCTGACAATCTTGGATTGTCAGCCTCCAAAGTCAGCAGCCTGTTGCATTGCTTGCTGCTCTTCCATTCAGCAGTTCTTACAGCTACGTGAGTTAGGAGAAGCCTCCATCTTGACATCTGACCCATGCGCTTGGGATTTGCCAACCTCTACAACTGTGTGCACCATTTCCTTGAGATAAATTTCTCTCTCTCTCTCCCTTTCTCTCCATATATAAGCTTTGCTGGTTTTGCTTCTCTAGAGAATCCAGCCTAAGACACTCCTTCACTCATTCATTCAGCAAATACTTATTGCCAAGCTCTGAGAATAAGTACCAGAGATACAGCAATACATAAGACAAGCAGAATCCTTGCTCTTATGCAGTGCTTTCTTGTGGGAGTAATAAACAACAAGTAAACAAATTAATAGTATCATTTCAAGTAATAATAACAAGTTCTATGAAGGAACTGAAACAGCGTAAGAGGACAGGAAAGGGGAATATATTATTTTGCTCTGGGTGCAAAGGAAAGTATATTTGAGCAGAGGATTCAATTGTGTGATGGGACAAACCCTGCAAAGATCTAGAGAAAGCCCACCCAGGGCAGAGAAGCCAGGTAAGGTCAAGGACAGCAGGGAGGTCAGTGCAGCTGAAGTGGAGAAAGGAAGGGTCATTGGGGCACTGAGTTCAACCAGGATGAAGTTTTCCAGGCAAGCAGAATTGAGGGTGTGAGGGACAAGGGAGTTGAAAAGGAAGGCAAAACAGTGTTTAGAATGATGGCATATGAACTCTAAGCTGAATCAATGCTTGGTAAAGAGTTGGAAAATGGAGTGTGAGGTTGAATGGACTTAATGGATTGCCCAGCCCACTGGGGCTGGAGACATGTTAGAGGGCAATGATGCACCCATGTTCTGGAAAGGTAGAAGGTGGTGGTCAGTGATTCCTGGATCATGTGAATGGTTAATGAACTTGGGTTGTAACCAAAAAGGTGCCTCAGAAGAAAGCCCCAGGGATCTCTTGAGAAATTAGCCATTGAAAACTCCCTATGAAGCACAGTTCTACTCTGACACACATGGGGTTGCCATGAGTTGGGGTCAACTCCACAGCAACTGGTTTTTTGGTGGTCATTGGGGCCTTTGGAATACCAGTTTTTGGAGATGGAGCAGATATTGGCTATGATAAAATCCAGGGTATGACCATGGAAATGAGAGGTTCAAGCAGGGTCAGGCAGGAAGTGGAAATTGAAAAATGGTTGAACAAATGAAAATGGGGAGACTCGGACATGGAAGGGCCAGAAGAAAGAGTCAGCCTCAACAGTGGCCATATAACCATAATTTATGAGCTGACAACTTCAGAGGTCACCTGACAGATAAGGAAACTGAGGCCCAAATCACACTCAAGAGCAAATCCAGGGTTTCCACCACTCCCCTTTGTCAATGTTCCCAGCCTCATACTTACCTTGCTCTTTGTTTGCAGGGACCCTGGAGACAACCCCTTCAGCAAGTTCCTTCAGCTACCATGGGCAGCATGAGCAATGCTTCTCAAGCCCCCAAAGTCTATCATGCTGTCCTCACTCTATGACCTGGTCATCTCTACAGATTGCAAGGTAGATGCTGCTTGGTGCCTGATCCCCAGAGAGGGGCTTTTCATACAACCCTATTATTTAATGCCTCTTACCTGACTGCCAATGTGTTATACTGGGTGCCTTCCACATTGCTATGATGCTAGAAGCTATGTCACTGTTATTTCCAATACAGCAGACTCACCCATGGTTGGCAGGTTTCAGTGGAGCTTCTAGACTAAGACAAGCTGGGGAGAAAGGCCTGGCAATCTACTTCTAAAGATTTGTCAATGAAAATGCTATGGATCACAAGAGAACACTGTCCAATCAGCCCCCGATGTTGAAATCACTCAAAATACATAGTGATGGCAACAATGGACTTGAGAATACCCAACAATAGTGAAGATGGAGCAGGACCAGACAATGTTTTTTTCTGTTGTACAACTTTACTGCCACAGGAGGTCCTCTCAGTGCTGATTCACAGAAAAGGTCAGCTCCAGCAGGCCTGACAGGGTTTTGCTTCCTAGTAGTGGAAGGAGAGAGCTCTGAAAGGTAGAATGGTTCATGGGATGTCTCTGTGGCAGCACCCCGGAGTCCAAGTATTTCAGCCCTGCTCTTCCTGTGCCTGAGCTTGGGCCCTTTGGAGCTGGCTTAAATCCACTCTTACATGCACAGCCTCACCCCCCTGCTGGGCATGGGCCAAGCTAAGCAGCCCCTACCTCACACCCAACTGTTTTCTCCTCCCCACTCCCCAGCAAGTCCTTCCTGGCCCCTCACTAGGGTACAGGGTGCCAAACCTGTCTGGTAGCTTAACTGGTCTCAGTATTTTAGGAAGAAATCAAAGGTGCAGGGCATGTCCATATCACCAGCCTAGACAATGAGCCAAGTGGGCCTGAGCTTACAGATGTGCAGCCAGAAGTGAAAGAGGATGGGGGAACAGAAACAGCTTGGAGGGACTGGGCAAGGGAGAGGGAGGAAGGGGTGGAAGGCAGAAATCAGCCAACCTTTAGCTCTTTTGCATGCATTTGCCATCTACTCCCCACAACTCTTCTTGTGAGGTCTAGTCTTTTATATCCTCTTTTAAATAAAACAATGAAGAGACTGAGGTTCAGAGAGGCTAACATGCTTCAGTTACCTAGGCCATTCTGAGACTAATTCAAGTAACTTTAGGATCCCAGTCCAAGAATACAGCTCACCCTTCTGCCCTAGGCCAGGCTGGGAGGTCTAGATTCACCTACCTCAGATCCCAAAGAAGACAGAACAAACTAGTTTTTCTTGTGATTTTGTTTTGTGGATTTCCTTACACTGCTTATTCTAGAATTTATGACTAATTTAAGACAAATGGAGTCACATTCATCATCAAAAAGAACATTTCAAGACCTATCCTCAAGTACAATGCTGTCAGTGTAATATCCATACATATACAAGGAAGACCAGTTAATATCACCATTATTCAAACTTAAATACCAACCACTAACACCAAAGATTAAAAATATGGGAGATTTTTACCAACTTCTGCCATCTGAAATTAACCAAACATGCAAACATGATGTATTGATAATTACTGCTGTTGGAATGCAAAAGTTGGAATGAAGAAGCATCGGTAGTTGAAAGATATGGCCTTGGTGATAGAAATGTCATTGGAGATTGCACAATTGAATTTTGCAAATTCAATGACTTATTCACTGCAAATGTCTTTTTTTCACAACATAAATGGTGACTGTACGCATGGACCTCACCAGATGGAATACACAGAAATCAAATCCACTACATCTGTAGTAAGAGAGGATGGAGAAGCTCAGTCTCATCAGTCAGAACAAGGCCAAAAGCAGACTGCAGAACAGACCATCAATTGCACATATACAAGTTGAAGTTGAAGCTGAAGAAAACTGAAGCAAGTCCACGAGAGCCAAAATACAACCTTGGGTATAAATCAACTGAATTTAGAGACCATCTGAAGAATAGATTTGACACATTGCATACCAGTAACCTAAGACCAGATGAGTTGTGGGAAGACATCAAGGACATCATACATGAAGAAAGCAAAAAGTCATTAAAAAGACAGAAAAGAAGACCAAAATGGATGTCAGAAGAGATGCAAAAACATGCTCTTAAATGAAGAGCTGCTAAAGAGAATTAAAAAAATGAAGAAAAGAACCAAGCAGAAGATTTCAAAGGACTTTTTGAGAAGATAAAGGAAAGTATTATAATGAAAGAACTGGAGTTAGAAACTCAAGTGGGAAGAATATGATTGGCATTTCTTAAGCTGAATGAATTAAAGAAAAACTAAGCCTTGAGTTGCAATACTGAAGGATTCTATGGATAAAATATTGAACAATGCAGGAAACATAAAAGAAGATGGAAGGAATACACTGTACCAAAAAGAACTGGTCAATGTTGAACCATTTTAGGAGGTAGCATATGATTAAGAACTGATGGCATTGAAGGAAGAAGTCCAAGCTACACTGAAGGAACTGGAGAAAAACAAGGTTCCAGGAATTGATGGAATGCCCATTGAGATTTTTCAACAAATGGACACAATATAAAAGGTACTTACTTGTTTATGCAAAGAAATTTACAAGACAGCTACCTCGCCAACCAACTGGAAGAGATCCATATTTGTGCACATACCAAAGAAAGCTGATACATCAAAACACAGTAATTACTGAACAATATCATTAATATCACATGCAAGGAAAGTTTTGCTGAAAATAATTGAAAAATGGTTGTAGCAGTACATTGACAGGAATCTGCCAGAAATTCAAGCCAGATTCAGAGGAGGACATGGAAAGAGGGATATTATTGCTAATATCAGATGGATCTTGGCTGAAAGCAAAGAATACCAGAAAGTTGTTTACCTTTGTTATATTGTCTATGCAAGGCATTTGTTTGTGTGATCATAACAAATTATGGGTAATATTTCAAAGATTGGGAATTACAGAACACTTAATTGTGCTCATGTGGAACCTATACACCGAACACAACAGGGAGATACTGTGTGGTTTTAAATCAGGAAAAGTTTGTATCAGGGTTGTGTTCTTTTACCATACTTATTAAATCTGTATGCTGAGCAAACAATCCAAGAAGCTGGAATATATGAAGAAGAATGAGGCATCAGGATTGGAGGAGGAGGACTCATTAACAACCTGTGATATGTAAATGACACAACCTTGCTTGCTGAAAGCCAAGAGGACTTGAAGCACATATTGATGGTCAGGGACTACAGCCTTCAGCATGGATTACAACTCAACATAAAGAAAACAAAAAATCCTCACAACTGGACAAGTAAGCAACATCATGAGAAATGGAGAAAATTCTGAAGTTGTCAAGGATTTCACCTTACTTGGTGTCTTGGTTCTCTTGTGCTGCTATAACAGAAATACCATAAGTGGATGGCTTTAACAAACAGGGATTTATTCTCTTACAGTTAGGAGGCTAGAAGTGTCTGAGTTCAAAAGTCCCTGCTCTAGGAGCTGGAAGAAGTCCCCTTGACCTTGGCTTCAGCTCTGCCTCTTCCTCCCAGGCTACTGAAGATGGAGGATTCTGTTAATTCAGGCAGCTGTGGGCTGCTAAGGCTGACAAACCCAAGGTCGACAAGTAAAATAGCACAGTCCCAAAATTATCAAGCAACATGGCAGGCCACTAGTTCAAGTCCAGAAATAGGCCCAAGATCAGTAGGCAACATGGCAGGCTGCTGAATGAAGACTCACCTACATCCAAGGTCCAAGCATGCAAAAAAGCTCAAGACTCTTCTCAAAGTGTTTTCTTACTGGAAGCAGACTACACCCCTAAGGCAGCTACTCAGCTTCTCACAGTAGATTCCACCACAGAGTTGATCACCTGTCTCATCATGGGGAATAACTACATCCAGCTGCTCAGCCACTCAAAACAAGGCCCAGCCAAGCTGACACATAACCTCTCTTACCACACTTTGATACACAATCAATGCCCACAGAAGGAGCAGTCGAGAAATCAAATGATGTATTTACTTGAGCAAATGTGCTGCAAGACCACTTTAAAGTGTTAAAAAAAAAAAAAACCAAAGATGTCGCCTTGAGAATTATGGTGTGCCTGACCCAAGCCATGGCATTTTCAATCGTCTCATATACATGTGAAAGTTGGACAATGAATAAGGAAGACCAAAGAAGAACTGATGCCTTTGAATTATGATATTGCTGAAGAATATTGAATATACTGCCAGAAGAATGAACAAATCTGTCTTGGAAGACAAACAGCAAAAATTCTCCTTAGAAGCAAGGATGCTGAGACTTTGTCTCTCATACTTTGGTCATGTTAACAGAAAGGACTAATCCCCAGAGTAGGATATCATGCTTGGAAAAGCAGAAGGTCAGCGAAAAAGGGAAGCCCCTCAACAAGATAGATTGACAGAGTGGCTGCAACAATGGTCGCAAACATAGCAACAATGGTGAGGATGATTGGGACTGCACAGTGTTTTCGCTCTGTTGTACATAGGGTTGCTATGAGTTGGAACCAACTCAACAGCACCTAACAACAATGCAAAAACAGACAAAATAGCATACAAGCCCCTACATATCCATCACCCAGCCTCAGCAGTTATCAACAGCCTGCTATTCATATTTCATCTCTAGCCCACCACTTTTCATTTGATAACTTTAGGTATATTTAAGTAAATTCTAGACTCATAATTTCACTCCAAACAACTTCAATATCTTAACAAGCCACCTTGTTCTGCTTCTTGCCCTACAGGAGAGATCAGACACTATTCTCTATTTTTCAGATGAAGTATCAAGTTCAGGGAGGAAAGACTGCACATGGCAACCACCCTGGCCCTGGGTCTACCATTGTGCCCTGCCTCTGGGTTGACAGTGCACCCTGCCCCTACATCTTGCTCAAAATGAAACAAATCCAATGCCAGTGTGACAAGAGTTGTTTGCATTTCTAAATCCCGGTGGGGAGGAAAGTCTGCCTAGGCCACATCCCACCGTGATCAAAGCTGGATGAGCCCTAGGAAACACCAATCCTCCCTGGTTATCCTCTAACAGATGTGGGGAGGGAATGAGCCCCTTTGGCTGATCCACCTCTGCAAACAGCCACACATGACTGAAACAGAAGGGTTGGCATCAGTAAAAAGAACAAGCTGAGAGACTCGCACCCCCGTTTCCTCAGCCACAGGATCTTACAAATCTGATTGCTTCATTGACAAGGAACAGAAATTAGTAAGAAACTGAAGTTACCACTAACTTTATTTTTAGAAATGAAGTATAAAATGAAAATGAATGTCTCGAGAATACCAAGTAGAGGAAATGAGAAATCCATGTCTCCAAAGTGCAAGAAAACCTATTCCATCCTGGACACCCACCCATGGTAGATGCCACAGAGGAGTTCAGGAGGGGAATTTCATCAGAGACAGTTGGAGGGCTTTCAATTTAGTGAATAATTGATGTGTTAATTGCACCCTCCAGGAAAATACAGCTCTTTCAAAATGTTCCAAGTCACTGAGAAAGGCAGTATGGTGACCAGAAAGGTTTCTCACTTTAGGGCTCAAAAATAAGGCAGAAGTGAAAATCCAGTATCTGCTCCCTGAATTAGGATGCTAGGAGGTGATAGAGGGGCTGCAAAGGACTTTCAGGGATTTGACCTGCTGCAAGGTTTGCTCAAGCTTGAGAATGACTGCTTCTCCAGGATACCATCAGGTGTGCAGCCCGTACCATGTCAGAGCAGGGTAGGGCATGCATCTACTCTGGACCACCTCTCAGGCCCACTCTAGGACTTCCCTCCACCCCCTGCCCTGAATGATACATCAAGCAGATCCTATAATGTATCTGTTCCCCTTAAGTCTCCCAAGGCATCTCTGTGTGGTGTAAATGGTTTATATGCTTGACTGCTAACAGAAAGATTGGAGGTTCAAGTCCACCAAGTGGCTTAGAAGAAAGGGCTGGCAATCTGCTTCTAAAAAATCAGCTATTGAAAACCTTAAGGAGCATAGCTCTACTCTGACACAGATGGAGTTGTCGTAAGTCAGGAGTTGCCTTGATGACAACTGTTTTTTTGTTTTGTTTTGTTTTTTGTTTCTTAGTCCTGGAAAAGTCTTCTTATGTCTTCAGTCCTCTGTAACATCATGTTCTGCCAAACATTTCCAATCCTCACCTCTTCTCAGCACATGCAGCTATTGCACTTCCAGCCTCATTATTCAGCCAACAGGATTCAAGTAGAAGGGCCATGTGGCTCTTTCAGGCAGACTCTTTCATTTCCACTACAGCCCTGCAGAGCTCTTTCCTTCTGCCTCAGTGACTGACCCTGTTCAAAAAGTTGCTGGTCTGGAAGTTTGGCTTGGACTGAGGTGATATGGGGCAAAGAGCTGCATGCAAGAGAGGAAGGTGGTAGTTCTTTTGAGTGACAAGAGGCTGTGGTGATTCATTTAGTGAAACAGTCACCTGTGAATCCATGGGAGGCAAGTCTAACACCTGAAGAACGTGTAGCTCTGGGCAGTTGGTTGGGAAACTGAGCTTCAGTTATGTGTATTGGTTGATGTTGGAATCATTTGGAAAAATAGTATAGGAAAAACGTGAGCTCAGAAAATAATTATGTGGTTAGTAAGCAGAAATGAAAGAGGAGCATGAGAGATAACAAATTCAGGAGATTGGAAAGAAGCTACTGCTTCTCAAACACAAACAGCAAAATGATAAAGTTGAGAAATGCCTGAAGCAATAAGTCCCAATAAAAAAGAAAGAGGCCATTTATTAAGAATTGAATCATTGTGTGGTCTTTCGTCCATTTCTCAAACCTCTAACTGAATCAAGGTGGTGCCCAGGGAACAGTTTCAGTGGGACACGATGGCTCAGGGAAAAGAACTTACAGTTGTTCCTCTCCCATATAAGCTCTAGAGGTTCAAGATACCTGCAATTATTTCTCTTCATAATTGTAGTAAAAAGCTATGATAGATTAAATTGTGCCCCCCAAAACGTTACATGGATGTACTAACCCCTGTACCTGTAAATATGACCCTGTTTGGAAGCACAGGTTTTCTTTTGTTATGTAAATGAAGTTATGGTGTTGGGCCCAGGTTATGAAGGAGTTGTTTGGCGAGAGGAATTTGCCAACACATGACAATGCAAATGCAAAAGGAAATTTGCTAGCTCGAGCTAGGGCCCCTGTTTTTGCCAACATAGTGGCCTTAGCAAAAGACCTTGTGCTCCTTTACAATCACATTTTTATAGGCAAATATAGGGTGGAGTAGGCAAAGGGGTACAGATGATTGGTTGTTGCTGAGGGGTTTAGGGCAGAGATCTGAGATGTTGGGGAACGTGTTGGAATTCCCCGGCTCCAAAGTCTACTTAGGGAATTATTATCTAGGGAGGATGCAGAGCCCTGATATGTGGGAGACTTCAGGAGCTGAGCAAATCTCTGATACGCGCTGAATCCAGAGGAATTCTCTGATACCTGCTGAGTCCAGAGGGTAGATAAAGGCTCTGAGGAGTGTTTAGAATCCCCAACATTAAAAGACTTGTTAGGATCCCTGACACTAAAAGGTTTCTGGTTAAAGATTTCCCTGGAGGCTATTAGGACTCCAACCTCAGCCTCACAATGGCAGAGTATGGTGGGTCCTAAACCTAATCACTTCTGGTAAAAAGAATAGACTCACAGACACACACAAACTTTACAGACTCCATATGAAAAGAGGCACATGTGGTAAAAGCATCTATAAGCTTTCCAAATTACTGGGAAAGGCTGTGTGGAGACCAGAAAGGTTTCATACTTTAAGGCTGAAAAATAAGGCAGAAGAAAAATCCAGGATTTTTCTAGTAGGATTGCCAGCACCTACTGGAAGAAGAAAGAGACAAGAAGGACCTTTCAGTAAGCCACACCCTGAATTCAAACTTCTGGCCTCCAGGACTATGAGACAATAAATTTCTGTTTTTTAAAGCCATCCACTCTGTGGTATTTTGTGTTACTGCAACACTAGGTAAGACAGAATTTGGCTACATTTTTAAGAGAATGGTACTGCCAAAGAAGCTACAAAGTTGGAAAAAAAAATATTTGTGATGGTTGAGAAGTTAAAAATAACTCTTGGGCCTCCATTCTTCTAGAAGCAGGAGGCAGGCTCAGAAAGCACCTTGGTCCTCTAGGAATTGGGGAAGAGGAAATATATTTTATATATGGGAAGAGTGAACCTTGGCCAGCAGGGAATATTTTGTGGGCATTAGTACTAAAATTCACTGCCATCAAGTTGATTTGGACTCATAGTGACCCTATAGGACAGAGTATAATTGCCCCATAGGGTTTCCAAGGCTGTAAATCTTTACAGAAGCAGACTGCCCCATCTTTCTCCAGTGGAGCAGCCAGTGAGTTTGAACTAGCAGCCTTTTGGTTAGCAGCCCAAAGTTTTAACCACAGCACAGTGAGAGTTCCTGACATTATACCCAAACCCAAACCAAATTCACTGCCATTCAGTTGATTCCAACTCTAGTGACCTCCATTTGGGTTATCAAGTCTGTGAGTCTTTATGGAAGTAGATTTCCTCATCTTCCTCCTGCGGAGCAGCTGGTGGCTTTGAACTGCTGACCTTCTGGTTAGCAGCCAAATGCTACTATGCTACCAGAGCTCCTTTACATTAGTGCTACTCACCAGTTTTTCTGGTTTTGCCCACTTTGGGAACATGGGGAGCATCCTGGGTGGGTTCTGGGAAGCACACTCTGGGGTGGATGTGTGTTAGGAAGTACACCTTTGGAAGGGAGGTGCAAGAAGGACCTAGCAGGGGAGAGTTGAACCGTGACGTAGACCAGATAGCAACCTTGACTTACTCCATAGAGATCTGAAGCAAATATGGACCATCAGAGAGGGCCCACATTAGCCAAAATGGCCAATTGTTATGCCCATGACATGGTGGCTATGTCTCTTCTGTGATGGGGCTCCCTGGTGAGGACAGAGGTCCTCATATTTCCTGCACACTCCCATTGCCCATCCCTCTGCCCTGACCCCATACCTCCTTGCTTTTCACTGTGCACCCTTGCAGGCCCCTGTGCAGCTGGCTAGGTCATCACCACTGCCCGTGTGTTAGAATATTCAAATGTTTCCTAGCCTTGGGGCTATTTCTCTTTCCACAGAGTGATAGCCAGATGTGTGAATTTCTTAGGCCTGCTGTAACACAGTACTACACACTGGACAGATTCAAACAACAGAAATGTATTCTCTCACAGTTCTGGAGGCCAGACTTTAAAATTCAGGGTGTCAGTCCCTTAGATCAATCAGCCATGAGACACCAGAGGGGCAGCATTCACATAGAGGGAAAGCTTGACAGACAGGAATGCATAGTTGACAAGGGCAGAGGGAGGGGGTAGTTACACAGAGGGGAGGGGAGAAGAGTTTTTTATGGTTGGGTATGGTAATCAGGGCTGTAAAATCAAATGAATTGTTGAATGTGAAACAAATTTGCTTTGTAAATTTTCACACAAAGCACAATAAAATAAATAAGTAACAAATTCAGAGTGTCAGTAGGGCCATGCTCTCTCCAAAGTCTTGAGGAGGGAGGGACTCTTCCTTGTCTCTTCCAGCTTCTGGTGGTTCCTGGCAATCTTTGGCATTCCTCAGCTTGTAGATACATCACTCCAGTCTCTGTCTCTGTCATTACATGATTATCTTCCTTCTCTGTGTCTATGTCTCTTCTCTTTTATAAGGACACCAGTCATATTAGGACCCACCCTCATGTGAACCTAACTAATGACATCTTCAGAGACCCTGTTTCCAAACAAGGTCATGTTCACAGGCATTAGGCTTAGCAGTTTTGACATATTTTTTGGGGGGAGACAATTCAACCCAAAACAACAGGTGAACTCAAAGCTCTGCCCATTAGGAGAGTTTTCCTCATCACTATCTTAAAAGGCCAACCTATGTGTAGCTGCAGAGTAGGAGGCCACACATTTTTGGCTTATCCCATAGACTTTATGGACTCACACATAAGCCAAAATATGGCTTTCTCTTTCTCCATGGAGCCATGGGTAAGGTGAGAGGTGTGGGTGCCACAGTGGAGGATGGCGGGGTACCAGGCAGCATCCTCATGCAGCTTGTGTCTTGGCTGATGCTGGTCCCAGATGGACACTCCCATCTTAGGGGGATCTTTCCTGAGCCTGCTGACCTTATAACTCTTGTGTATGACAGAATCAGGCTCATTCTGAGCAGGTTCAGATGCACACCCAGCATTATGTCTTCATTGCAGCCCAGTAGCTCACCAGAAATTGTTTTTCCAAAAGTGTAAAATTCTGTGCTGCAGATGGCATGGCTTTGTTTTAGAATTCCAGAGGCTTACATTGTGATTCTTCCATAGGGGCTTGCTATAAACTCCACACAGCACTTTTTTCCCATCACTGTCACCTCTCAACATAGGGTCTGTCCAGTCATATGGCCTCGGTGGCAGGGCTTCTTGCATTGCAGCCCAGACCCACTGCAGAACTCCTTCTTGCTCTGAGCTCACTCAAACCTGGCTACTTTCCATGTCAGCAATCTATGGGCTGGAGCAGTGTTCCCAGGGGAGGAATGTGTTGCCTCTTGAATCCATAGAGACCTGCCAGGCATTGTGCCTCTCTCTTTGTGGTGGGAGACTCAGGATTCAATAGCTACTCCTTTACTTTGGATGGGAGTTCCCAGCATACATATAGGATATGGGACTCTGAAGATTTTAATAGTGTGGTAATTCTCTGAATCTTTTTAGGATTTATGTCCCACTTGCTGCAGCTCATACATCTTACTTCCAATGAATTAGCCATTTTGTGTGTGTGTGTGTGTGTGTGTGATTTGGGTGAAAATTTACAGAGTAAATACACTTTCCATACAGCAGTTCACATACACTTTGTCTCTTGACATTGACCACAATTTAGCACAATGGAACATCTCCCCTCCCACTTCCTCCCGATAGTTACCTCTTCCCTGTGACCATCCCTCCACGCACTCCTATCCCCTGAGCTGTCTTCCTGTGCCTGAGCAGCCCTTCTTTCTCTCATGCTTATTCTCTCCAAGGAGTGTATCTACCTCAGATAAATGCTCAACTGATATGCCTGTCTATTGTTTGGCTGGAAGCCGCAGGTGTGCGTTCAATTCCAGACCTGAAGGGCAGCTAGGGGCCATAGTCTCAGTGATTCCCCCAGGCTCCCTCGGGCCAGCAAACCTGTTCCCCACTTTTTTTTTTTCCCCAAATGATTTTCAGTTTTGTTCGACATTGTTCTCACTGTCTATCCAGGATCTCCTACAAAGATCCTCTTCCAAGTGGTTGACAGTAGTAGCCGAACACCGTCTATTTCTTCTGGTCTCATAGTTGTATAGGCTGCAGATCGGATGGTGTACCAGTCGCAAGGACTAATTGTTTCCAAGAATTTTTAGATTTCTTCATTCTCCTCGGCCCTGGATGAGGAGAGACCCATCATTGCATCTAAATGGCAGCTTGCAAGCTTTTAAGATCTCAGTCTCTACTCGCCGCAGTAGGAGGTGGAACAATATTTTGTGTAGTATGTTATGCCAATTGAGCTTGATGTTCTCTGTGACTATGGTCCCAAGCCCACAGGTTCAACTACTCGGTCCTTCTGGGTAGCTGGCTGTGACCAAGCAGTGACTACAGCCTTGCCCTTGTCACCTCCACTATACACCTGGGAATTCAGATCATACACAAAAAGTTATTGGACCACTGTCTGCCAACCCTATACATGTTCTCAGGTGCACTCTCCACTTCATATACATATCTAATATTTCAGCCTGTCCACCCATCTATCCACCCACATACCCATGTTTGCGTTCACTGACCACACCATACTATATGTGCAAAAGGGTTCATCTTTGTTGTCTGTACTTCCCACGTATCACTCTATGTCTTTCTCTTCCTCTATGCCACTATACTGATCACTCACATTTGGTACATTGCCCTTTTCTTCACCCAAATTAAAACTTATCTCTATCTACCTAACAGTATTTCCACCCCTCCCCTCCCACCCCTGGTAACCTACAAAGAAAATGGTCTTCCATAGATAAACGTTTCCTTGACTGTTACAATAA
>NW_006921766.1:3932331-3934927 GCF_000298275.1 Orycteropus afer afer | reverse complement strand
GAGTCTGTAACCTGTTCCCTTGTTTCTACCACTTTATCTTGCTTCTTTGTTTGGACTGTGATGGTCTATTGTCTCTGAGGCATCATGGTATTGTATTAAGATCTCTGTTAATTGTTTGTGAAGAGCAGCCAAGGGTGATTCAGGCTCTTCTTGGTGGTTTTTTATCATTGGCCCATTGCTGGAGAAGGAGGTAATGGCTCTTGCTCAGTAAGTGAAGTTGTAGGAGGTGTGGGTGTACTTGTATCTTATGGGAACTGTTGCTGTCTCCCACTCAGTTAGGCAAAAAATACAATTGAATAACCATCGATAAAACTAAGAGCACATGGACCAAAATTATACCCTGAAATCACACAGGAACAGTAACCCAAAAAAAGAAAAAGTGGAGAAAAGAAGAAGAAAACAGGTAAATATGCAGTATCTGGGGATAGGTCACTAAGAGAAAATACTGGGGTTGGGAGGGAAAGGGATGAAAAATTTCAGACTAGTTAGGGGCCACATGCTGAGTTGGGTAGGGGAAGGGACAGTATGGAAAGAGTCTGTGACTAGCATGATAACATTGGGGAAAGGGAGTACACCAAAATGTGCACATAAGATATAGATGACAGAGGCTAATACCAGTATATGCACAATACTGCATTACCACTAACACCAAACACCAGGCTACAGATAAATGCATAGACAACTGAGAAGATCAAATGGGAGCCAGTGAACAGGAATGTACCCTAGACCAATGATAGGCTTAGCTGAAGATAATCTTCCATTTTTGTTGTTGTTATGTGCTGTCAAGTTGTCTCTGACTCATAGCAACCTTATGTATGGTAGAACAAAACACTGCCTGGTCCTGTGCCAGCCTCTCTATCCCTACTATATCTGAGCCCATTGCTGCAGCCATTGTGTCTATCCATCTTGTTGAAGACCTTCCCCTCTTAAGTTGACCCTCCACTTTACCAAGCATGACATCCTTCTCCAAAGAATGGTCACTTCTTACAACATGACCAAAGTAGATGAGACAAAGTCTGGCCATTCTCACTTCCAAGGAACATTCCAGCTGCACTTCTTCCAGGACAGATTTGTTAGTTCTTTTAGCAGTACATGGTACTTTCAGCATTCTTTGCCAACACCACAACTCAAAAGCATCAGCTCTTCTTCTGTCTTCCTTATTCATTGTCCAGCTTTCACGTGCATATGAGGCAATTGAAAATACCATTGAGTTAGGCGCACGCATCCTAGTCTTCAAGGAGATAATTTTGCTCTTCACCACTCGAAAGAGGTCTTTTGCAGAATATTTGCCCAATGCAATACATCTTCTGATGTCTTGCCTGCTGCTTCCATTGGCATTGATTGTAGAATCAAGTAATATAAAGTCTTTGGCAACTTCAATCTTCTCTCCATCTATTGTGATGCTGCTTATTGGTCCAGTTGTGAGGATTTCTGTTTTCTTTATGTTGAGGTATAAACCATAGAGTAGACCGTAGTCTTTAATTTCCATCAGTAAGTGCTCTAAGTCATCCTCACTTTCAGCAAGCAAAATTGTGTTTTCTGCATATTGCAAGTTGTTAATAAGCCTTCCTCCAATCCTGATGCCCCATTCTTCATATAGTTCAGCTTCTCAGATTATCTGCTCACCATACAGATTCAGGTATTTGTCTTCAATCCCATTAATTCTGTCTTCCATTGATTCAATTCTACTCCTTTGCCCTTTCAATGTGTTATCTGTTTCTGAAAATTTTGTATTAATCTTCTGAATTTCTATCTGTAGATTTTGAATCATTTCTAATTTTTCATTTATTTTGTCATTTTGTTTTTGTATTTTCTTCTGAAATTGTTCTAGGGTTTTGCCTGTGTTTTCCGTAATTTTATCAGTGTTTTCCTTGATCTGTCTCTTAATCCTTTGATGATACCTAAATAGAATTCTTTTGAATTCCTTATCAGGGAGTTCCAATGCTGCCTCTTCCTCAGGGATGTGTTGTGGGTCTCTATCCTGCTCTCTTGTTTCTACCACTTTATCTTGCTTCTTTGTGTGGACTGTGATGGTCTGTTGTCTCCAAGACATTGTGATGTTGTTGTATTTAGATCTCAACTGTTTGTGAAGAGCAGCTAAGGGTGAGTCAGGCTCTTCTTGTTGATCATTTATTATTGGCCAGTTGGTGGAGAAGGAAGTGGTGGCTCTCACTCATTAAGTGAAAATGCAGTAGGTGCAGGTATAGTTGTGTCATATGGCCACTGTTGCTGTCTCGCACTTAGTTAGATAAAAGTAACAATTGAATAACCATCAAAAAAAGTAAAAGCAAGTGGGCAGAAAACATACTGTGTAATCACACAGGAGCAATAACCAAAAAAAAGGGGAAAAAAATATCTTGGGAGAGGGCAATAAGAGAAGAAAGGTAGAGTAGGAGAATAATAAAGAAAAAAAAATGCAAAATGAAAAACAAGGATTGGGGTTACCCACATGAAAGAAAAAAATTGGAACCAGGAACAGAGAAGAGAGAAAAAGCTGAAAACTAGAACCTGGGAAGGGAAGAATAAATAATAATAAGAAGAACAAATAATAATAATAATAACTATTATTATTATTTTAATACCCATCCATCAGTTT
>NW_006921766.1:3920945-3932231 GCF_000298275.1 Orycteropus afer afer | reverse complement strand
AAAACAGACAAAAACAAACTAACAAAAAAAAAAAAAAGGAAAAAAAAAAAATCTGGGCAGGGAGGGCAGGGCACCCAGGGTCCATCTGAGCACACAAACTGGGATGGAATTCCTGCCAGCCTAGAACATGGGTGGGAGTGAGGGATGGCCACACCTCTGTTCACCAAGAAGGTGTGGGGTATAAGAATAACAAGGGGAATATTGCACCTTTGTAATCATTGGATCCAAAATGTCCTTGTGGTTCCCGGCAAGTGGAGCCTATTCTTAAGTCTCTGAAATCTGGGAGAACACTGTCACTTTAAATATCCAAAATGGTTGAACCACTTGGAAACATTCAAAATGGCTGTGCCCTCTGGACAGCCAAAACTCCACAACTCAGCCTGCCTTCCTCTTCACTGCTTCCCCTTTTATTCACCAGCCACCAGCTCAGTCTTCTGTGCAGTCCCTGGCTACCAGGGCTGATTTTTAGGTTAATTATTAGGTTCTAACACCACTCGGCAATATCCAAGCTGTTTGTGCCGTCAAGATCACTGCCAGCCCACAGCTCCGTATGTCTCCTTTTTTGGTGTTTTCATGAAGATTCTTCTACTAATTGGAGTTTAGTCCACTTCTATATCCTTCCCTTTAAAGCTCAGGGATTATTTTATGTATCTGTGTTAATTGGTTCCCCTTTTCTTTGTTGAAGAGGGTCTGTGTAGTCTTTCTGCCTATTCTGCCATCTTACCAGAACTAATCACTCAGCATACAGATTGAATAACTATGGTGAAAGGATACAACCCTGATGCACTCCCTTCCTGATTTAAAATTATGCAGTATCCACTTGTTCTGTTCAAATGACAGCCTCCTGGTCTATGTACAGGTTCCTCATGAGCACAATTAAGTGTTCTGAATTCCCATTCTTCTCAAAGTTATCCATAATTTGTTATGATCCACACAATTGAAGTCTTTTGCCTAGTCAATAAAACACAAGTAAACATCTTTCTGGTATTCTTTGCTTTGAGCTGAGATCCATCTGACACCATTAATAATATCCCTCACTCCATGTTCCTTTCTGAACCCAGCTTGCATTTCTGGAAGTTTTCTGTCAATGTACTGCTGCAACTGTTTTTTAACTATCTTCAGTAAGATTTTACTTGTGAGTGATATCAATGATATTGTTTCATAATTTCCACATTCTATGGGATTACCTTTCTTTGGGATGGGTACAAATATGGATCTCTTACAGTCAGTTGGCCAGGTAGCTGTCTTCCAAATCTCTTGGCATAGCCAAGTGAGCAAATGGATACCAGCACAGCATCCATTTGTTGAAACATCTCAATGGATATTCCGTCAATTCCTGGAGTCTTGTTTCTCTCCAATTCTTTCAGTGCAGCTTTGACTTCTTCCTTCAATACCATTGGTTCTTGATCATATGCCACCTCCTGAAATGGATGATCATCTATCAGTGCTTTTTGGTATCATGACTGTGTATTTCGTCCATCTTCTTTTGATGTTTTCTGCGTCATTCAACATATTGCCCGTGGAATCTTTCAATATTGCAATTTGAGGCTTAATTTTTCTTCCTCAGTTCTTTCAGCTTGAGAAATGTTGAGCATGTTCTTCCCTTTTGGTTTTCTAACTCCACTCTTGGCACATTTCATTATAATAATTGACTATGTCTTCTTAAGCTGCTCTTTGAAATCTGCTGTTCAGCTCTTTTTTCCTGTCAATTCTATTTGCTTTAGCCATTCTCCATTCTAAGACAAGTGTCAGAGTCTCCTCTGACATCCTATTTGGTCTTTTTTTTCCTTTCCTTCTTCTTAATGACCTTTTGCTTTCTTCATGGATGATGCTCTTGATATCATCTCACAATTCCTCTGGTTTTCAGTCATTGGTGTTCCATGCATCAAAACTATTGTTTAGATGGTCTCTAAATTCAGGAGGGATATAATCAAGGTCTAGGAGCTCTGGTAGCATAGTGCTCAAGTCATTTGACTGCTAACCAGAAGGTTGGTGGTTCAAACCCACCAGTCTCTTCTTGGAAGGAAGGATGGGCAATCTACTTCTATAGTGATACTGCCTTGGAAACCCGAGGGATCGCTATGAGTCAGAGCTGACTCAACAGTACATAGCAACAACAACAACATAATCAAGATCATATTTTGGCTTTTGTGGACTTCTTTTAATTGTCTTCAGCTTCAACCTGAACTTGCATATAAGCAGTTGATGGTCTGTTCCACAATCATCACCTGGCTTTGTTTTGGCTGAAGATACTGAGCTTCTCCATCACATCTTGCCACGGATGTAGTCAATCTGATTTCTGTGTACTCTGTCTGGCGAAGTCCACGTGTATAGCTGTCATTTGTGTTGTTGAAAAAAAAAAAAAGATATTTGCTATAAGTCATTGGTCTTGCAAAATTTTATCATGTGATCTCCAGCATCATTTCTATCACCAAGACTATATTTTCCAATTACTGGTGATTCTTCTTTGTTTCCAACTTTTGCATTCCAATCACCAGTGATAATTAACACATCTTGATTGCATGTTTGATCGATTTCAGACTGCAAAAGTTGGTAAAAATCTTCAATTTCCTCATCTTTGGCTTTGGTGTTTGGTGCATAAATTTGAATAATAGTAATATTAACTGGTCTTCCTCATAGGTGTATGGATATTATCCTGTCACTGACAGCATGTACTTCAGGATAGATCTGAAAACATTCTTTGTGATGATGAATGCCACACCTTTTCTCTTCAAATTGTCATTCCCAGCATAGTAGATCATAAGGTTGTCTGATTAAAAATGGCCAAATCCCGTCAATTTCAGCTCACTAATGCCTAGAATATTAATCCTTATGTGTTGTATTTAATTTTTGACAACTTCCAATTTTCCTAGATTCATACTTCATACATTCCATGGTCCAATTATTAATGGATACTTGCAGCTGTTTCTTCTTATCTTGCATCATGTCACATCAGCAAAAGGAGGTCCTGAAAGCTTTACTACATCCACATCATTAAGGTCAGCTCTATTCTGAGGAGGCAGCACTTTCCTAGTCATATTTTGAGTGCCTTCCAACTTAAGGGGCTCATCCTCTGACACTATATTAAACAATGTTTCAGGGCTATTTTTCAGTTATATATCAGAAAGTGTTTCACTGCTATTCATAAGGTTTTCATTGGCCAATTCTTTGAAAAGTGGATGGCCTCTTCCTTCTTCTGAGTCTGTCTTAGTCTGGAAGCTCCACTAAACCTGTCCAAGATGGCTAACCTTGTTGGCACTTGAAACACCAGTGGCACAGCCTCCAGCCTCACAGCAACACACAATGCATAGATACTCAAAAAACAAACAAACAAACCAAACTCACTGCCATTGAGCCAATTCAACTCATAGTGACCCCTCCTTGGGTTTTCAAGGCAGTATCTCACAGAAGTAGATTGCCCGATCTTCCTTCTGAGGAGTGGCTGGTGGGTTTGAATTGCCAGTCTTCTGGTTAGCAGTCAAATACCTTAGGCACTATGCCACCAGAGCCCCTTGCATAGATATTAGTGATACAAAATAACCACAATCTTTATAGAAGCAACAGAAGACAGAGTTGGAGTAATTCACCAGAGACAGCCAAACATCATCAAAGAGAGAACAACCGGCCTGCCAACTCAGGACCATGGTCTTGAGGGACACCAGGCTCAATTGGCACAACCTAATACATAAAAAGCTTGTTTCACACCTACTTTGGTGAGTACCAACTAGGATCTTAAAAGCTTTTGAGCAGTCATCTAAGATGCAACTAATGGTCTCCTCTCATCTGAGGTGAAGAAGAAGGAAGAAGATCAAGGACACTTAGAAACAGTCATCCCTAGGATATGATGGATCTTGAGATCAGAAAAACCAGATGGTGCCCAGGTACTAATGCCAACCCCTCGGAAAGGGATCAAAACTGGAGATCCTGGATAGAATGGGAGGAAAAATCACAATAATGATCAGAATGGATGGAGTCTGATGGCACCCTAATACTATGGCCCTGGGATACACTTTAGGCCTGGGATAGGACTCACTCCCAAGGACTGGCTCTCAGCCCAACAGTAGAAAGGCTTACATGCAGAACACCCAACCCAGGGTGATGCACCCACCTACTCTATGGAGATACACCCCTTGGAGCAATAGGACATGGGGCACCAGAGGGGCAGCATTCACATAATTAAGTGCATAATTAATAAGACTATGGGGGGGTCACAGGGAAAGGATGGGAAGAGAGTAGGTTAGGGTTGGGGATGGTAATCAGGAAGTGAAACCAAATGTACACTAACTGTTTAATGTAAAGCAAATTCTGCTTTGTAAATTTGCACCCAAAGCACAATAAAATAAATAAATAACATCTTGAGATTCTTGGCACATTTGGATCCTGCATTTTGCTGAGTCATCAGTGAGTGGCCTGGCTACCATGTTGTCTGCTAATCTTGGGACTATTTCTGGACTTGAATTAGTGGCCTGATAATCTTGATAATTAGTGTTGCTTGATAATCATGGGACTCTGGTAGCATAGTGGCTAAGACACTTGCCTGCTAACCAGACAGCTGGTGGTTCAAACCCACCAGCCACTCCTCGGAAGGAAGGTTGAGCAATCCTACTTCCATAGTGATAGTGCCTCGGAAACCCAAGGAGGGGTCGCTATGAGTCGGGTTTGACTCGACAGCACATAACAACAATAACAACAACAACATGCCATTTTACTTGTCCATCATGGGTTTGTCAGTCTCAGCAGCCAGCAGCTGCCTGAGTTAAGAGAATCCTCCAGCCCTAGGAGGCCAGGAGCAATAGGCAGAGCTGAAGCCCTAGGTTGGGGGGGCGGGGGCCTTCATCCAGCCCATAAAGCTGGCACTTTGAACTTGGACTTATAGCCTCCTAAGTGGTTTGAGAATAAATCCCTGTTTGTTAAAGTCATCCATCTATGGTATTTTCTATTAGAGTGGCACTAGAGAACCAAAACAGGGTCCTTTCCAGATTTTCCTGATTATGAATAACATTGTTATATTCATGCATAGCTCTTTGTGTGAACATAATTTTTCATTACTCTAAAGAAACACCTAGCTGGACTATATGAAGAAGAATGTGGCATCAAGATTGGAGGAAGAATCATTAACAACCTGCGGTATGCTGACAACACAACTTTGCTTGGTGAAAGTGAGGATGACTTTAAGCACTTACTGATGAAGATTGAAGAATACAGTCTTCAGTATGGATTACATCTCAATATAAAGAAAACAAAAATTCTCACAACTGGACCTATAAGCAGCATCATGATAAATAGAGAAAAGATTGAAGTTGTCAAAGACTTCATATTGCTTGGTTCTACAATTGACACCAATGGAAGCAACCATCAGGACATCAGAAAACATATAGCACTGAGAAGTTGGCTGCAAAGGACCTCTTTCAAGTGCTGAGGAGCAAAGATGTCTCTTTGAGGACTAAAATGAGCCTGACACAATCGCCTCATGCACGTGAGAGCTGGACAATGAATAAGGAAGACTAAAGAAGGATTGATACTTTTGAGTTGGGGTGCTGGCAAAGAATGCTGAAAGTACCATGGACTGCCAAAAGAACTAACAAATCTATCCTGGACGAAGTGCAGCCAGAATGCCCCTTGGAAGTGAGAATGGCCAGACTTCGTCTCACATACTTTGGTCATGTCGTCAGAAGGGACCATTCCCTGGAGAAGGACATCATGCTTGGTAAGGTAGAGGGTTGACCAACGAGACAGATTGACACAGTGGCTGCTGCGATGGGCTCAAGTATAGCAGGGATCGTGGAGCTGGAGCAGGATCAGGCAGTGTTTCATTCTGCTGTACATAGGCTCGCTATGAAGTCGGAGATGACTCTACGGCATCTAACAACAACAACCAGGAAATATCTAGAAGCCAATTCTAAGTGTCCCAGGTCCTAGATTTTTAATTTTGTTTAGTTTTTTATTATTGTAAAGATCATTAGCCACTTCTTGTTTTTCACCTAATTAGCATGATGTCATCAATGTAGCAGATCAATGTATTCTTTGGAAAGCCCAGGTCATCCAGATCTCTTTGGACTATATTGTGACGTACACTGGATGAGTTAGCATAGCTCTGGGGAGATGCAAAATGTATATTGTTATTCATTCCATGTGAATTCAAGCTGTTTCAGATCCTCTTTTCTCATAGTGGTAGAAAAGAATGCATTAATCAAATCACTGGGAGCATATCACATACCTGAGGCTGTGCTAATCAGTGCTAGCAAAGACACCACATACAGCAAGGCAGCTGTAATTGAGGCTATTTCCTGGTTTAGCTATTAGTTTATTGTTACCCTCCAAGAGTCTTCTGATTTCTGTAGGAGTAAGCCTGGTATATTAAATAAAGAGACGATAGAGACCACCACCACTGCATCCTTTAGATCCTTAATGTTGTTGTTGTTGTTATGTGCCGTCGAGTCAGACCTGACTCATAGCGACCCCTCCTTGGGTTTCCGAGGCAGTATCACTACAGAAGTAGATTGCCCCATCTTCCTACCGAGGAGTGGCTGGTAGGTTTGAACCACCAGCCTTCTGGTTAGCAGTCAAATGCCTTAGGCACTATGCTACCAGAGCTCCCTTAGATCTTTAAGGGTAATACTAATTTCACTACCAACCCCCACCTGAGAATATAATATTGGTTTTTTATTTACTTACTATCTTTGCTGGGAGCAGGGACAGTTTCATAGGCTTCCATTTGTCATTCCCTATTACAATCACTTGTTCTTATCCCATAGACCAAAGACCAAAGTGAGGTCCCACCAATTACCAAGTTTGCCTTCTCTAATTACAATATTGGAACCAGAAATATTACCACCAAGTGAGTTAATGTATCAAGCGGAGCCATTGTAAGCCAGTCCTAGGCCAAGACTCCAATTTTTACCTGGCCGCCATAGACTTCCACTCTAATAGGATGGCCATGGTGAAACTTTGGGTCTTTAAAGATAAAAGTCAACTCCAATCCTATGTCAAACAGTCCTTAAAATGTTTAGATATTCCCTTTTCCTAAATGGACAGTTATCCAAATACATGAATATAGGTCTCTTTGGGGGAAGGAATGGGAGAGTTATTATCAAGTTTACTTGCCATGATATTGCACAATTCTGTTTCCTAGTGACCCAGTCTCTTCTTCAATCAACAAGTCCAGTCTGAAAACTGGCCCAGCTCCAGAAATTGAGCAAAGGATCATGAATTTTTAAGAGGACAAATATTTTCATCCTCTTGGTCATCCATTCTTGCTTTCTCCTGATGGTCCAAGCTGAGTAGTATCTTTATTGGCTGCACATATCTTTTGCCCCCAAGGATGTTGTGTTCTATTAACCCTCTTTATGTTTCCAATTCCTTTCCTCCCTCCAACTCTGAATCATAGGAATCTCTCAAAGTTCCAAGTTTGGGTATTTTTAATTTAATTTTTTTACAGTGGCTTTGGGATGGAGAGGTTTTGGTGTTGTATCAAGGAGACATCAGTGACAGAGAAGCAGGTAGGAGAAAGCAGAGGCAGCACTAAGGCCTCTGGAACCATTTGTATTTACAAATGTTTATAAATTAATCACCTGTATGACTGAAATAATATTTTTAAGATTTTTCCCTCAGATAAATATTTTTCCTTATTATGCTATTGCCACTTTTCTTTTCTTTTTTTGAATTATCAACTTAAAAATAAATCAAGTCAAGTTTTCAATCCTGGTAAGTTTTTGTTGTTTATATTTTACTTTAACTAATGAATCATTTGTATTCAATTTTCCTATAAAACAGAAAAACTTTCTAATTTTATTGCTGCCACAAAAGAAACACACATAATAAGAATTTAAAGTATCATTGAAATAAAGTACAGCTATCCAAATCTTTGCTGTTAGCTTACCTTGATCACACAGTTTTGTTGTTGTTAGTTGCTAGTTGTTGGCTCTGAGTCATGGTGACCCCATGTACAATAGAACAGAACATTGCTTGGTTCTGCACTATCTTCGTAATCATTGGTATGCTCAAGTCCATTGTTGCAGCCACTGTGTAGTTTGAGTACCTTTCAATCTAGGAGACTCATCTTCCAGTACTGTGTTGGACAATGTTGTGTTGTGATCCATAGTTTTCATTGGCTAATTTTTAGAAGTAGATAGCTAGGCTTTTCTTTCTTTTTTTCAATTGTTATTGTGATTTGGGTGACAGTTTACAGAGCAAATTCATTTTTCATACAGCCGTTCATATACATTTTGTCTCATGACATTGACTGTAATTCCCCATAGTGTAACAGCTCTCTTCCCACTTCCTCTCCATAGTTACCTCTTCCCTGTGTCCTTCCCTCCCAAGCTCTTCTGCCCCTCTAGCTGTGTCCTTATGCAAACACTGCCCTTCTGTTCTCCCACAATTGATCATTCCAAGGAGTGCATCTACCTGGCATAAATGTTCACTCCATATGCCTATCTGTTTGTCTGGAAGCCACAGGAGTGAGTTCAGTTTCAGACCTGAAGGGTAACTAGGGGCCATAATCTTGGGGGTCTCACCAGGCTCTATCACACCAGCAAACCTGGTCTTTTTTTTTTATGGTTTTGAGTTTTGTTCCACACTGTTCTTCTATTCCATCCAGAATTTCCTGCACTGATCCCTATCCAAGTAGTTGACAATGGTAGCCAGGCACCATCTAGTTCTGGTGTCATGGTCATATAGGCTGAGGATCGCATGGTCGACAAGTCCCTTGGACTAATTGTTTCCATGTGTCTTTGGTTTTCTTCATTCTTCTTTACTCTGGACAAGGAGAGAACTATTGCTGCATTTAGATGGCTGTTTGCAAGCTTTTGAGACCTCAGTCACTACTCACCAAAGTGGAATGTGGGGTAATATTTTTGTGTACTATATTATGCCAATTGAGCTTGATGTTCCCTGTGACCGAAGTTCCAAGCCCACAGGTTCAACTACTCATTCTCTCAGCGTAGCTGGCTGTAGTCAAGAAGCCACCACAACCTTTTCCCTTGTCAGCTCTACTATACACCCAGACATTCTTACAGCACATACAAATACACGTTTAGAAACATCATCTGCCAACCCCAGGCTAGGCTTTTCTTCTGAAACCTGTCCATTTTGGGTTACCCTGATGGATTTGAAATATCAGTGGAATATCTTCATGTATCACAGCAACATGACAGCCACCACAGAATGACACACTAATAGATGGGGTGTGAATCATACAAAATATCCCTTTTAATCCTCATAACCACCTTGCAGAGTGAATACTGCCTTTCCTACTTTACTGATGAAGAAAATGAGGGCAGAGTCTTTGCACAGGTCACAGTACTGGTCAGTCCAGGGCTATAGAGCTTAAGTTTGGTGCTTTCTTCATAGTCCTACAGCATTTTTTTTTTTTTTCCCCATTTCTGTATAAAACTCCATGCTCATGATTTACAG
This sequence comes from Orycteropus afer afer, assembly GCF_000298275.1. NCBI lineage: Eukaryota > Metazoa > Chordata > Mammalia > Tubulidentata > Orycteropodidae > Orycteropus > Orycteropus afer. The sequence goes on along the minus strand of NW_006921766.1, from coordinate 3,922,817 downwards.
AGTTTGTTTGATCAAAGTATCTTTAGTATAAAACCGTACTTACCCAGGGGCTGCTATGGATTGAATTGTTGTTGTTATTGTTATGTGCCGTCAAGTCGGCCCCGACTCATAGCGACCCCTCCTTGGGTTCCCGAGGCAGTATCACTACGGAAGTAGGAATGCCCAACCTTCCTTCCGAGGAGTGGCTGGTGGGTTTGAACCACCAGCTTTCTGGTTAGCAGCCAAGTGCCTTAGGCACTATGCTACCAGAGCTCCCTATAGTATCCCTTAAAAAGATAAAGTGAAATTTTAATACCTGTACCCATGTATGTGAGCTTGTTTGGGAAAACAGGGTTTTTATTTGCAGATATTATCAGCCAAGTGAATGAAGTCACACCAGAGTATGATGGATCCCAATTCTATTTGACTGGTGTCTTTTAAAGAAGAAAGACAGATATGGAAACAGTCACACACAAGGGGAAGACATCATGTGAGGATTCTTCTACAAGCCAAGGAATGCCAAGAAATGCCTGGAGCCACCAGAAGCTGGAAGAGACAAGAGAGGATCTTCTCCAAGAGCCAACACAGAGAAAGCATAGCCCTGCTGATGCCCTGATTTTAGACTTCTAGCCTCTGGAACTGTGAGACAGTAAATTTCTGTTCTTTAAAACTACCCACTGTTGTTTTTTCTTTGAATTTTTATTGTGATTTGGGTGCAAGTTTACAGAGCAAATTCTTTCCATACAGCAGCTCACATACACTTTGTCTCTTGACATTGACTGCAGTTTCCCATGAAGCAACAACTCCCCTCCCACTTCCTCCCCATAGTTACCTCTTTCCTGTGTCCTTTCCTCCATGCACTCCTGCCCCCTGAGCTGTCTCCCTGTGCATAAAGAGCACTTCTATTTTCCCATGATTGATCTCTTTAAGAAGTGCATCTACCTGATGTAAATCTTCAGCTCTTATGCCTGTCTTTTGTTTGGCTGGAAGCCACCATGCACCTCTCTATGTCTTCCTCTCCCTCAATGCCACCATGTGAATCACTCACATTTGGTACATTGCCCATCTCTTCACCCATATCAATACTTGTCTCTCTTTTTAACAGTGTTCCTTCCCCTCCCCTCCCATCCCTGGTAACCAAAAAAGAAAATTTCCTTACATATAGAAAACTTTCCTTGACTTTTTACAATAACAGACTAATACAATATTTGTCCTTCTGTGATTGATTTATTTCACTCAGCATAATGTCCTCCAAGTTCATCTGTGTTTTGCAGATTTTACATTATTCTTTAAGGTTGCATAGTTTTCCATTGTGTGTATGTACCATAGTTTGAATATACATTCCTCAGTTGATGGACACCTAGGTTGTTTCCATCGTTTGGCTATTGTAAATAGTGCTGTGATGAACATGGGTATGCATATATCTGTTCTTGTCTTGGTTCTCATTTCCTTAGGATAATACCTAATAATGGAATGGCTGGGTCAAATGGTATTTCTAATTCCAACTTTTTAAGGAATCACAATACTGCTTTCCAAAGTGGTTGTATCATTCTACAGTCCTACCTGAACTGTATGAGAGTCCCAATCAATTCACATCCTCTCCAGCATTTGTTATTTTCTGTCCTGTTGACAGAAAATAAGACACATGGGCAAGATGATATCTCATTTTTTTAATTGTGATTTGGGTGAAACTTTACAGAGCAAATTCACTTTACATACCAGTTCACATACACTTTGTCTCATGACGTTGACTGTGATTTCCCACAATGCAACAGCTTCCCTCCCACTTCCTCCCCATAGTTCTTACCTCTTCCCTGTGTCCTTCCCTCCCATGCACCCCCTGAGCTGTCGCCCTGTGCATGCACAGCCCTTCTCTTCTCCCATTATTGTTTT
>NW_006921766.1:3900362-3916971 GCF_000298275.1 Orycteropus afer afer | reverse complement strand
CCTCTTTTCGGTTTGTAGTTGCCCTCATTTGCCAATTGATGTCTCTTGTTCTCTGTTTACAATCTTGTAAGCTTATTTTACTTTGAATACTTCCATAGCTGTGTTGGTTTCTGGGTTATGTCATCTTGTGTATTAATGGTCTGTTGTTGCTTGCTATTATTGGTTCTCTGTTCAAAGGACTCCTTTTATCATCTCTTGTAGTGTTGGTCTGGTTTTAACAAAGTCCCTTAGTTTCTGCTTATCTGGAAATGTCTTAATTTCACCATCATATTTGAGGGACAATTTCATGGGATATATAGTTCTTGGTTGGAAATTTTTCTCTTTCAGCATTTTATATACACCATCCCATTGCCTTCTGGAGTTCTGGAGAATTCCAGAACACTTCATTGTACTCTTGAGGAACCTGTACATAGACCAGGAAGCTGTTGTTCAAATGGAACAAGGGGACACTGCATGGTTTAAAGTCAAGAAGGGAGTGTGTCAGGGTTGTGTCCTGTCACCATAATTATTCAATCTGTATGCTGAGCAAATAATCTGAGAAGCTGGACCATATGAAGAAGAATGTGACATCAAGATTGGAGGAAGAATCATTAACAACCTGCCATACACTGATGACACAACTTTGCTTGCTGAAAGTGAGGATGACTTGAGCACTTACTGATGAAGATTGAAGAATACAGTCTGTAGTATGGATTACATCTCAATATAAAGAAAACAAAAGTCCTCACAACTGGACCTATAAGCAGCATCACGATAAATGGAGAAAAGATTGAGGTTGTCAAAGACTTCACATTGCTTGGTTCTATGATTGATGCCAATGGAAGCAGCAGTCAGAACATCAGAGGATGTATAGCACTGGGCAAGTTGGTTGCAAAAGACCTCTTTCAAGTACTGAATAGCAAAGATGTCTCCTTGATGACTAAGGTGTGCCTGAAACAACCCATGCTATTTTCAACCGCCTTATATGCATGTGAGAACTGGACAATGAATAAGGAAGACTGAAGAAGAATTGATGCTTTTGATTTGTGGTGCTGGCAAAGAATGCTGAAAGTGCCATGGACTGCTAAAAGAACTAACAAATCTTTCCTGGAGGAAGTGCAGCCAGAATGCTCCTTGGAAGCGAGAATGGCCAGACTTCATCTCACCTACTTTGGTCATGTTATCAGAAGGGGTCATTCCCTGGAGAAGGATGTCATGTTTGGTAAGCTGGAGGGTCGCTGAAAGAGGGGAAGGCCCTTAATGAGATAGATTGACACAGTGGCTGCAGCAATGGTCTCAAGTATTTCAGGGATCATGGAGCTGGTGCGGAATCAGGCAGTGTTTTGTTCTGCTATGCATAGGGTCACTATGAATTGAAGATGACTCGATGGCATCTAACAACAACAACAATTCCTTCTTGCTTGGAGGTTTCTGCTGAGAAATCAGAGTCTATTCTTATTGTTGTCCTTTGTAAATAACTTTTCAGTTTTCCTGTGCTGCTTTCAGGATTCTTTCTTTGTCTTTGGTTTTGATCAGTCTGATGATGATATGTCTTGGTGATTTTCTTTTGGGGTTTATCCTATTTAGGGTTTGTTGGGCTCCTGAATTGATATATTTTCATCTTTCACCATATCAGGGAATTTCTCCTCCAACAAATCTTGGACAATTTTCTCAGTGGTTTCCTTTTTCTCTTCCTGTTCTGGAATTCTGATTACACATAGGTTATTCCTTTTGATGGTATTCCACACAAACCTTAGGCTTTCTTCATTTTGTTTTGATCTTTTTTCTGATTGATCCCATTCCAAAGAGGTATTCAGGTATTTGTCTTCAATTTCATTAATTCTGTCTTCCATTGCATCAATTATAATCCTTTGCCCTTTCAGTGTGTTATCCATTTCTGAAAATTTAGTATTAATCTTCTGAATTGCTATCTATCATTTCTAATTTTTCATTATTTTGTCATTTTGTTCTCATATTTTCTCTGAAATTATTCTAGGGTTTTGTCTGTGCTTTCCTTAATTTTATAGGCATTTTCCTTGATCTGTCTCTTAATTATTTGAAGATATCTAAATACAATTCTTTTGAATGCCTTCTCAGGGAGTTTCAATGCTGCTTCTTCCTCAGGGATGTGTTCTGGGTCTGTATCCTGCTCTCTTGTTTTTACCACTTTATCTTGCTTCTTTGTGTGGACTCTGGTGGTCTCTTGTCTCTGAGACATTGTGACATTGTTGTATTTAGATCGCTGTTAACTGTTTGTGAAGAGCAGCTAATGGTGAGTCAGGCTCTTCTTGGTGGTTGTTTATCATTGGCCAGTTGGTGGAGAAGGAAGTGGTAGCTCTCACTCAGTAAGTGGAGCTGCATGAGGTGCTGGTGTAGTTGTGTCATATGGGCACTGTTGCTGTCTCTCACTCAGTTAGACAAAAGCAACAATCAAAAAACCATCAAAAATATAAAAGCATGTTGACAATAAACACACCATGTAAACTAGAAGAATCACCAAAAAAGAAAAAATTAAATTAAAAACCCAAACCCTGCAATATCTGGAGAGAGGGCAATAAGAGAAAAAAAAGGTAGTGTAGGAGAATAATGAAGAAAAAAAAAAATGGAAAAATGTGAAAGGGAAAAAAGGAATGTGGTTAACCACAAAAAAAGAATAAAATGGAAACCAGGAACAGGGAAGAGAGAAAAAGCTGAAAATTAGAACCTGGGAAGAGAAGAATAATAAAAAGGACAAAAAAAAAAAAAGAAGAAGAAGAAGGATAAGAAAAGGAGGAGAAGAAGGAATAAGAATAACAAAAGGAGGAGGGGGAGGAGGAGGAGGAAAGACAAAAGCAAACAAACTAAAAAAAAGAAAAAAAAAATCTGTGTAGGTTGGAGCAGGTCAACCAGGCTCTGTCTAAGCAGACAGATTGGGATGGAATTCCTGCCTGCCCAGAACGTGGGTGAGAGTAAGGGATAGCTGCACCTCCATTCACGAAGAGGGTGTGAAGCTAAAGGTAACAAGGGGTATATCGCACGTTTCTAGTTGTTGGCGTCCAGAATGTCCTTGTGGTTCCTGGCAGGTGAGGCCTATTCTTAAATCCCTGGAATTGGGAGAATACTGTCACTTTAAACATCCAAAATGGTTCAACCGTTTGTAAACATTCAAAATGGCTGCGCCCTCCAGACAGGCAAAACTCCACAGCTCAGCCTACCTTCCTCTTTGTTGCTTCCCCTTTTATTCACCAGCCACCAATGTAGTTCTCCATGCACCCCCTGGCTAGCAGGGCCAATTTTTAGGTTAATTCTTAAGTCCTAACACCACTTGGCAATATCCAAGCTGCCGTGCTATCAGGATCACTGACAGACCACAGCTCTGAATGTCTCTTTTTTTGGTGTTTTCATGCAGGTTCTTCTACTAGTTGGAGTTTAGTCCACTTCTATATCTTTCCCTTCAAAGCCAAGGGCTCCAGGATTATTTTTGTTTCTGTGTTGATTGGTCCCCCTTTTCTTTGTTGAAGAGGGTCTGTGCAATATGTCTGCCTATTCTACCATCTTACCGGAACCCCAATAAAATGTATTATAATTATTATTTTTTAATAAAATCCTGGAGAACCTCTGCCTGGATGGAGTGAACTTAATGTGAGAAGTGTATCTGAACAGTGTAAGGGGTGGATTGTAGTAGATGCTATTGTGTTCCACTCAGATCCCCCTTGCCAAGGCACCCACCGAACAGTTACTCTGAGTATTTCTCTGATTGTACACTGGGCCAGTACCCCTGACTGTACATCAGGTTGGTACTCTTGATAGTATACTGTACCAGTACTCCTGGCTGAAACACTTTCTTCATAGCTACAAATCATCTTTTTGACAAATTGAAGTAATTAGCTCTGTTTCTATTTCCAGGTTTCAGAACAACCCTACGATCATGAATGATCATGTAGATGGCACAGAACTGGGTAGCATTTCATACTTTATGCATAGGTTTACCATGAGTGTTAGCCAACTGGACAATAACTTAACAACAGCCATAACCAGATTAGACTTCATGGAGAGTGTACTTGAGCAAAACTTGTTACTCTGCAGTGGATGCAATAAAGTGAGATTTTTGTCACACGGTTGCCTTCCTGCCATGGATTATTTTTCTTAACAGAAAGAGGTAACATGCCACTTTCTTTGAAAAGGGAAGAAACAGGCTATTTCAGGAGCTGCTTTCTAGCCACAAATCATTGGTTGTTTTACAATACAATACCCTGCTCTAATGGCTCTCCTGCATTGCATAACTGCCACAGTGTGTGTTGGGAGAAGGCTTGCATCTTTTCCACAAAACATTACCTCTTGAAAAACTTTTAAAAAGAAGACTTAAGGATTTAAGTGGCAATTTAAAGTGGGATTCATCATCCTAAGTCTATTTGTAAAGATCTCTTAGGGACTTCCAAATGTCTCCCTCAGTAAGTAATTTATACTTTAAACCACCCCCATAGACAGCAACACTTTTATCTAGTTAATTCATTCTTGTCATGGTGTAACCAGGCAAAACAAACATTTTAATATATTGTGAGTTCTTGTCTTCAAAATGGTGGGACCTAATAACTTAGACCAGAACCTCTGGGTGATGCAAATGGTTAAGCACTCAACGGTTAACTGAAAAGTTGATTGTTCAAACCCTCTCAGAGCAATAGTAGAAAAAGGGGGCTGCTGATCTGCTTCCAAATGATCACAGCCTTGAAAACTCTATGGAGTTTGCTGAAACACAAGGGGTCACTATGAGTCTGAATCAATTTGCTGATAGTAAATGCCCGGACCACTACCCGTCTGTCAGTTTGTCTTCTTACAGTGGCTTGTGTGTTGCTGGAAGCTGTGCCACTGGTATTTCAAATACCAGCAGGGTCACCCATAATGGACAGATTTAGAGGAGCTGGTAGAATAAGGCAGACTAGGAAGAAAGGCCTGACAACCTACTGACAATCAGCCAATGAAAACCAAACAATGTCCAATATAGTGCTAGAAGATGAGCCCCCTAGGATGGACCAAAACCAAACCAAACTCATAGCTGTCAAGTAGGTCCCAACTCATAGCAACCCCTTCTTGGGTTTCTGAGGCAGTATCGCTATGGAAGTAGATTGCCCAACCTTCCTTCTGAGGAGTGGCTGGTGGGTTCGAACTGCCAGCCTTCTGGTCAGCAGTCAAATGCCTTAGGCATTACACCACCAGCTTGGAAGACACTTAAAAACACAGGGGATACAATAGCAGACTCGAGCGTACCAGTGATCTTGAAGATGGTACAGGACCCAGCAATGTTTTGTTCTTTGTACATGAATTTTCATGAGTCAGAGTCAAATCCACAAAACTAACAGCACCCATACCCAGACAGAGCTTCATGCAGAGTTCAAGAGAATGTATTTATATAAAAATTGCAAATGGCTTCTTTACTCATTCAGACTTCTCAAATCTACTTATGAGCCCTATGAAGAATAGCTCCTCAACTTGTCCCCTTTGCCAGCAGGGCACAGTGTCCATTGTTCTCTTAGAAACAGTACTCAGCTTTGACCTTGGTCAAAAAGTCTTGGTCTTTTTTCAAAGTCATCTAAAGGTGAAAGTTGATCAGGCCGTGACTCACCAAAACAACTGTCAACAAAGAGTTAATGTCAACGTTCCCTGCAAATGGTGCCATTATTACACAGCTGTTTTCCTTTTAGTCAAATAACCTTTTTTTATCTCCTGTACTTTTATGTCCTTTTAAATATTGATGAAAAATATGGTATGCATTCCTGCTTCAGAAAGATTATAAAGCACTAGCTTTGGCAGCAGAAAACTAACAGAAATAACAGATTTCAGGAATATATGTAAACATCTGTTCCAAGACAGACGATCTTCCATATGGATGAGTGAGAGCATGTTCAAAAATTTAAGCCATCTTCTTTTATATTAGTATCCTAATGAAATGCAATTAAAAGCTAAAAATAAGAAAATGTCTACCATTAAAAACACAAAAACATTTAAAAAGGCAGCTGCTACTGTGACAGTTTAGGGTATTCATGTGCTTGGGTGTGAAGTGCATCAGCAATTTATTGAGAACTTACTATAAACAAGACGTGGGTTAGATACTCAAGTTGACAAAAATTGATCATGTAAGACATATGATCTCCATCCTCAAGCAGTTTACAATGTAATCCACTGTCAGGAACCAAGAAAAGCCCACTTGTTCTTGTTACTCAAGACCTCCAATTATTACATGGCATCCTGAGTAGCTTTGTAGCCGCTAAGCATTTTATTCTCTGCTAGCATAAGCTGGTATGACAATACTCTTGTTTGATGAGTCTACAGTATTCAGTTCTGCATAGATGCTCTGTTGTCATTAGGTGCCAGTGAGTCAATTTCAACTCCTAGCAACCCCATGTGACAGAATAGGATTTCTGCATAGTGTTTTCTAGGAGCGCTAGTGGCACAGTGGTTATAGCATTCAGCTGATAGCAAAAGGCCAGCAGTTCACACCCACCAGTCACTCCATGGGAGAAAAGTGAGGCAGTCTGCTTCCATAAAGATTTACAGCCTTAGAAACCATGTAGGGCAATTCTATGCTGTCCCATAGTGTCATTGTGAATCAGAATTGCCTCTATGGTAGCAGGTTCTCTAGACTAATGTGTATGGGAGCAGATCTCCAGGTCTTTCTCCTGTGGAGCTGCTGGGTGGGTTCCAACCACCAACTTTTCAATTATTAATTGAGTGATTAACCACCACATCACCAGGACTCTTTACAGCAAACATATATACTTTTCCACCCCAGGCTTTCTATCCACTATCTTCTAAATTCAGTGCCATTTAGGAAGAATGCTAAGTGGTCAGAATGCCAGGAAAGAGAAAGACACTCCTGTCTTGGCCTAATTCCTCTCAATCAGTAATGCTTACTGGATGTGGGCTGCTCCCCTTCACTGGGCAGGGTCTGTGCTTCTCCTCTGAGTCTCTATGGCCCTTGTATACCATCTCAATCCCTCACATGAAGTTGGAATTTTTTGTCTCTGAGTCTGTCTCCACACTAGGCTGTGAGTTCTATGAGTGTGAGCCATGGTTACTCAACCTCAATCACTGGGTCTCAGCAGTGCCCAGCACATATTGGCATTCAAAACAACATTACTGAATGAGTGAAGACATCATACCTTAAACTGTTTGCTATCATCCTTCATGATAGCATTGCACAGTGGTCTTAGATTGCAGATTTGGCCATTATAACACACTTACTCCTGTTGAACTTGAAGACATGACTTTTCTCCCTTGTTCCCACCTACCAATGACTAAACTTACTATATGATCAGGTTATTTTGAAAATGTTAACTGCACTGTTCTGGTTACCTAGGGCCACTCTGACAAGAATATACCACAAATGGGATGGCTTGAACAAACAGGAGTTTATTTTCTCACAATATCGAGGCTTTAAGTCCAAGTTCAAAGTGCCAGGCTCTAGGGGCTGGGTGAAAGCCCCTCAACCTTGGGGTCCTGCTCTGCCTCCTGCTCCCTGCCCACTGGAGCTAGAGGCTTTTCTTCACTCAGACAGCTGCTGGCTGCTGAGGCTGACAAGTCCAAGGTTGACAAGTAAAAAGGCATAGTCCCAATGTTACCAAACCACACAGCAGGCTATTAATTCAAGTCCATTGAAAGTCCCAAAGTCGGCAAAGCATGGCAGGCTACTGAACAATGACAGGGCTACATGCAGGGTCAAAGTGTGCCAAAAGCTAGAGACCATCCCCAAGTCTTCTCCTTACATGCAGGAAGCAGACCACATCCCAAAGGCAACTACTCAGCTGCTTGTGGTAGATCCCACAACAGAGCTGATTGCCAGTGTCATCATGGGGAATAACTACCACCAGCTGCCCAGCCACTCAACCAGGCCCAGCCAAGCTGACACACAAACATAACCACCAGATGCACATACCTCTCTCCTGGGTTATTATGTGGGGTAGGAGGAGTTTATCAGTATCCAATGGAATGTGCCTTCTGCTAGTCTTGTGGAGGCTCATTTCACCTACTACCTCCCAGTTCCTACTGAATTTATTTACTAATATCTTTAAAAAAAAAAAAAAAAGAAAGAAAGAAAAGAAGAAGAAAGGAAGAAATTCTTATTATATGCTTGGCATCATGCTGAGTACTTTGCGATTACTGAGATGAATAAAACATAGTTCTAGTCCTCAAGGAGTTTATAGTTTATAAAGGGGTAAATTTTATTCCTAGATTTTGTTATACCAGTAGAATGTGGGCTCAGAGATAAATGCAGTTGCCAGCAAAATCTATCTCCTCAATATGTGTTGAGTCATGTTTCTCATAGCTCAACTCACTCTTTGATTCAAGGCTTTGTCGTCTTCATCTCTGGTGCAAGCTGTGCCTCAAAGTGTAGGGTCTTAAAAATACTGCCTATTCTATTTTGATTAAACTTCTGTCATTTGCCTTTCCATTTTTGGATAAGCTGCCAGTCACTGCTTCCCCTAAATGCATGTGGATATGCACAGACTAATTTCGGGGCAGCTGACTAATGACTAATATTGAAGAAGAATTAATGAGAGCTTGTCTGCTTTGAGGCGCTATTGAAATGAGATAAACCCAGTTCATGTTCTTCATCTTTATAACATTTTTCTCATCATGTGGTCATCAATAGTTGGGATGATCTTGGCTCAAGGAACAAAGAGGTACTTAGTTAGAAGGTTCATTTACAGAATGTGGGCTTCCCATTAAGCCTTGCTATGCAGGCTGGGACTCACAATGCAAGAAGGGCCTACTCCTCACCGCATCCCTCCTCAGCACACCTTAGCCATAAAACTCTTGGCACCCCCCCCCAACCCCACCCCAGTTGGATTCTGAATTTTCAGCCATCAGGAAATTCTACACAATGGTTCTCAGTGCTCACCTAGGACACCTTTGAAGAAGTACAAATTCTCAAACCCACCCTCAGAAATTCTTTGGTCTAGGTTGGGGTTCAGGCTTCTGTATTTTCTAAAGTTCCTTAGCAGATATCCATGGTCATCCAGAGCTGGGGAACAGTGCTCTGCTGGATGAACTCTTCTATTGAAGACTTAGAGCCTGAGCTCAGCTCTTTTACCATGTCTAAAGTACATTCCTAAAAAATATCTGCTTGAATTAAAATATCGGCTTTTTGTGAAATGCTTGAAATGATTTAGCTTATTTCACATCAGAAGTTATGACTTCTTTTCTGAAACAACAACAACGAATAGCTGTTTTTCATATCCACCTATTTACAAGAGAAAAAATTTGTATAAAACACTCAGACTTGTCTTATACAATTAACCAAGTCTCTTGGTGCCTAGTTATTATTCTCAATACCTGCAAAACAATGAACATGCAACTGCACTCTTCCACAGATCTAGGTCTCACAGTATAGTGATGGAAGGACCACCCCATCCCACTGGTCAGAGGATCCTGGCTTGTCTCCCTAAGATCTAAATTCCCACAGACTCTACAGAAAACCTGATCCATCCCAGTTCTACAATGAGATAAGACCCAGACCAGCAGAGAGTCCATCACATATCAAAGAAACTGATACACTTTTGATGGTGGAATTCTTCACAAGTAATGAAGCCTTAAAGTGAAAAGGAGCAGTCTGGACCATTGACTTCTGAGTTGGACTATGTGTTCATTTTAGAATGTTATGATGTTCCTGACATGAACATTTTTGGTGGCAAAACTTCAAGATTTCTTTCTGCCCCAGATAAGAACTTCTCTATACCCCTAATTTTTTTTTCCCTCTCTCTCTCCCTCTCTCTCTCGGTTGAAGATGTTCATGAATACTGATCATTCTTCATGATGATTATAGCACTGGTTACAACCAGGAAGCTGACCCAGAAACATCAGGCTTACTCATCATTACTGCTGGGAGAAGAAACTTGAAACATGTCATCTACTGACAAGATTCAGCATCACAAATAAAGCATGTTGTTCTACGTACCTCATACCTCCCTCCCCAGTACAATACTTGACAGTCAAGATGGGCTCACTCTGCTCTCCTCCAAGGAAGAGAATTGGTAGAGTCTCCTACTGGGTCTTCCAGATCTTGAGACAAATGTTTCTCCCTAGACTGACATTTAGACAATATACACCAGCTTTTGCTTCCTCAGGTGCCCCTTTGGTTCATGGATACTTTTTGCTTTCTGATAGACTTGACATGCTGCTGGCTTTTCAGATCTGCTGCCTGAACTTCCATATGCCTGTTGTTGTTATGTGCCATCGAGTCAGCGCCAACTCATAGCGACGCCTCCTTGGGTTTCCGGTAGTATCACTACAGAAGTAGGTTGCCTATCCTTCCTTCCGAGGAGTGGCTGGTGGGTTTGAACCACCAGCCTTCTGGTTAGCAGTCAAGTTCCTTAGGCACTATGCTACCAGGGTTGAGTCGATTCTGATTTATGGTGACCCCATGTATATCAGAGTACAATTGTGTTCCATAGGGCTTTCAATGGATTATTTTTCAGAAGTAGATTGCCAAGCCTTTCTTCCTAGGTATCTCTAGATGGACTCAAACCTCTAACCTTTTGGTTAGCAGCCAAGCACCATAACCATTTGCATCACCCAGGGATTCTATTAGCTTCCAAGTTCTACCATAACAAAATATTATAAACTTGGTGACTTTAAATAATAGAAATGTATTGTCTCACAGTTCTGGAGGCTGAGAGTCCTAGATTAGGGTGTCAGCCATGTAGATTCCTTCTCAGGCTTTGAGGGAGGGTCAGTTCCAGGTCTCTCCCCCAGCTTTGGGTAGCTCCAGGTGTTCTTGGCTTGCAACTGCAGCATCACATAACATTGTTCCTCTGTAGTCTCTGTATATGTCCTTCTCCTTTTTTGTAAGGACATCAGTCATGTTGAATTAGGAGCCACTCAAATCCATTTGTGACCTCATGATAACCTAACTAATAACATCTTCAAAGACACTATTTCCAAACAGGGTCATATTCATAGGTTCAGTGGTTAAGACTTGAACATGTCCTTTTGGGGAAGACAATGTAACCCATAACACTGGGCTTAACACTTCTGACACATGCTCTACAGAGTGCTGACATCCTGACCTATCCCCTGAACCATTAGAGCTGTAGCTACACTTAAGCTGTCATCAAGATAGAGTATCACCCTTTAAGAAAAACTTAATAAAAAGAAAATCCTTTAACTCCTTTATCTCCAAGAAGCACTAACTAAGCTCCTATGTCATAGAATTATGCATTGTTAGATGCCATACTCAATCCATTCTCCCCCTCTTTCATGAGAACACAACCAGGACTGGTGTGTACAGTCAGGCAAGTGGTGCCCCACACGAAGATGTTTGGCCATAGGGACAAAAAACTCAACAAACTCACTGTCATTGAGTTGATTCTGACTCATAGTGACCCCCATTGGGTTTCCAAGGCTGTAAATCTTTACAGAAGTAGATTGCCCCATCTTCCTTCCACAGAGTGGCCAGTGGGTTTGAACCGCTGACCTTCTGGTTAGGAGCCAAGTATCCACTATGCCACCAGAGCACCTTAGCCATAGGGACAGGTGGGGCTGAAATCCAACTTGCTTTATGTTCACCAACCAAGAGAGCCTGCAAATCTGCATACACACAAAGGTACTCAAGGACCAAGCTAAGTAGAACTGTGATTTTGTTCCAGGCAGCAATGTTTCACTTCCCCAGACTCCTTTGGTACTTTAGGAGTCATGTGACATAATTGTAACCAATGAGATATAAACAGATGTCTGCTAGATGGGGCTTCTGGAAAAACAGAATCATCTAACATCAGTTTGTTTTTTGTTTGTTTCTTATCTTCTTCTTTTCCCTCTCTGGATTATGGACATGATGTGGGAAGGCAAAGTAACCTCACAATCATAAGAACTAAAGCAGCATGCTAAAGATTCCGCAACAGTAAACTAGAAGGAGTTATGATGACTTCCTTTAGCTGCTGTGCCAACATCAAACTTGTACAGCTGGTCTACTAGCTGTGTGAGAATAGTAAATCTCTTACTTGTGTGAAATACTGCCATCATTTTTATGATACTGTAGCTGAATGCCATCCAAAAGTCATCTTTGAGTTGAAAAGAAACTTTATGCCATTAAGTCTTATATTCCACCATATTGAAGGATTCTTTTTGGTAGAAGCAATAATCATAATTATCACCATTATTAAATTAGGTACTGCAGTAAGCTTTCCCACGCTTTAGCCCCAATCTTCATTACAACCTTGCAAGATAATCACTGTTAGCTCTTAGATACAAGAGGAAATCATTTCTGCATAGTTAAGTAGCTTGCCCACAGGCACTCAGACAAGAAGTGGAGGAATTGAGATTCACCAATTTTGCTGATTCAGAGGACATGATTTGTCATCAAAATCATACTTGGTGAATATCAAGAGCTCCTGTGGGCTCCTCTGGAATCCATGCACCTCTGCTTCATGACATAGCCTATCAGGGATGGCCACCTTGGATAGCTGCTGTATGATTTTCCTCGTGTGTCGAAACAAAGCACCACAAACTGGTGGGTTAAAACAACAGAAATTTAGTCCTCACAGTTCTGAATTGGGGTGTTGGCTGGGCTATGTTCCCTCTGAAAGCTCCAGAAGAAGATCCTTCCATCCTTCCTTGTCTCTTCCAGCTTCTGGTAGTACCTGGCAATCCTTGACATTTCTTGGCTTGTGGCTGTATCACTCCAATCTCTGCCTCCATTATTACCTGGCCACTTTCCTGTGTGTCTCTGTGCCAAAATTTCCCTTTTTTAGAACACCAGTCATTGCATTAGGATCCACCCTATTCCAGTATGATCTCATCTTAACCTCATGACACTTATTTCCAAACAAGGTCACATTCACAGGTACCAGGTTAGGACCTGAACGTTATCTTTTTGGGACACACGATTCAACCCACAACAATTGTAAAATGTTGGGCTAAGATCTGTCTCTCTGGAGCATCCAGGGAACAGTTTACTTTCTCTTACACACAACGTCCTCATTATTCATTTTCCTCGTTATTCATGGATTTATGTCCACAAATTCACCTATTTGCTAAAAATACACAAAGGACTCTAGCTGGCATTCACAGAAGTGTGCATGCACAGAGCAGCAAAATCTTCTTAGCTGCAGTCAAACAAGGCCAATTAATTATTCATTAACCCAGGGCCATGAGGAGTCCCTGGGCTGTGCAAAAGGTTAACAATTCAGCAACTAATCAAGAGGTTGGAGGTTTAAGTCCACCCAAAGATGTCTGAAAGACAGACTGGCAATGTACTTACTAATAATCATCCATTGAAAACACTATGGAGCATAGTTCTACTCTGACACACATGGAGTCACCATGAGTCAATTGACATGAAGGCAACTGGACTTGGAAGTGCTCTTGGGAACTTTATAACTACCAGGAATAAAGAGAATCTCCTGTAGATGGAGATGGTCATCACACCCCCCTTGGTCTTCCCTTTCTCCTCTTGCTGTTTGGGGTGTTTTACACTGTCCCTGAGATCTAGACATGCACCAACAAAGTACTAGGTCTGATATGAGGAAGATTGCAGGCACAAGGGGAGGGACAGGAACAAAAGAAGAGGAAGAGGGAGCTGGAGGAAGGAAAAAGGGCAGAGGAAGAGAGATAAGGGAAGAGAAAGAAGGAGGTAAAAGGAAGGAGGAAGAGAGGGAAAGAGGGAGGCAGGTATCTTATTGTATCATCCCAGAGGATTGAGGAGTGGTGCTCTGATCTCCATCTTAGAGATTAAGAAACTCAGCCTGAGTGATGTAAAGTGGTTTTCCAGGTGCACAGCAAATATTTGTATCCTGGTCTGTCACATATCAATGCCCCCAAAACTTACAAATGCATTTATAAATTGAAATACAGATATTTCAAGATGCAAGGGGCCTACAATATCATATTCTTTCAACTCTTGATGTGGTCACTGAGGAAGCTAAGGTCTAGAGAGGTCCATGACCTTTCTCAAGGTCACACAGGTGGCTGGTGGAAGACATATGCTGGGTTCATGGTCCAATGCTCTTTCTTTTCCAGCTTAGCTGCCAGTGTGTGGAGGGACAGAAAATGGTACCAGATCTCAGCAAGCCAGAGTGGATGGACTCCATGCTGAGACCTGTTGTGAAGGAAGGGCCCCTCTTTCTGGGGGTTTCAAGACTCCCTAGCTTGAATTTTGTCCAGCACACCTGAGGGTCTGAGTCTGCCCAAACTCCTTTAGAGTGGACTGTCTGGTGAGGGGCAGAGAGGTTCATTTGATTCTCTTGTCCCACCAGGAAAGAGGGGAGAAGAGGTCATACGGGTAGTGGGGTCAAACCTGTTTCTACTTGTAACTGTGCATGAGTTGCCAAGACTGGAAGAATGTCAGGAATAGCTCCCTTCTGCAGCTCTGGTGATGCAGTGGCTAAGGCGTTTGGCTGCTAACCAAAAGGTTGATGGTTTGAACTCACCAGCCAGTCCATAGAAGAAAGAAATGAGGCAAATTTTCCACAAAGATTTACAGCATTGGAAACACTATGGGCCAGTTCTTCTCTGTCTGATAGGGTCACTATGAGTCAGAACCAACTGTATGACTGTGGTTTTGTTTTTGGTTTCAGCAGCTCATTCACCAAAGAATATCAATACAACAAAACTCAACTAAAAACAGAAAGGCACCAGGGGAAGATGCAGCCCACTGATCTCTGGGACCACCAGGACAGAGACCCCCTCAACAACCTGTGCCCAGGCAATGTGACTTGATAAATAGGATTGCAACCAAGCATGGTACCCCAAAATAGCCCTTCCTAAAAGGCAAAAAGACCCTGAAGGTAAAAATTACTTCCCTCATTACAAAGAGCCACTTCTCTGTGGAATTCTGCTGCTGGGGAACAAGTGTCCAGCTGCAGTTAAGAGTTGAGGAATATGTCTGTTCCTGTTGTCTGGCAGCATAGTAATGAGGAAAGTGTTGTTAGTTGCCATTGAGGTGGCTCTCACTCTTGGCAACCTAACATATAACAGTCCTGCCCCATCTTCCTGATCATTAGTATGCTCAAGTCCATTATGATGGCTATCGTGTCAACCCATTTCATTGAGAGTTACCCTAGTTTTTGCTGACCCTCTACTTTACCAAACATGATGTCCTTATCTAGAAGAGGAAAAAGAACAGCTGGTAAATAAACTAGGATAATCATCACTCCAAATTGCAAGAAGAGGTGAACCTGTGAACTCAAGTCCTGTTTGCAGGACAGGTAGTAGGTGATGGAGTTAGAAAAGGTCCCAACAACTCTTGAGGCTTTAAGAGTGAAGGAAGGGGAAAGGAGGCAGTATGTAGCTTGCACACAAAACATTCAGCATCGTGCAAAGATGGAGGGGTTCTCTGCAACATCTTGCTTTGAATCCAGAATTTGAATCCAGAATATGCCATGGCATAACACTGAATGCCTTTGAGGGTGGAAAGGGATCATGCCTGAAAGCTGGTCACCGTGGCAGAGAGTGGAATCTGATAGGAAACAACTCACGTCTCTCACCCTTGGCAATGAGAGGGCATCACCACCTCATCTTTGGGAATGACTCAGATTCTTTTACACAGGTGTTTGCACATGAATTATTTTATGTTGGGACTCTGACCTTCTTCTGGGTTAAAACTAGTTGACAGACTTTTATGAATTAAATTGTGTCCTCCTAAAATATAGGTTGGAATCCTAACTCCTATATCCATGAATGTAATCCTATTTGGAAATACAGTTTTAGTTTTTATGTTGATGAAGTCATCCCTGAGTAGAGTGGGTTCTAAATCTAATCTTTTCTGGGTTGTGAAAAGAGCAGAATAGACACAAAGACATGCACACACAGGAAGACTGGTGCCATGTGAAGGTCATTGACAAAGCAAGGAACTAAGGAACACCTGGGGCTACTGACAAGGAAGGAATCAATGCAGCCAAGACCCTGATTTATACTTCCAGCCTCTAGAACTGTGAGAAAATAAATTTCTGCTCTTTAAAGCCACCCATTTATGGTATTTCTGTTATGGCAGCAGTAGGTAACTAAGACATACTCAGTTAGAAGCTTTTTGTTTGTTTTAAAATATGTATTTGTGTTGAGTGTGTCAAGTGAGGATGACCTGAAGCACTTACTGATGAAGACTGAAGACTACAGTCTGCAGTATGGATTACACCTCAATATAAAGAAAACAAAAATCCTCACAACTGGACCAACAAGCAGCATCACGATAAATGAAGAGAACATTGGAGTTGTCAAAGACTTCATATTACTTGGTTCTACAATCAACACCAATGAAAATAGCAGTCAAGATATCAGACAACATATAGCACTGGGCAAATCAGCTGCAGAAGACCTCTTTCAGGTGCTAAAGACTTGAAGACTAAGGTGCACCTGACACAAGCCATGGTATTTTCAATCACCTCATATGCATGTGAAAGTTGGACAACGAATAAGAAAGACTGAAGAAGAGTCGATGCTTTTGAGTTGTGGTGCTGGCTAGGAATGCTGAAAGTACCATGGAATGCTAAAAGAACTAACAAATCTGTCCTGTAAAAGTGCAGCCGGAGTGCTCCTTGGAAGGAGAATGGCCAGACGTCTTCTCCCCTGCTTTGGTCATGTTGTCAGAAGGGACCATCCCCTGGAGAAGGATATTGTATTACACTGAGTTCTCTAGAGAAACAAAACCAGTAAAGCTTATATA
>NW_006921766.1:3894671-3899432 GCF_000298275.1 Orycteropus afer afer | reverse complement strand
CAATCCTACTTCCGTAGTGATACTGCCTCAGAAACCCAAGGAGGGGTCGCTATGAGTCGGGGCCAACTCGACGGCACATAACAACAACAACAACAAATTTTACATTGACTTTAATCACAGGGTGAGGTAGTACTAAGAGACGTCCTAAAGAATCTCCTGTGTTCCAGACATATTCTTCTTTATCTCCCTTATGTAATGTCAATCCAATTTCCCCTTGGTAATCAGGATCTATCACACCAGATAGTACAGTAATGCCTTTCTTTGTCTGTTGATCCAGAGTCATGAGGAAGCCAAAATGACCAGGTGGCATTCTTAATTTCCAGTTCAATGCAATCAGTATTGTGTCTCCAGGTGGGAGTGTTCCTCCCTTTGGGACTAAGATCTCCAGACCTTCAGAGCATAAGGTAGCAGGGACAGGAAGCAAAAATTTTTTGAGTGGGTCACTAGGGGTAGTAGTGAGTGGTACCACTCCCGTTTCCATCCCTTGGTTCCTGGACCTATGAATCCTGGCTATTGAAGAAACAGCATTGTATATTTGACACTGGTTTAGAGCATATGCAGCCTCCTGAA
Organism: Orycteropus afer afer; assembly: GCF_000298275.1. Taxonomy (NCBI): domain Eukaryota; kingdom Metazoa; phylum Chordata; class Mammalia; order Tubulidentata; family Orycteropodidae; genus Orycteropus; species Orycteropus afer. The sequence goes on along the minus strand of NW_006921766.1, from coordinate 3,898,862 downwards.
GAACATTGTCCCAACCCTTCAAGGTACTGCCACCTACCTGGCACCATAATTGTGTTTTTAGTAGGCCATTCCATTTTTCTATCAAGCCAATTGCTTCTGGATGATGGGGATCGTGGTAAGACCAGTGAATTCCATGAGCATAGGCCCATTGCTGCACTTCATTTGCTGTGAAGTGAGTCCCTTGATCCAAAGCAATGCTGTGTGGGATACCATGATGGTGGATAAGGCATTCTGTAAGTCCACAGATGGTAGTTTTGGCAGAAGCATTGTGTACAGGGAAGGTGAATTCATATCCACAATAAGTATCTATTTCAATAAGAACAAAATGCTGTCCTTTCCATGATGGAAGTGGTCCAATGTAATCAACCTGACACCAGGTTGCTGGCTGATCACCCCGAGAAATGATTCCATGTCATGGAGTTAGTGTAAGTCTCTGCTGTTGGCAGATTGGGCACTCAGCAGTGGCGATAGCCAAATCAGCCTTGGTAAGTGGGAGTCCATGTTGCTGAGCTCATGCATAACCTCCATCCCTGCCACCATGGCCACTTTGTTCATGAGCCTATTGAACAATGACAGGTGTAGCTGGGGAAAAATGATGGCTGGTTTCCACTGTACATGTCATCCTATCCACCTGATTGTTAAAGTCCTCCTCTGCCGAGGTCACTTTTTGGTGGGCATTCACATGAGACACAATATCTTTACTCCTTTGGCCCTGTCAGAGAGACCTATCCACATACCTCTTCCCCATACGTACTTGTCACCAATTCTTCACTCGTGCTCATTTGAAGTCCCAGACCATCTGGACAATCCAATAGCCACAGCCCATGAATCTGTATACAATTGCACATCTGGCCATTTCTTATTCCATGCAAAGTGAACAGCAATATGCATGGCTCCAAGTTCTGCCCATTGGGAGGATTTCCTTTCACCACTGTCCTTCAAGGAACTTCCATAAAGGGGTTGCAGTGCTGCTGCTGTCCACTTTCAAGTGGTGCCTGCATATCATGCAAAACCATCTGTAAACCAGGCATGAGTTTTCTCTTCCTCAGTCAACTGATCATAAGGAACTCCCCATGAGGCCATAGGTGCAGACTGGGAGAGGGAAGGCAATGTGACTGGAGTGGAGGCCATAGGCATTTGGGCCACTTCCTCATGCAACTTACTTGTGCCTTCAGGTTCTGCTCCAGCCCAATCTTTGATATACCACTTCCATTTAATGATGGAGTGCTGGTGTGCACATCCAATTTTATGACTCTGTGGGTCAGACAAAAGCCAGTTCATGATGGGCCGCTCAGGCCTCATGGTGACTTGGTGGCCCATGGTTAGGCATTTAGCCCCTACTAAAGCCCAGTAACAAGCTAAAAGTTGTTTCAAAAAGAAAGTAGTTATCTGCAGAGGATGGCAGAGCTTTGCTCCAAAATCCCAAGGGCCTGCATTATGATTCACCAAATAGGGACCTGCCAATGACTCCAAATAGCATCTCTATCTACTACAGACACTTCAAGCACTATTGGATCAGCCAGATCATATGGCCCAAGTGGCAGAATAGCCTGCATGGCAGCCTGAACCTGTTGCAGAGCCTTCTGTTGTTTTGGGTCCCACTCAAAACTAGCAGCTTTCTTGATAAATAGGCCCCAGCAACACACCCACATGAGGGAAATGCTGCCTCCAAAATCCAAAGAGGCCCACCAGATGTTGTGCCTCCTTTTCAGTTTGGGGGAAGCCAGATACAATAGCTTATCCTTCACTTTAGTAAGAATATCTCGATATGCCCCACACCATTGGACCCCTGGAAATTTCACTGAGGTGGAAGGTGACTGAATTTTTGTTGGGTTAATTTCCCAACCTCTAGCATGCATATGTCTCACCAGTAAGTCTAGAGTCACCGATACTTCTTCCTTAGTAGGTCCAATCAGCATAATGTCATCAATATAATGGATCAGTTTGATGTCTTGTGGAAGGGAAAGGTGTTCAAGATCCCTATGGCCTAAATTATGAGATAGTGTTGGGGAGTTGATATACCCTTGAGGAAGCACTGTGAAAGTATACTTGCCAGCTGAAGGCAAACTGCTTCTGATGGTTCTTTGAAATTGGTATCAAGAAAAAGGCATTGGCCAGATCAATAGCTGCATACTAAATACTAGGAGATGTACTAATTTGCGCAAGCAATGAAACCACATCAGGAACAGCAGCTGCAAATGGAGTCACCACCTGATTAAGTTTACAATAATCTACTGTCATTCTCCAAGATCCATCTGTTTTTTGCACATGCCAAATAGGCAAATTAAATGGAGATGTGGTGGGAATCACCACCCCTGCATCCTTCAAGTCCTTGATGGTGGCAGTAATCTCTGAAACCCCCCTAGGGATGCAGTATTGCTTTTGGTTTACTATTTTTGTAGGTAGAGGCAGTTCTAATGGCTTCCACTTGGCTTTTCCTACCATAACAGCCCTCACTCCACGTGTCAGGGACACAATGTGGGAATTCTGCCAATTGCTCAGTATATATCTATTCCAATTATGCATTCTGGAACTGGGAAAATCACTACAGGATGGGTTAGGCGACCCACTGGACCCACTATGAGAGGCACCTAAGCTAAGACTCCATCAATAACTTGATCTCCATATGCCCCCACTCTGACTGGTGGGCCACAATGACACTTTGGGTCTCCTGGAATTAGTGTCAGTTCAGAGCCAGTTTCCAATAATCCCCAAAAAGTCTGATTATTTCCTTTTCCCCAATGAATAGTCACTCTTGTAAAAGGCCTCAGATCCCTTTGGGGAAGGCTGGGGGAAAGATTGACATTATAGATTTTTGGCAATGTAGTGGGGTCCTTCCTCAAAGGGACCTGGCCTCGCTTTCATTCAGGGGATTGTGGGTCTGTAAACTGACTCAAGTCTGGGAATTGATTGAGAGGTCGTGACTTTGTATTCTGGTGATTCAATCTAGGTTGCTGTTCACGTGACCTAGAATTCAGAATTCTTCTGTCTAGGAGCTCTGGTAGCATAGTGCTTAAGGCACTTGACTGCTCACCAGAAGGCTGGTGGTTCAAACTCACCAGCCACTCCTCAGAAGGAAGGTTGGGCAATCCTACTTCTGTAGTGATACTGCCTCAGAAACCCAAGGAGGGGTCGCTATGAGTCAGGGCCGACTCGACAACAAACAACAACAACAACAACATACAGATCACGTAAATATTTAGTGGCCTTGTGTGGCCATGTATTTCACTACTAGGAACACCAAATATTTAGTGGCTTAGTGGCCATGTATTTCACTACTAGGAACACCATGTGCAAGTAGAGAATGCCATAATTCCACACGAGTCAGACTATTTTGATTACTGTTCTGACTCTGCTGTCCATTATGGTAACCACACCCACTTTGCCTTTGTTGATTAACTGCTGCCACTTGGCCCCTACTACCACGGGTCCTATCAGCCCCATTGTAGTTAAGTGTCTTATTTCAATTAGGGCAGTTCCCACTATCAAATCTGGCTTACATAAAATAGCAATCACAGCAGTCTTCAAGGATGCTGGCCCTCCCTTCACAAATTTATTCCTCACCGTACTGGTGAAAGTGTGTCTTCTGAACTCTCCGTTTCTGGCTCTAGGGGTCTTTTCAGGTATAGTGTACCACCTCCTCAGTCACACGTCGTATTTTACCTTTTGAGGCTCACTTGGACTTAACTTCAGTTATAGGTCTAGCAGCAACAATGGGTGGTTGGGGCACACTGAGAACATTCAACAATGTCTTCCATGGTCTCTGTCTCAGGCAATGACCCAGCAGGAACAGTTGTGCTAATCTCATCAAACCAAGGTGGAGGGGATAATGGTTTTACAGTAATCTTTTCAGATGGGAGGGATTCAACAGAATTTATAGGTTCCACATCCTGATCTTCTTGACTATCTGCCCATATATTCCTATTCCAGGTTTCAGGATCCCATTGTTTTCCCAATCAATGCCCTCATTTTAACTTCAGACAACATTCTGGGTTGGCAATTTAATTGGCATTGTAATTCAGCCATACTCTTTTTTTTTTTTTTAATTGTGATTTGGGTGAAGATTTACAGAGCAAATTCACTTTCCATATAGCAGTTTACATATACTTTGTCTCATGACATTGACCACAGTTTACCACAATGCAACAGCTCCCCTCACACTTCCTCCCCACAGCTACCTCTTCCCAGTGT
>NW_006921766.1:3883884-3891046 GCF_000298275.1 Orycteropus afer afer | reverse complement strand
GGTTTCCCTTTTCTTTGTTGAAGAGGGTCTGTGCAGTCTTTCTGCCTAGTCTGCCATCTTGCCGGAACTCCAATTCAGCCATTCTTACAGTAAGACTCTGGGTTTGGTTTTCGCCAATATCAGCTCTGTTACTAGAAGAAATAAGTCTTTCTTTCAGAGCACAACTGGAAACATTGAGGTCTTTTATGCAGCACTAAGCTGTGACTCAGCAGCCTTGAGTTCATCTCGCTCTTTCATCACTTTGTCTGGTGTAAGTAGGACCAACCAACCAGCTTTCTTATACTCCTCATGCTGAAAAAACTGCAGAAAAGTATCAAATATGCGATCACCCAGAGCCTCACTTCTCAAAAGTACTCGATCTATTGGTGGTGCTATTTTGCATATTATGTTGCCACCTGACACCAGGGATTAGCAGGAGCCTCTTTAGAACAGAGGCAGGGTCACCAGTGCCTTTACTATTAATCAAATTGGAGAACCAATTTAGGAAGCCCATCCTTATGATTTTGTCTCTTTACAACCACTTCCAGTACCAAATGTGCTAGACTGGGTTCTCTAGAGAAGCAAACCAGTAAGGCTTATATAGAGAGAGAAAGAGAAATTTATCTCACACACTTATAGAAGTTGGCAAGTCCCAAGTTCTTGAATCAAACAACAAGCTGGAGGCTTTTCCTGAGCTGAGCAGCTGCAGGGGCTGAGGAGCTCAAGCTTGGCAGGCAGTATTCTGGCTGTTGACTCCAACAAATAACAAATCCAAGATCTCCAGGCTAAAGGTGGATTGTTCACTCACGAACAGTTGTAGGTAGTACAGCAGATTCCCGATCCAAAGAAGAGTGTCTCTTTTCCCAGGATGTCCATAAATATACTGGAAGCAGGCCACACCCCAGGGAAACTCCCTTTCAATGGATTGGCTGCTCAAAACATATACATCTGATCCCATCGTTGAACAATCCACGCCACAATTGCTTAAACCACACAGAATTGTGGTTCAGCCAAGTTGACACACAGCTCCAACTATCACAGATATCATGCTTGGGAAAGTGGAGGGTCAACGAAAACGGGGAAGATCCTCAACAAGATGGATTGACAGTGGCCACAACAATAGGCTCAGGTATAGCAAGGATTGTGGAGCTAGCACAGAATCAGGCAGTGTTTAGTTCTGCTGTACATAGCGTTGGTATGAGTTGGAGATGACTCAACAGCACCTAACAACAATGACATTTGTGTTGAGAAGGGTCAGAACCTCCTTCAGGAGCAGAGAGAGCATCATCTAAAATGACTCCTCCTTGGGGAAAGTTTCTCTCAAATTGAGGCTCAGGAATTCTCAGAAAGGCTTTGATGGTGTTTATTCAGCTCCAGCTCAGCTTTCCATTGCTGCTGGAAGCCTCCAGAAGGCTTCCACTGGCCTTAACTCCACATCCATTAGGTGCAGGTAGATGCCAGCTCCAATTGTCCCCCTGAGATAGATCTGCTCCCTGTGGACACCCCACCCTCCTGCTTTCTTTAAGATTAAGCTTATCCTCAGAGTTCATCTTTTCTAGACAACTCCAAAAGACCTGATGGTCTCCCTTCAACAAAAGAATGGGAATGAATTCCAGTGTCTCATCCTGTGGCCCCTATTTCTATTGATGCTGCATGTCTTAGTCACCTAGTGCTGCCGTAACAAAAATCACCAAAAGTGGCTTTAAAGAACAGAAATTAATTGACTCACAGTTTTGGAGACTGGGTATCCAAATTAGGGCATTGACTCTAGAGGAGGGTCCTTCTTTGTCTCTGTCAACTTCTAGTAACTGCTGACAATCCTTGGCATTCCTGGTGTGGTGGTTAAGTTTGTGTGTCACTTGGCTGGGCCTGGTTGAGTGGCTGGGCAGCTGAATGTAGTTATTCCCCATGGTGAGATTGGTAATTAACTCCATGGTGGAATCTATTGGAGCAGCTGAGTAGTTGCTTTGGGTATGTGGTCTTCTTCCTGTATATAAGAAACAGCTTTGGGAAGGGTCTCCAGCTTATGGCACACTTGAGCCCTGTGAGTAGCCATGTCATTGTTCAGCAGCTTGCCCTGCTCTGCTGACCTTGGGACTTTCAACAGACTTGAATTAATGGCCTGCCATGTGGCTTGGTAACATCGAGACTGTGACTTTTTACTTGTCAACCTTGGGTTTGTAAGCCTCAGCAGCCAGCAGCTGTCTGAGTGAAGAAAACCCTCTAACTTCAGTGCTGAGAGCAGGAGGCAGAGCTGAAGCCCAAGGTTGAGGGGCTTTCACCCAGCCCCTAGAGCCTGACACTTTGGACTCAGACTTAAAGCCTCCAAATTGTAAGAATAAACTCCTCTTTGTTCAAGCCATCCCACTTGTGGTATATTCTTGTTAGAGTGGCACTAGGTAACCAGAAAACCTGGGCTTATAAATGCATCTACCTCCATTGTCACATGGCATGTGTATGTGTGTATCTCTCTGTATCTGTTTTCCCTCAGAAGGGATTAGGTTTAGGAACCACCCTACTTTGGCATTAACATACCAAAACAAAAACTCTTTTCCAAACAGGGTCATATTTATGGGTACAAGGGTTAGAATTCACATATGTTTTTTTGGGGACACAATTCAACCCATAATGGTAGACACCTGCATTCTCCTTTTTTCTTACACATAGAACCTTGTAGACACCCTTGTCTGGTCCTTCCCCCTCCTCTTTACATCCAGTAGGTTCACAAAGGACTCTTCTCTCCCCCCACAGATTTGGCCCCTTCTCCAAGTACTCAGATGTGAGTCAGTTAATGAGCTCACTAGGCCTGAGAAGACAGTGGGATAAGTCTCATGCGCTCCTTCTGGAATATGAATGAGAAACTATCAAGAAAAAGAGATAGCTGTCAATGGGAGGAGATTTGAATTCCTACTCTTGAGACAAGAAGTCTTGGACCTGTCACATCTTCCTAGCAAATGCAACTCATTTGTATTTGTGAATTTGAAAGTATCTTAAATTAATTGCCATCTTAAATATTGGAAGAGAATATTTTTTAAAAGTTGTATTTTTGGTTTCTCTCACAGGTTTGGAATATTTTTATGTGAACTCAATGGCAAGACTTGGTCATGTTCACAGGTGGAACATAAATTAATGTGTGTGGAATGAATGAATTGTGGATGAATGAATCTGGCAAGGCTGGGATCAGTGGCATAACTAGGATTGTTCACTAAGGTTGTTGTCACTAGGGTTGGTGTCATTCAGTGTGGTAACTCATGATGTCACCCTCCAAGGACGTCTACCCATTCCAGATTATCCAGAATCCTTAGTAATGTTTACTATCAATTTTAATCATAGAATAATATGAGATAAAAATAGATGTAAATTGCTTAAATGTAATATTTTCTATATCAATAATAACAAAACTGTTTTGTAAAATCTTTCTACATTAGTTATGATATTATTAGTAACTAAGTGGAAACCTTTTTTATTTTTTTCCTCCTTCTTTCCTTTTAATTACTACTTCATTCTGAAAAAGTTATTGATATAGGTTCATAAATACTATTCACCACATATTGTAGCTAAAACATCAGAAAATTTGGCAAAATCAGTGACTATAAAAACACTGGCTACAATAAAAAAAAAAAAACTGTGGATGCAGAAGAACCATGTGATTTGAAGGATCATTATAATTGGGTAATAATGACAACTCTGTCCAGAATGTATTAGAAGTTTCAAAAAGTAAATTAGTACTGAATTTCAGCCTTTGCGATAGTTGGAGCTGTTTGTCAACTTGGCAGAACCACAATTCTGTGTGTTTTAAGCAATTGTGATATGTATATGTTTTGAGCAACCAATCTGTTGAAAGGGAGTTTCCCTAGGGATGTGGCCTGCTTCTAGTATATCTGTGGACATCCTGGGTGTGGTAGTTCAGTTTGTGTGTCAACTTGGCTGGGCCTGGTTGAGTGACTGGGCAGCTGGTGGTAGTTAATCCCCATGAGGAGACTGACAATCAACTCCATGGTAGGATCTACCGCAAGCAGCTGTGTAGCTGCCTTTGGGTATGTGGTCTGCTTCCTGTGTATAAGGAGAAGCCTTTGGGAATGGTCTCTAGCCTATGGCATGCTTGGACCCTGCAGGTAGCTGTGTCATTGCTCAGCAGCCTGCTATTCTCTGCCAACCTTGGGACTTACAATGGACTTAAGTTAATGGCCTGCCATGTGGTTTGGTAACATTGGGACTGTGCCTTCTTACTTGTCAATCTTGGGGCTTCTCAGCCTCAGCAGCCAGCAGCTGTCTGAGTGAAGAAATGCCTCTCACTCCAGTGGGCTAGGAGCAGGAGGCAAAGCTGGATCCCAAGGTTAAGGGGCTTTCACCCTGCCACTAGAGCCTGGCACTTTGAACTTGGACTTAAAGCCTCCAAATTGTAAGCCATCCCATTTGTGGTATATTCTTGTCAGAGCGGTACTAGGTAACCAGAACACTGGGAAAAGAGATACTCTTCTGTGGATCGGGATTCTGTTGTGCTGCCTACAACTGTCCTTGAGTGAACAATTCACCATTCAGCCTGGAGATCTTGGATTCATCATTCGTTGGAGTCAACAGCCAGTATACTGCCTGCCAACCTTGAGCTCCTCAGCTCCTGAAGCTGTGTGAGTTGGGAAAAGCCTCCACCTTGACATGTGATCCAAGAACTTGGGACTTGCCAGCTTCTATAAGTGTGTGAGCTGTTTTCCTAAGATAAATTTCCTTTTCTCTATATACATAAGCTTTATTGGTTTTGTTTCTCTAGAGAACCCAGTCTAACACAGCCTTGTAGGTATATTGATACATGTAAGATGGGCTTACAAATGTTTTTTCATTATAACTAACTACAAGGATGTTTTTATAAAAAACCAATATATTTCTGCTGAAGCATTGTACAAAAACATCTGACAATTTAGTGTCACCTCCTCTGTCACCCAGTGTAGTTCTCACCCTGTACCCCTTAGTGATGCTGTTGGCTGGGTTCCTACTCCTGCAGAACCATGATTTGACTGGCACTGAGAACCACCATGTTTAGCCAGGGTACATTCTCCTGTCCACAGCAATCCACACCCTGCCCTACTGTCTCCTCAATATGAAGGCCAGAGGCAGTTGCTCTTAACCACAACCTACCTACACTGTTGATCTTCTTACACTCCACCCACTCACCCATTTACCTTTGCAACCCTGATGTAAGGAGCGGCTATTGTTGTTGTTAGGTGCCAATGAATCAGCTCATAGTGACCCTATGTACAACAGAACAGAACACTGCCCGGGCATGTGCCATCTTCATCCTTGTTATACCCGAGCCCATAGTTGTAGCCACTGTGTCAATTCATCTCATTGAGGGTCCTCCCCTTTTCCATTGACCCTCCACTTTACCAAGCATGATATCCTTCTCCAGCAAATGGTCCCTTCTGACAGCATGACCAAAGCTGTTAAGACCAAATCTGGCTATTGTCGCTTCCAAGGAACTTTCTGGCTGCACTGCACTTGTACCAGGAGAGATTTTTTCCTTCTTCTGGCAGTCCATGGTACTTTCAGTATCCTTTGTCAACATTACAACTCAAAAACATAGCAAGGCCATAATAAACCATGACCAAGCCACCAGGAAAAGGGAGCAGGTGAAGAACATTGAATGTACTATGGACTACCAAAAGAATGAACAAATCAGTCTTAGAAGAAATACAGCCAGAATGCCCCTTAAAAACAGGGATGGTGAGGCTTCAGCTCACTTACTTTAGGCATATCATCAGGAAAGACCAATTACTAGAAAAAGACATTATGGTTGGTAAAGTAGAGGGTCAGCAAAAATGAGGGAAATCCTTAAGGAGATATAGACACAATAGCCACAACAATGGACTTAAACATACCAACAATCATAAAGATGGTGCAGGGCCAGGCAATGTTTCACAATTAGGAGGGATACAACCTGAGTTGTAGACTTTCAGCTGTCCAGAGGGTGCAGCCATTTTGATTGTTTACAAGCGGTGGCCATCTTGGATATTTAAAGTGACCAAGAGAGCAGCCATTTTGAATGTTTACAAGTGGCAGCTATTTTGGGTATTTAAAATGACAGCATTCTCATTTGGATTCCAGGGACCTAAGAATAGGCTCCATTTGCCAAGGATAGCAGGGACATACGGGAGGCTAACAATGGGAAAGGAGACAGGTGGTGAGTGCATAAGTGCTGCCAACTAGTGAATAGAGGAAAACAGTACCCTGCTTGTATAGATAACATCCAAACAAAACAAAGAAAATGAAAATCGTGGGTAAGTCACTCCAACATATAATCACCAATTAAATATAAACACAAAAATGTCACAATGTCTGAGACAGCAGAGCATCATAGTCCACACCAAGAAGCAAGATAAACCAGGAGAAAAAAGGGACCAGGATACAGACCCAGAACACATCCCTGAAGAAGCAGCAGCATTGGAACTCCCTGAAAAGGAATTAAAAATAATTATATTTAGGTATCTTCAAAGGATTGAGAGACAAATCAAGGAATCACTGACAAAATTAAGGAAAATGCAGACAAACCCCTAGAACAATTTCAGAAGAAAATACAAGAACAAAATGACAAAATAAATGAAAAATTATAAATGATACAAAATCTACAGATAGAAATCCAGAAGATTAATACCAAATGTTCAGAAATAGACAACATATTGAAAGGGAAAAGGAGTAGAATTGAATCAATGGAAGACAGAATTAGTGAAATTGAAGACAAACACCTCACTACTTTGGAAAGGGATCAGTCAGAAAGAAGATCAAAACAAGATGAAGAAAGCCTTAGGTTCATGTTGGATACCATCAAAAGTAATAAGCTACATGTAACTGAAATTCCAGAACAGGAAGAGACAAATAAAACCACTGAGAAAATTGTCCAAGATTTGTTGGAAGAGAATTTCCCTAATATGATGAAAGATTAAAATATATCCAACCAAGAAGTGCAATGAATCCCAAACAGGATAGACCCCAAAAGAAAATCACAAAGACATATCATCATCAAACTCACCAAAACCAAAAACAAAGAAAGAATCCTGACAGCAGCATGGGAAAAATGAAAAGTTACCTACAAGGGGCAACCAATAAGACTAAGCTCAGATTTCTAGGCAGAAACCATGCAGGCAAGAAGACAATGGGATGTTATATATAAAACCCAGAAAAAAAAAAAAAA
>NW_006921766.1:3882132-3883379 GCF_000298275.1 Orycteropus afer afer | reverse complement strand
AAAAAAAAAAAAGAGGGAAAAATTGTGTAGTTACAGAACTTCTAAATGGTAGGGAAGTCAAAACAACTGCAAGATAGAATAGGCTATTCTAAACTTGGGGAGAAAATTATAAATCACAGGGTAAACTCAAAGGAAAGTGATAAACTTTCATATCAAAATAAAAAAAAGGACCAGCACAAATATTTAACAAATACTAAAACAATAGTGGGAGCTCTGGTAGCTTAGTGCCTAAGGCACTTGACTGCTAACCAGGAGGCTGGTGGTTCAAACCACCAGCCACTCCTCAGAAGGAAGATGGGCCAATCTATTTCCATAGTGATACTGCCTGGAAGGGGTCATTATAAGTCAGGTCCGACTTGACGGCACATAACAACAACAACAACAACAACAACAACAAAAAAAAATGATAGCAACGAAGGAAGTGGTAACACAATTCATAAACAAAATGAGCTCAGCACAGAAAATTATATGGAACAAGGATATCATCAATATCCATTTGCAGAAAAATGAAACAATACCCGTACTTCACACCATACACAAATACTAACTCCAGATGGATCAAAGACTTAAATGTGAAACTGAAAACTATGAAGTTCCTCAAGGAAAAAAAGGGGCAAATTTAGGAGTCCTCATTTATGGCTTAAATAGACTGTTCAGCATAACCCAAAATGCACAAACAGCAGAAGATAAACTAGGACTATCTAAGATAAATGGGACTATCTAAAAATTCAATTTTTATGTACTTCCAAAGGCTTCTCCAAAAGAGCCAAAAGAGAACCTACAGATTGGGAAAAAATATTTGGCAACAACATATCTGACAAGGGACTTATCTCTAAAATTTATAGAAAACTCCAACACCTCAACAACAAAAAGACAAACAATCCAATTCAAAAATGGGCAAAGACATGAACAGATACTTCACTAAAGAGTATATTCAGGTGGCAAAACAACACATGAAGAAATGTTCATGATCATTAGCCATTAGAAAGATGCAAATTAAAACAATGAGATACCATCTTGCTCCAGCACTAGCAGCAAAGTTCAACAAGACACAAAATCACAAAACCTGGTGAGGATGTGGAGAGATTGGGACTCTCATACACTGCTGGTAAGACTGTCAAATGATACAACCACTGTAGAAAGCAGTATGATGATTCCTTAAAAAACTGGAATTAGAAATACCATTTGACCCAGCAATCCCATTACTAGGTATATATCCTAAAAAAGTGAGAGCCAGGACAAGAACA
>NW_006921766.1:3871830-3881187 GCF_000298275.1 Orycteropus afer afer | reverse complement strand
TGCTTCACAGTTTAGGAGGCTAGAAGTTCAAATTCAGGCCACTGGCTCTAGGGCAAGGCTCTCTCTCTTGGCTCTGGAGGAAGGTGGTTGTTTCAGCTCTTATGACTCAAGCATTCCTTGGCTCCTTGGAGAGCCTCACATGCATGTTTCTTTTCCCCAGTTTGTGCTTGCTCGTCTTTGTGTCTAACTCACTCTTTTTATATCTCAAATGTGCTTAGGTTTAAGACACACCCTACATTGATATGGTTTCATTACCATAGCATGTTGTTGTTGTTGTTGTTATGTGCCGTTGAGTCGGACACGACTCATAGCGACCCCTCCTTGGGTTTCCGAGGCAGTATCACTACGGAAATAGATTACCCCATCTTCCTTCCGATAACATAGCATAGAAAACCCTAAATGAGATGACATCTACTTGTTTTGGCATTAGGATTCCAATTATTTACTCATTTATTTATATATTCATTTGTCTTGTTGTATTTATTCATTTATTCAAAATATATTGGTAAGGTGCTGTTCCAGATGCTTTTTCCATACAAGTGGATATAGAATAGAAGAGGATCTGTCCATCCCTTCAGTTTCAAAGTTGGTCTATGATTCTGAGAAATGTGTCAACTGTAAACACACGGTAGCTTGTTCGTGTCCGCGAAATGTCTCCTTGCTGATTAACTACCCTGTGGCCATCACAGCTGAGATTTCTTCCATAAGAAGATCAAACACTAGACTGTAGGTTCCAAGTGGATGGGGGTTTGGTTTACCTTGATGAAAGAAGTGCAGGAGAACAAACAGTAAAGAAAAATCTTTAAAAACAAATATTTTCCCTCTTTTTAAGGTTTCATCAAAAACAAATCCTAGGTATCGATTTTACCTTTATATTGGTGGCAGCTCTGCTATACTGGTCTGTCTTATCTCACAAAGCAGGGCTGTTCCTGAAAGGCTGACAAAGTTGACTTCTTCAATCTTACTGAAAAATTCCCTGGAATTAAATTTGAACTGTACAAATCATAGTATAGAGACAGAAGCAACTGAAAAACATGAAACCCAAGAGTGATTCAGAAAAGGAGACTCAGGAGAAAGTGTCCCCATTTGACCTCTGTGAACATTAATTGGGTTTGAGGAGGGTATTGGCTATCATGGTCACATGGTGGTTGATGAGCAAGGAGACTTTTCTTGGGCTCTTTGTGCCATTGTGTCTTGATTTTTCATCTGAAAATGATCGCAGATTATATCCTTTAGTTCCTCCCAGCTCTGAAATCCTTTCTTCCCCCCCCCCCATCTCATCTTTTGCTTCTTTGTTGCAATATTATTTGACAGGTGTAGGCGGGAAGAATAGACATTTAGACACACTTCACACTCTGATGTATACTTCGCTTTCCACCTAAACACTCTATTCAAAGTCTTCAGTGTGCCTTGTCTCCAGTGTCTTCCAGGACACCTGCCTTTCAGGCACTGACGTTTTATATCAGTTGAGACATTTCTTGGTTAGAATCATAGCCGAGTTTGAGGCTGAAAGTGATGGAAATATCCTCATCTAACCTCTCTTTCTACTTGTATGGAAAGAGGAAGAACTTGCTTGAACCACAGAGTTGGTTACAAGTGAAGCAGCAATTAAAACTTTCTCTTTTATGTTAATCACACCTATATGATGTCTTTCTACATTTAGTTAAGGCTTTAGACCTTTATCATCTAATTAAATAATTTCTAGTATGCATGGGTTTTATGTCTACTACCTCATTATTTCTTTCCCATTACTTGTTATTTTATTTGACTTTTCCCATTGTTTCCAGCAGTAGTTATAAGATGCTTCATCACAGCCTTAAGTAGAAGTTTTGAGTAACAGAGTTTGATATATAAGTTAGTCTCTCATAGTGAGTTATTATTATTATTATTATTCCTAGTATCAGTAGAATCATTTTAGAAGTTGTAATCATATAGTCAGAAAACACCAGAAGAGATATTCAGAATTCATTCATATATCACTTTAATATCTAGAAGAGAGAAGGAAGGATTATGGGGTTGTGGTGGGAGAAGGATTCCATAAAGTTAAAATTTGTTGGAGAGAGATTAAAAAAAAAGTATATTTAAGTATCTTAACGGGATGAAAGAAGCTGGAGGGAGGGATTTCATTGCACTTTCTACGCTTATTTGGAAACTCATAATTGAAATATCTTGAGCACCAAAGCCAAGCAAATCCCACTGAAGCCTGAAGGGGAGTTAGCAGCACTCTTAGTGGGAATCAAAGATATCTATAAGTAGAAAGAAAAAACAGGCCATATGTAGCTTAAATTTTGGGGATGTGAAAACAAGAAAGAACTTTTAGAATGTAAGGGATATTTACTATGGAACCACCCCTTTTGTAGACTATAAGATGGTCTCAATATGTTGAAACAGGCTGTAAAAAGTAGTTCACATACCATCCTGGCCAATACAGAAAGCCAACACACAACCGCAACTGGAAGATAGTCCATTCACCCAATGTTGTTTGAGAGTATGTCATTGCTTTCCTAGTGGGCAAGGACCTGTTAACCCCAGGATTACTGGGAATTAATTATAGAAATTGAAAACATTAATAAGCAAGCCCATAGTCTTAATAATTTGAGTTAAGGAATATATGAATATTTGGAGTTTTATATATTCATAATTTGGCCCATTACAGTAAAAGGCTTGCTGTTTGTTTTTTGTTTTTTTTTCAATTAAAATATGTTATTGAATAATTAATTTAGGCTTGGTGTGTTAAACAGAAATTTTACTAAATTTATTTTCAGTATTGGGACATCTCAGAGAACTTGAGAATCAGCATTTTAATTAGATTAACTTACTTAGATAAGTAATTGGAAAAATTTGACTTGTTAATCCAATAACTGAAGCACTCACCAAGAAAATCAAATGTACTAAATTTACATATGCTGTTCAAAATGTTTAAAGCTGTTTAATACTTATTTGTATTAGCCATAGTTCTATTCAAAGGAATTGTTAAAATTTACCAGACTTCCAAATATAAGACATGTCAGCTGAACTTAAAAGCTTAAGTTAGTTATTTGAATTCTCCTTTTTGATAAAATGAAGATTATTTTTAAAACCCAAAGTAAATTTCTTATGTCTTTTCTGTACAAACCACAACTTGAGATAGCTTAAACCTTCACATTTAAGCACAAGAGAAAAAAAAGTGCAGAAAGAATATGATATTCATAAGCTGCAAATGTGCTCTTACCAAGAGCACATATAGCCCTTGCTGAGCAGTGGGGGTAGGTACAGTGTCACAGGTACCATTGAGTCAGCTCTAAGTGGAACTGTGCCCCATAGTGTTTTCAGTGGCTGATTTTTCATATGTAGCTCACCAGGCTGTTTTCTGAGGCACTTCTGGGTAGATTCAAACCTCCAACCTTTCATTTAACAGCCAAGTATGTTAACCCTTTGCAATAACCACAGACTCCAATATAAAGGTAGCACTTAGGTTTTATTTAATGAGCTGCAAATGTTTTTACTGATGCATGCAACATAAAGAATGTTATGCAAGTTCTTACATGTACATGACTATGTTAGTTGAGATGAGAAAGCAATTGAGCTTTAAGAGTGTGTGTGTGTGTGTGGTATTTTTAGGAGGAAAAGAGTAGGCGTATGCTTGACAGGTTAGGGGTAGTGTGAAAGGAAGTCAAAGTAGTTTTTGAATATTCTATTTCCTCAAAAAACTCCTCCACAGAGGTTCATCTGTGATAGGAGTCTGCTGGAGCAATTGTACACTCGTTAATTAAAGTATATTTTATTCCCTTGCAGACATCATTCCTTACACCTAAAGACACATTTTCCAGCCCCTCCCAGCAGTGCTTTCCCACCTCTTCCCCTCCCAAACATTCTCAGGACTGATCTTTGAAATGCCAACTGATTTAAGACAACTGTTTTCTTGCTGGTTACAGCAGAACTAGTAAGTCAAGTCATAAAAACGGATTTAAAAATAATCCTTTTGACACTGCATTAGCATTCTAGGGCTGCCCTAACAAAGTAGCACAAACTGGGGGATTGAAACAATAGAAATTTCTTCTCTCAGTTCTGGATGTCCGGGGGTCTGAAATCAAGGTGTCTACAGAGCCATACTCCCTCTGAAGGCTCAGAGGGAGGATCTTTACAATGCCTCTCTCTTAGCCTCTGGTGGCTCCAGGTTTCCCTGGTGTTCCTTGGCTTGTAGCTGCATCACTCCAATCTCTGCCTCTGTCTTCACATGGCCATCTTCTCTGTGTCTCTGTGATTTCTCTTATATACAGACATCCGTCATTGGATTTGGACTCCCTGGGTAAGGTAAATGGTTAACATGCCCAGCTGCTAACTAAAAGATGGGTGATTCAAGTGCACCCAGTTGCACTTTGGAAGAAAGGCCTGGCAATCTAATTCTGAAAAATCAGCCATTGAAAACCATATGGAGCACAGTTCTATTCTCACACATCGGTTCACCATGAGTCATGGTCAACTCAGTAGCAACTAGTTTGTTTTGTTTTTGGTCATTGGATATAGGACCAAATTCTAAATACAGGATAACTTCATCTTCACATCTTTTAATTACATCTGCAAAGAGCTTTTTTCCAAATAAGGTCATACTCACAGGTTCCAGGTGGGCATATCTTTTGGGGCCACCACAGACACCACAAACATTGGCCTTCAGAGAAGACCACGCTCACAGTGAGGCTGTGAGTGCTTGGGAAGACCCAAGTCCTCACAAGTTTGGCTTCCACTATAGGATTGAGGTCCTTAGAGCAGGTCAGCCCATAGAGTCCCTCTGCCATACCTACAACTTCCACTGTGCAGGATCTGTTCATTCTGGCACCTGGGGCTCAATTTATGTAATCGGAAAAGAGGTATTTATGGGGGTCCTTGCAAATTCAGAGGAGCTCTGGTGGCGTAGTGCCTAAGGTATTTGACTGTTAACTAGAAGGTTGGTGGTTCAACCCACCAGCCACTCCTCAGAAGGAAGACTGGGCAATCTACTTCCACAAAGATTTACCACCTCGGAAACCCAAAGGGGGTCACTATGAGTCAAAATTGACTCAATGGCAGTATTTTGTTTTGTTTTTGCAAATTCAGCAGAGAAGCAGCTGAAAACTGAAAGCGATTTGAGTGCTGTTACTTGAGTATGTTTTTTTTAAATTGTGATTTGGCTGAAAAATTACAGAGCAAATTCACTTTCCATACAGCAGTTCACATACACTTTGTCTCATGACATTGACTACAATTTACCCCAATGCAACAGCTCCCCTCCCACTTCCTCCCAATAGTTGGTTCTTCCCTGTGTCCATCGCTCCATGTATACTTGAGCATGTTTTTATGTGAAATTGCCTATCTACCTCTCCTATAGTGGGCTGTGAAGTGATAGACAGGTTTTCTCTCTTCTGTTTGATATTCCAATGACAGACATCACCTGGTCTTCACAAAATCTAGCCCAGAGGGTTAGAATTAATTGTCTTACAGTTCAGAGGTGGTTGTTGTCATTAGGTGCCCTCAAGTCAGTTCTGACTCATAGCAACCCTGTGTACAACCGAGCAAAACACTGCCATGTCCTGCACCATCTTCACAATTGTTGCTATGTTTGAGCCCATTGTTGCAGCCACTGTGTCAATCCATCTCATTGAGAGTCGTCCCCTTTTTTGCTGATCCTCTACTTTACCAAGTATGAGTCCTTCTCCAGGGACTTGTACCTTGTAATAACATGTCCAAAGTATGGGAGAAAGTCTCACTATCCTCACTTCTAAGGAGCATTCTGACTGTACTTCTTCCAAGACAGACCTGTTTGTTATTCTGGTGTGATATATTCAATATTCTTCACCAATACCATAATTCAAAGGTATCAATTTTTCCTTGGCCTTCCTTATTCATTGTCCAGCTTTTGCATACATATGAGGCTATTGAAAATACCATGGCTTGGGTCAGGTGCATCTTAGTCCTCAAGGTGACATCTTTGCTTTTTAACACTTTAAAGAGGTCTTTTGCAGCAGATTGGCCCAATGCAATATGTTGTTTGATCTCTTGACTGCTGTTTGCATGGCATTGATTGTGGCTCCAAGTAAAATGAAATCCTTAACAATTTCATTTTTTTTCTCCGTTTATCGTGATATTGTTTCCTGGTCCAGTTGTAAGGATTTTGTTTTCTTTATGTTGACGTGTAATCCATATTGAAGGCTGTAGTCTTTGATCTCCATCAGTAAGTGCTTCAAGTCATCTTCACTTTCAGCAAGCAAAGTTGTGTCATCTTCATAGCTCAGGCTGTTAATGAGTCTTCTTTCAAACCTGATGCCACGTTCTTCTTCACATAGTCCATATTCTTGGATTATTTGCTCAGCATACAGGGAGCTCTGGTAGCATAGTGGCTAAGGCACTTGACTGCTAACCAGAAGGCTGGCAGTTCAAACCCACCAGCCACTCCTCGGAAGGAAGATGGGGCAATCTACTTCTGTAGTGATACTGCCTCGGAAACCCAAGGAGGGGTCACTATGAGTCGGGTCCAACTCGACGGCACATAACAACAATACAGATTGACTAAATGCGGCAAAAGGATACAACCCTGACACATACATTTCCTGATTTTAAACCATACAGTATCCCCTTGCTCTGTTCAAATGACTGCCTCTTGATCTATGTACAGATTCTGCATGACCACAATTTAGTGTTCTAGAATTCCCACTCTTCACAATGGTATCCATAATCTGTTATGATCCACACAGTCAAATGCCTTTGCATAGTCAATAAAACACAGGTAAACATCAGGAAGTTAAAAGTCCAAATTCAGGGTATGGCTCCAGGAGGAAGCTCTGCCTTGTCTTTTCAGCTTCTAGTAACTGCCAGCAAGCCTTATAGATGCATCTATCTCTGTCCTCTGTCTTCCTCATCCCCCTGCGTGTCTCTGTATCTATGCTGGCCTTTTTATAATTCAGAAAGGGTTAGGTTTAGGATCCAACCTTCTCAGGTATGATGTCATTAACATAACAAATGTAAACCCCTTCCTCCCAAAAAGAGTCACATTTATAGGTACCAAACAAAACCAAACCAAACTCACTGCCATTGAGTCAGTCCCGACTAATAGCAACCCCTCCTTGGGTTTCTGAGGCAGTATCACTACGGAAGTAGATTGCCCAACCTTCCTTCCAAGGAGTGGCTGGTGGGTTTGAACCACCAGCCCTCTGGTTAGCAGTCAAATGTCTTAGGCACTATGCCACCAGAGCTCCTTTTATAGATACAGGGGTTAGGATTTCAACACATATTCCATTTTTTTGTAGAGATTATTTGCTTTTTCAATTTTTAAAACTTTTTATTGTAATTTAAGTGAAGGTTTACAGAGCAAATCAGTTTTCCATTCAATGATTCATATATTTTGTTTCATGTCATTGATTGCAATCCCCTCATTGTAATATTATTCATCCCACTTCTTCCCTGTGTTTCCCATTTTCATTCCTTCTTCTTTCTTACCCCTTTCTGAACTTTCTAACCCCTTCTGAACTTTTCCTTGGGCAAATGCTGCCCTTTTGATCTCAAATTATTGATCAACACATATTTCTGAAGACATAATTCAATTCATAATGTAGTGCCCTTTGGCTCCACAATATTCATGTTCCTTCCATAGACAAAACACATTCATCCCATTTCAGGGACCCACTTAGCCCCAAAGGTGAGTCAGTTGGGCAACTATGCTGAAGGACAGGTCTCTGCCTCCCATCAGTGAGGGACCCAGATGTGTGAATTGCCTTGGGATCTGGGATCAGAGTCAACAAAAAACCAAACCACTCACCATTGAGTTGGTTCTGACTCATGGTGACCCCAGGTATCAGAGCAGAACTGTGCTCCACATGGTTTTCAGTGGCTGATTTTTTGGAAGTAGATGGCCAGGACTTTCTTCCAGGGTGACTCAGGATGGATTTGAGCTGCCAAGCTTCTGGTTAGCAGCTGAGTGCTTAATCATTTGAACACCCAGGGACCGTGTGACTAAGTAAAACAGCCGCATAAGGTTTCTAGGCTATAATCTTTATGGAGGGAGATCTGGTAGCATAGTGGCTAAGACACTTGCCTGCTAACCAGACAGCTGGTGGTTCAAACCCACCAGCCACTCCTCGGAAGGAAGGTTGGGCAATCCTACTTCCGTAGTGATACTGCCTCGGAAACCCAAGGAGGGGTCGCTATGAGTCAGGTTTGACTCGACGGCACATAACAACAACAACAACAACAAATCTTTATGGAAGCAGATTGCCAGGTCTTTCCCTATGGAGTCTCTGGAGTTCAAATTGCCTTTCAGTCAGCAGACTCTTGCTAACCCATTGTGCCACCAGAGTTTCTTACAGATCAGAATAAGAAGACATAAATCCCTATTTTGGCAGCTTGAGCTCGGTGTCCACTAATTTAGAAAATTAATTTGAAAATTTCTTCTCTATACATGTATGCTGACTCATCCCCTTTATATATGCATCTGTTACTAGGCTGCTCACCCCTTTCATTTCTAGTGAGCCCTTGATCAATAACCATGGTCATGAAACAGCCCTTCCTCACCAAGGTGCCAACACTCTCCAGTTGTTATTGCATGTACTTATCCTTGGTATGTAAGCACTTGGCAGCCTCTGTCACTCCAGGGTTTCTTAGACCTGCAGAATCACAGGGTCACTATACTGCTCTAGACAATCACTTTAGACCATGTTAAGTCCTGGCTTTGATGAGCCAACGTAGCATTCTCTCCATGAACACCACTCCCAGGTGCTCTGGCCACACATTAAGACATTGGTTCTTAAGCCTGGCAGTCCCTTAGATTCAGATTACATCCCAATGCCCAGGCCCTCCCCAGACCAATTAAATCAGAATCTACAGAGGTAAGACCCAGACATTAGTATTTTATAAAGCTCTGCACATGGTTCCAATGAGCAGATTCCAATGATGTGGAACCCCTGCATTAAACCCTGAGCTTTGGCAGTTGCACCCATGCCAACTAATTTGGCTTTATTGAACCTCATGCCTACTCCCTTAGTTACACTGTCAGAATCCCTCTCACACAGGCTTCTCAGGTCCCTGCTGATATAGCTGGTCCAGGTCTGAGCACTTTCAGTAAACAGATGATCTCCTTCTTGAGTTGGTCTTATCCCTCTTCATTAGGACCATATGATCTAGCTCCTTGCTATTTAGCACAAGGTCCAAAGACAGCAGGATCACAGGAAGCTTGTTAGAAATGCAGAGTCTCAGCCCTTCAGACTGACTGGGTCAGAGTCTGCATGGTAACAAGATCCCCTGGGGATGTGTGTGCTTCACTTTGAGAAGAGAAGTGCTCTTTTCATGTGATAATTGGATGAGTGGAAATGGATGGTGGTTTAGGAGTTGTTTTTTTTTTTTTTTTTTTTT
>NW_006921766.1:3855514-3867695 GCF_000298275.1 Orycteropus afer afer | reverse complement strand
TATATGATCTTGGATACACTCTACATTTAGACATACCTAATTGTTTAGCTTGTTCACCCGTCTATCCGTCCCTATACCCATGTTTGCTTTCACTGACAACTCAGTACTGTATATGCAAAAGGGTTCATATTTGTTGATATTTTCCCTGTGACTATAGGAAATATGGCACTCCTTCAAAGCCACCCCTCTGGTTCTGAATTGCTTGCCCATTAATTGTTAATTTTTCTTTTTCCCTAGTATTTAAGAAGCTAGGAGACTCCAAACTCCCTTCAACCATAGCTATTACCATAGCAACGCTGGCTTCCCTCCCAGTGCTTCACCTGCACTTCACTTTGCACTGACACGGTGATGATTTGAGTCATCCAGATGCCATTTTATGTGTAGGACAGCTGGTGCTGGTATCATTAGATGAGGAAGAGACTGTCTCTGGAGGTTCAACATTTTCAACTCCAGTCCTCAAATGCACTCCCAGGAATGCCTATGTGGCATTCCTCTGGCATGGAGATTATCTCCATACTCCTCAAATATATGACCAGCCCAACTCAGGCCCCACTTTGAGGGTCTGTTTCCTAAGTATCTCCTGGTACAACCACCTTATCAGCCAAAATACCAACAGAAAATGATCTAGAGTTAGGATAATTTGGAGACAGGTTTTTATAAAAGAACTATTTAAAAAGTTGTGGTACTGGGGACCCGTAAGGGAGCTATGGGAACTCTGGTAGCTTAGTGCCTAAGGCACTTGACTGCTAACCAGGAGGCTGGTGGTTCAAACCCACCAGCCACTCCTTGGAAGGAAGATGGGGCAATCTGCTTCCATAGTGATACTGCCTCGGAAACCCAAGGAGGGGTTGCTATGAGTCGGGTCCGACTCGACAGCACATAACAACAACAAGGGAGCTATTGACACCTTCAGCCAAAGGGATAAGGAGTGAGAGCAGTTCACAGGACCTGAAGGAGAGTGGTCATGCACAGAAGGCTGCCTTGAGAAGAGCAGTGACCCTTGGACAATGGACCCAAACAGCCAGAAGCCACCTCCCAGGGAAAAAAAGACCCTCCTAGCAAGTAAAGGCCCAGATCTCACCTTCCACCCTATGAGCCCCTGATGGGGCTTCTGATGGCTGAACCCAAACAGGAGCCAGAAACAAAGCCTGATGTGTTCATATGAAGCAGCCACCAAGGAAGATGAAGGGGAATGGAGAGTGGACCTGGGGGACTAGCCAATAAGCACCTCTCCACCTCCCCCTTAAGAAGCTATAGTCATGTGGACCTTTGCAAGGCCCAACACAGCTAACAGGTTTTTCCTACCTTAGTTGTTCCCTTTATCCGTGCCTGCTCAAGGTTGTCTTCTCATCACTCAGGCTGAATTCAGATGCCATTTCCTCAGAGGTCTTCCCAACCCTGAACTAAGAGCAATAGTGCCCACCCACTGAAAGGTAAGCCTCATGCAGGCAGAAAACATGTGCTTCTAACCTCTGTCACAAAGTAAGTACTCAATGAATGTGTGTCTATTGTTGTTGTTGTTGTTATGCCCCGTCGAGTCATATCTAACTCATAGCAACCCCTCCTTGGATTTCTGAGGAGGTATTTCTATGGAAGTAAATTGCCAAATCTTCTTTCTGAGGAGTGGCTGGTGGGTTTGAACCACCAACCTTCTGGTTAGCAGTCCAGTGCCTTAGGTACTATGTGGACCTCTCTAGTTGGGTGTGCTGATATCTATCTGACCAAAACCAAACATCTTTATTTATCAGTTTATACATCCATCCATCCATCCATCCACTCTCATCACCCATCCATTCACCCACTCATCTATTCTTGCATCTATCCATCTGCCAGTCCACTTATTCATCCAGCCATTTTGTTTTGTCTTCAGCTATTGTAACATTATATGCTGAGATTATGGAAAATAATTAGTGTAACATATGTTAACCCTACTTATAAATAACAAAATTTATTTCTAAATATTTTTATTTTAATGTGGTAATGCTTTTAGTAATTTCTGGAATATGGCCATTTAATTAAAATTTTCAAATGACAAAACCAAAATCTGATGTTGGGCCAAAGAAAGGATTTTCAATTTTAATAAAAATACATTTACAAATGTATTAAAAAAAATAAAACCTCCCCATTCCCCATAGCCTTAAGTAGCCACTAATCTACCTTTTTGTCAATACATTTTACTACTCTAGATATTTCATTTAAGTGAAATTGCACTATTTGTGCTTTTGTGTCTGACTTACTTCATAATATTTTCAAGGATCATCCATGTTGTGGGATGTATCAACTTTATGGTTGAATAATATGCCATCATATGAATATATCATATTTTGCTTATCCATTCATTTGTTAATGGATACTTGGGTTGTTTCCACCTTTTAGTGATTGTGAAAAGTGCTACAATGAACATAATTGTAACCATCCATCCATTTATCATATATGTTCCTGCTCCTTCCAGTGCCAGAGATGAGCAGAAGATTACAAAGAGCAGCTCGAGAAGACAAAGTAAAGTATTATAATGAAATGTGCAAAGACCTGGAGTTAGAAAACCAAAAGGGGAGAAAATCCTTGGCATTTCCCAAGCTGAAAGAACTGAAGAGAAAATTCAAGCCTCAAATTGGAATATTGAAGGATTCTATGGGCAAAATATTGAATGATGTAGGAAGCATCAAAAGAAGATGGAAGGAATATATAGTCGCTGTACCAAAAAGTACCATTTCAAGAAGTAGCATATGATCAAGAACAAACAGTACTGAAGGAAAAAGTCCAAGTTGCACTGAAGGTACTGGTGCAACACAAGGTAGGAATTGATAGAATAACTATTGAGATGTTTCAACAAATGGATGCAATGCTGGGAACACTCACTCATCTATACCACTGGGTTGGAAGACAGTTAACTGGCCAACTGACTGGAAGAGATCCATATTTGTGCCCAAAGAAAAGTATGCAACAAAATGTGGAAATTATCAAACAACATCATTAATATCACATGAAAGTAAAATTTTGTTGAAGATAAATAAGAAATGGTTGCAGTAGTACATCAGCAAAGAATTACCAGAACTTCAAGCCAGATTTAGAAGAGGATGAGGATGATGGATATCATTGCTAATGTCAGGTGGTTCTTGGTCGAAAGCAGAGAATATGAGAAAGATGTTTACCTGAGTTTTATTGACTATGCAAAGGTATTTGACTTTGTGGGTCCTAACAGATAATGGATACCATTTTAAAGAATGGGAATTCCAGAACACTTAATTGTGCTCATGAGGAACCTCTACATAGGCTGAAAAACAGTCAATCAAACAGAACAAGGGAATACTATGTGGTTTAAAATCAGGAAAGGTGTCCATCACTGTTGTATCATTTCACCATACTTACTCAATCTTTATGCTGAGCAAATAATCTGAGAAGGTAGACTATATGAAGAAGAATGTGATATCAGGATTGGAGGAAGACTCATTAATAACCTGCAATATGTAGATGACTCAACTTGTTGCTGAAAGTGAAGAAGATTTGAAGCACTTACTGATGAAGATCAAAGACTACAGTCTTCAGTATGGATCACACCTCAACATAAAGAAAACAAAATCCTTACATCTGGACCAATAAATAACATCATGATGAATGGAAAAAATATTGAAGTTGCCAAAGGTGTCATATTACTTGGATCCATAATTATTGCCCAAGGATGCAGCAACCAAGAATCAAACAACATATTGCATTGGGCCAATCTTCTGCAAAACCAAAAACCCACAGCCATCAAGTTGATTCTGACTCATAGTGACCCAACAGGACAGAGTAGAACTGCCCTTAGGGTTTCCAAGGCTAAATCTTTACAGAGGGAGACCGCCTCACTGTTCTTCCATGGAGCAACTGGTATGTTTGAACCAACAACCTTTTATTAGCAGCCCAAAGCTTTAGCCACAGTGCCACCAGAGCTCTTTCTGCTGCAAAAGACCTCTTTAAAGTGTTGAAAAGAAAATATGTCACCTTGAGGATTGAAGTGTGCCTGACCCAAGCCATGGTATTTTCCATCGCCTCATGTGCACATGAAAGCTGAACAATGAATAAGGAAGACCAAAGGATGAATGCCTTTGAATTATGGTTTTGGTGGAAAACACTGAATATATTATGGACTGCCAGAAGAACAAACAAATCTATTTTGGAAGAAGTACAATGAGAATAATCCTTAGAAGTGAAGATGGCAAGACTTGGTCTCACATTCTTTGAAGAATGCTTCCACCCATGACTGGGATTTTTTACGTTCATGTCATCGTACTTCCTCCCCAGATTCTTGTCTGGAAGATTGCATGTAGAAATACACAGAGGGTGCACAGAGATGCAAATGCCATGGGTTGAGAAAGCAATGCCACTTATTGAAGTTACCACAGCCTCACCAATGTTGAAGTAACTCCTCTCTGACATCCACCAAGGGGCAGGCAGGCAGCTTTTGATTATAGCAGCTTTCCATATTTAACACTCATTTAAACAAAGAAATGAACACGGGAAATCTTAGAGCATATTCTTGGGTCTCTGTTTTGTTTACTTAAAGACAACTTCCTCCTTTCCTGTGAGGCAGCTAAGTAGATTTAACAGTGATTCATAAAAGCTCTGTCTACAGAACATCAAATCAGTTCATGGAAAAGTTTAAATTTAGTCAAATAACTAGATATTTCTTCCACAGAGTGATAAATCCTCAAGCTGACTAACTTTTCCTCGGAAGTGAATGGTTGTTTTCATGTTCTGTGAGGCTAATACTGCAATAATGGACTATGTGTAATATATTAGTAACACTGTACAATCATCATCATTTAGTTAAGGAGTTTTTTTCTAAGAAACTTTGCCTTTTCTAGTTTTATGCCATTTTATATACAATTTTCTTTTTTTTTTCTTCCACTTGGAAAGTACATGAAAGGCCAGTGTATGAAACCAACTTACCAAACAGGACAAATAAAGGTGTTTGTTGTGAGCATGGGTTGGTATTATTTTTACCAAGCCTACCACAGCACAGGGAGATCTGGTAGCCTAGTGCCTCAGGTACTTGACTGCTAACCAGAAGGCTGGTGGTTCAAACCCACTAGCCACTCCTCGGCAGGAAGATAGGGCAATCTACTTCTGTAGTGATACTGCCTCAGAAACCCAAGGAGGGGTTGCTATGAGTCGGGTCCGATTCGACGGCACACAACAACAACAACCACAGCACATCATTATATCAAATCCATGTATGTGCCTGATATCTTAAAAGAACTAACCTGAGTTACAAAATAGTAAAAATGAATATTTCTAAAATATTGAAGGACTATGTGTGTTCTGGAGGCCTTGGGTTGAACAAACAGTTAATGCATGTGGCTGGTAACTGAAAAAAAAAAAAAAAAAAAAAACTGAACACTTGGAGGTTTGAATCCACCCTGAGGTGCCTCAGAAGAAAGCCTGGTGATCTACTCCTGAAAAATCAGCCTTTGAAAACCCTGTGGAGCACAGTGGTCCTCTGACACACATGGGGTCTCCATGAGTCGGAATTGACTCAACAGCAACAGCTCTGTGTGTGTGTTTTCTTAAGAAACCATTATGAGATACTGATGAAGTAAATCTTGGAAATTGTATGTGTTTTGTAGGTGAGGTTATATTATTCAGCATTCACCATAAGAAGAAATTTGTTCTGAGTCCCTATTCGTGCTAAGTGGACTCACAAATAGGTATTTACATCACACGCACACAAAGCACACACACACAAACAGATACAAATGCACCACACTCATATGCACACTGAGGAAGGCTGCTGCTGCCCTGATGGCCCACACCTCCTTCCCATAATTATCTTGGTGCTGAGCTCTGTGATCTCACTTAGTGATTTCTGAATCAGAAGCAACATCTAATAGATTGGAAAAGGAGTATATGCCTGTGAGGCGATGTAGCATTTCAACTACATACTGAGAGGTGTCAGGGAATGCAGAGAAGTATAGCTTTCTTTACTCTCTTAGCAATCTAAAAATGACAGCTTATGTATCAACAGATAACTGATACACAGGGTCAGCTTATAAAAGAATTTCACATATTCCCTGATGTATTAGTTTCCTGTCCATATTAGTCTGGAAACTCCACTGAAACCTGAGCAGCATCATAGCAACATGCAAGCCTTCACTGACAGAAGACTGGTGGCTGATTATGAGGTACATAGGCCCAGGAATTGAAATGGGGTCTTCCAAGTAGAAGGTGAGAATTCTATCACTGAACAACAACTGCACCTCTCAGCATGTTGTTGCTGTTGTTAGGTGCTGTCGAGTGAGCCCTGACTCATAGCGACCCTATCCACAATAGAAGGAAACATTGCCTGGTCTTCAGCCAGCCTCACAATCCTTGTTATGCTTGAGCCCATCCTTATAGCCACTGTGTCAATCCATCTCATTGAGGGCCTTCCCTTTTTCACTGACCCTCCACTTTACCGAACATGATATACTTTTCCAGGGAATGGTCCCTTCTGACAACATGACCAAAGTAGGTGAGACAAAGTCTGCCCATTCTGCTTTGCAAGGAGCATTCTGGCTGCACTTGTTCCAGGACAGATTTATTTGTGCATTCTTCTGGCAGTTCATGGTATTTTCAGTATTCTTTGCCAACATAACAACTCAAAAGTATCAACTCTTCATTGGTCTTCCTTACTCATTGTCCGACACTCACATGTATAAGACGCTATTGGAAATACCATGACTTGGGTTATGCTCACCTTAGTCTTCAAAGAGACATCTTTGTTGTTGGGCACTTTGAAGAGATCTTTTGCAGCAGATTTGCCCAGTGGAATATGTTTGATTTCTTCTTCTTCTTTTTAATTAATTAATTATTTATTTACATTGTGCTTTAGGTGCAAATTTACAGAGCAGAGTTTGTTTTGCATTCAACATTTGGTGTACATTTGCTTTCACTCCACAATTACCATCCCCAACCCTAACCCATTCTCCTTCCCTCCCTTCTCAGTGCCCCCACCTGGTGCCTCTCATAGTTATGCACTCCTGTATGTCCTGCATTTCCTCTGCGAGAATGTTGCCCCTCTGGTGCCCTGTGGTCGATTGCTCCAAGGCATGCATCTCTGTAGTGTATGTGGGTGTGTCACCTTGGATTGAGTAGTCCATGTGTATGTCTTGTTTACTATTGGGCTGAGAGCCAGCCCCTGGGATTGAGTTTTATTCCAGGCCAGAAGTGTATACCAGAGACATAGTATTGGGGGTCCCACCAGACTCCATCCAACCAGTAATTCTGGTCATTATTGAGTTTTTGGATTTTGTTCCACATTTTTCCTCCCACTCTATCCAGGATCTCCAGTTTTGATCCTTTGCTGAGTGGTTTGCATTGGTAGCTAGGCACCATCTAGTTCTTCTCGTCTCAAGGTACATCATGTCCTAGGGCTGATTGCTTCCAAATGCAAGGGTTTTCTGCACTCTTCTTCACTTCCAACAATAGGAGACTATTAGCTGCATCTTGGATGGCCAATTGAAAGCTTTTAAGACCCCAGTTGCTACTCACCAATGTAGGTTGTGGAACAAGATTTTTATGTATTTTGTTGTGCCAATTAAGTCTGGCATCTCCCAATACTATGGTCCTGAGTCAGTACATTCATTGGATCTCTCTCCCACAGTGTCTGGCTGTCTGTGAAGGATTGCTCTACGTCTGTCTTCTGTTGTTTCTGTAAGGATTGGGGATATTTTGTTATCACTGGTATCTGCAAGTTAGCCTCAGCTAAATCTATCCTTGGTCTAGAGTATAATCCTGTTCACTGACCTTCATTTGATTTTCTCAGATGTTTATGTGTTTATCTGTAGCCTGGTGTTTGGTGTTAATGGTAATGCAGTATTGTGGATATACTGGTTAGTATTAGCATCTGTCGTCTATATCTTATGTACACAATTCAGTGTCCTCCCTTTCCCCAATGTTATCATGGTGGGCACAGACTCTTGAGATATATCCCTCCCCTTGCCCACCTCAGCATGTGGCCCTTAACTAATCTCAAATTATTCCTTCCCTTTCCTTCCCCACCCCAGTAACCTACAAAGTGAGTTCCCTTCCTTAAGCAAACCATCCCTTATCTTTTTACAGTAATGGCTTCATACAGTACTTGTCCTTCTGTGATTGACTTATTTCACTCAGCATAATGTCCTCCAGGCTCATCCACATTGTGATATGATTCATGTATCCTTCATTGTTCTTTAATGTAGCATAGTATTCCATTGTGTGAATGAGCCATAGTTTGGTTATCCATCATCTGTTAATGGGCATTTAGATTGTTTCCATCTCTTTGCTATAGTGAATTGTGCTGTGATGAACATAGATGTGCACATGTCTGTTCATGTCCTGCCTCTCACCTCTTTAGGATATATTCCTAGTAATGGAATTGCTTGGTCAAATGATATTTCTATTTTCAGTTTTTTAAGGAAATGTCATACCATTTGCCACAATGGTTGTACCATTTTACAATCCCGCCAGCAGTGTGTAAGAGTTCCAATCTCTCTGCAACTTTGCCAGCATTTGTTATTTTCTGTCTTGTTGAACTTTGCTATTATTGCTGGGGTGAGATGATATCTCATCATTGTTTTGATCTGCATCTCTCTAATGACTAAAGATTGCTCAATTCTTCATGTGTTTGTTGGCCACCAGCATATCATCTTTAGTGAAGTGTCTGTTCGTGTCTTCTGCCCATTTTTGAATTGGATTGTTTGTCTTTTTGGTGTTGAGGTGTTGAAGTTTTCTATAGATTTTGGAGATAAGTCCTTGCCAGATATGTCATAGGCAAATATTTTCTCCCAATCTGCAGTTTCTATTTTTCTCTTTTGACGAAGTCTTTTGATGTGCTTAAGAATTTAATTTTTAAAAGGTCCCAGTCATCTAGCTTCTCTTCTACCACCTGTGCATTCTGGGTTATATTTGATAGTCTATTTATGCCATAAATTAGGGCTCCTAGATTTGCCCCTTTTTTATCTTTGATGAATTTTATAGTTTTGGGTTTTATATTTAAGTCTTTGATCCCACTTCAGCTTGTTTTTGTGTATGGAGTAATGTATGGATCTTGTTTCATTTTTCTGCAAGTGGATATCCAATTTTTCCTGCACCATTTGTTAATCTCTTCCCCATTTAATGGGTTTTGGATCTTTGTCAAACATCAGCTGTCCATAGATGGATGGGTCTATTTCTAAGTTTTCTATTCTGTTCCATTGGTCTATCTGTCTATCATTGTACCAATACCATGCTGTTTTGACTACTGTGGCTGTATAAGTAGGTTTTAAGATCCGGGAGTGTGAGTCCTCCCACTTCGTTGTTCTTCTTCAGTAGTACTCTGCTTATCTGAGGTCTCTTTCCTTTCCATATGAAGTTAGTAATTGTTTTTTCCACATTCTTAAAAAATTTTGTTGGCTTCTGAATTGAACGTGTAGATTGCTTTAGGTAGCATTGACATTTTTACAACATTCAGTCTGCCTATCCATGACAAGACAGATTCTTCCATTTATGAAGATCCCTTGTTGTCTCCTATAGCAGTGTTTTATAGTTTTCTTTGTATAGGTCTTTTGTGTCTGGTAAGATTTATTTCTAGATATTTTATCTTTTTATTAGCTATTGTAAATGGTATTGTTTCTCTTATGTACTTTGCAGAGGTCTCTTTGTTGGTGTAGAGGAATCCAACTGATTTTTGTATGTTGTCCTTGTATCCTGCCACTTTGCTGAACATCTCTATTAGTTCCAGTAGGTTTTTTTTTTTTTTTTTTGGCTGGGTCTTTTGGATTTTCTATGTATAGGATCATATAATCCACAAATAGAGATAGCTTTATTTCTTCTTTGCCAATTTGGATGCCTTTTATTTCTCTTTCTTGCCTTATTGCTCTGGCTAGGACTTCCAATACAATGTTAAATAAGAGTGGTGATAGAGGGCATCCCTGTCTGGTTCCCGTTCATAAGGGGAATGCTTTGAGTCTTTCTTCAATAATAATAATATTGGCCATTGGTTTTGCATATATGCCCTTTATTATGTTGAGGAATTTTCCTTCTATCTTTATTTTGGTGAGAATTCTGAACAGGAACAGGTGTTGTATTTTATCAAATGTTTTTCCTCCATCAATTGATATGATCATATGATTCTTGTCTTTTGTTTATGTGGTGGATTAATTGATTGTTTTTGTGATGTTGAACCATCCTTGCACACCAGGTATGAATCCCATTTGATCAGGAAGTATTATTATTATTATTATTATTATTATTATTATTATTATTTTGTATGTGCTTGGATTCTGTTGGCTAGGATTTTGTTGAGGATTTTTGCATCATATTCATGATGGAGGTTGGTCTGTAGTTTTCCTTTTTAGTGGTGTCTTTCCCTGGTTTTGGTATTAGTGTTATGCTTGCTTCATAAAATGAGTTTGGGAGTATTCCATCTATTTCTGTGTTCTGGAATAGCTTGAGTATTACAGGTGTCAACTCTTCCCAAAATATTTGGTAAAATTCTCCAGTGAAGCCATCAGGGCCAGGACTTTTTTTGTAGGAAGTTTTTTTTATGACTTGTTCAATTTCTTCCTTTGCCATTGGTCTCTTCAAGTATTCTATCTCTGACTGGGATAGTTTAGGTAGGTATTGTGATTCCAGAAACTTGTCCATCTCTTCTAGGTTCTCAAATCTGTTGAAGTATAATTTTTCATAATATTCTGTCAGTATCTTTTTCATTTGAGTTGGTTTTGTTGTGATGACACCCTTTTCATTTATTATCCTTGTAATTTGTATCATCTTTCTTTTCTTTTGTTAGATTTGCCAATGGTCTGTCAATTTTATTAATCTTTTTGAAGAATCGACTTCTTGTTTTGTTGATTTTTCTCTATTGTTTTCTTGTTTTTCTGTTTCATTTATTTCTGCTCTGATCTTTATTATTTCCTTACTTCTAGATACTGTACAATTCTTTTGTTGCTCTTTTTCTGATTGTTGGAGTTGTTGAGTTAGTGTTGATTTTGTTTCTTTCCTTTTTGATGTATGTGTTTATTGCTATAAACTGGACTCTGAGTACTGCTTTTGTTGTATCCCATAGGTTTTGGTAAGATATACCTTCATTCTCATTTGTTTCTAGGAAATTTTTATTTTACTTTTTATTTCTTCTATTACCCTGTAGTTTTTGAGCAGTGTATTGTTCAATTTCCACATTTGATGTTTTCTCCTTCATCTTCCTATTATTGATTTCTAATTTTACAACATTGTGGTCCAAGAAGATGCTTTGTAGTATTTCAATGTTTTTGAATTTTTTGAGGCTTGTTTTATATCCTAACATATGACCTATTCTGGAGAATGATCCATATGCACTGGAGAAGAAAGTGAATTGTGCTTTTGTTTGGGTAAAGTGCTCTGTATATGTCTATGAGGTTGTTCTGGTTACCTAGTGATGCTCTAACAGAAATAAACCACAAATGGGATGGCTTGAACAAACAAGAATTTATTCTCTTACAGTTCAGGAAGCTAGAAGTCCAAGTTCCTAGTGCCAGGCTCTAGGGGCTGTGTGAAAGCCCCTCAACCTTGGGCTTCAGCTCTGCCTCTTGCTCCTGTCCCACTGAAGCTAGAGGCATCTCTTCACTCAGGCAGGTCTCACTGCTGAGGCAAACAAGCCCAAAATCAACAAATAAAATGGCACAGTCCCGATGTTACCAAACCACATGGCAGATCATTAATTCAAATCCATTGAAAGCCCCAAGGTCAACAGAGCATGGGAGGCTACATGCAGGATTCAAGCATGCCATAAGCTAGAGACCATTTGCCAAGGCTTCTTTTTATATACAAGAAGCAGACCACAGCCCTAAGGCAGCTACTCAGCTGTTCACAGTAGATTCACCATGGATTTGATTACCAGTCTCATCGTGGGGAGTACTACATCCAGCTGCCCAGCCACTCAACCAAGCCCAGCCAAGTTGACACACAAACTTAACCACCACAGAAGTCAAGTTGGTTAATTGTGTTTTTGAGTTCTTCTGTATCTTTATTGAGTTTTCTCTAGTTGATTTATCCCTCCTTGAAAGTGGTGTATTAAAGTCTCCTACTACTGTTTAGGAGCTCTGGTAGCATAGTGGCTAAGGCACTTGACTGCTAACCAGAAGGCAGGCGGTTCAAACCCACCAGCCACTCCTCGGAAGGAAGGTTGGGCAATCCTACTTCCGTAGTGATACTGCCTCGGAAACCC
>NW_006921766.1:3848795-3855414 GCF_000298275.1 Orycteropus afer afer | reverse complement strand
ACTACTGTTTTAGAGTTGTCTATTTTTCCTTTCAATTCAATTAACATTTGCTTCACATATTTTGGAGCACTTTCATTGGATGCATAGATATTTATTATTGTAATGTCTTCTTGGTCAATTGACCCTTTCAGTATCACATAGTGACCTTCTTTGTCTCTTATGTTGGTTTTCATCTTAAAGTCTATTTTATCAGAAATTAATATTGCCACTCCTGCTCTTTTTTGGTTACCATTAGCTTGGGATATTTTTTTCCATACCTTAACTCTTGTTTTTATCTTTGTGTCTAAGGTGGGTCTCTTGTAGGCAGCATATTGATGGGTCTTCTTTTCTTATCCAGTCTGCCACTCTCTTTCTCTTGATTGGTGCATTTAGTCCATTCACATTGAGTGTAATTAGTGATAGGTATGAATTGATTCCTGTCATTCTATTGTGCTTTTTTTTTGTCATGTTGTTGGAGTTTCCTTCGTCCATATACTTTTTGCTGAGTTCATTTTGTTGTCAAGTGTTTCCTCTCTTTTTTCTTTATTGTTGGCTTTGTGCTTACTAAACCCGATGTTTTCCTTCCTTCTGGGTTTGCTTAGTGGGATTGCTAATTTTCTCTGTGGTTACTTTGGAGTAAATTCTTGTCTCTATATTTTTGGAACACTCTGTTCTATGAGGACATTTTCCTGCTTTCTTCTTCATTTGGAAGTTTTTTACCTAGAACTTTTATTCTCTCTATTTGGTTAGTTGCTGTTGTCATGTGCAGATTGATTTCC
Organism: Orycteropus afer afer; assembly: GCF_000298275.1. Lineage (NCBI taxonomy): Eukaryota > Metazoa > Chordata > Mammalia > Tubulidentata > Orycteropodidae > Orycteropus > Orycteropus afer. The sequence continues at coordinate 3,854,656 of NW_006921766.1, read as the reverse complement.
TTGTTTTTTAGTGTACAATGTTTTATGGTCTTATTTTGAGAGTCTATTTCTGATTTGGTTTTAGAGTTGATGTCATGTCTCCTGATATTGTTGTTCTCTGTTGTAGTTTCTCTATTGGAAGGACTTCCTTAAGCATTTCTTGTAGGGTTGTTCTGTTTTCACGAAATCCCATAATTTCTACTTGTCTGAGAATGTCTTGATTTCACCCCATATTTGATGGACAGTTTGGCTGGATATAGGATTCTTGGTCGGAACTTCTTTTCCCTCAGTGTTTTATATATGCCATCACATTGCCTTCTTGCCTGCATGGTTTCTGTTGAGTAATCAGAACTCAGCCTAACTGTTTGATTATTATAAGTAATATTTCTTTTGTCCCAGACAGCTCACAAGATTCTTTCTTTGTCTTTGGTTTTGGAGAGTTTGATTATGATATGCCTCAGTGTTTCTCTTGGGATCTATCCCATATGGGGTTCTTTGAGCTTCTTGGACAAATATCTTTTCTTTCTTCATGATATAGGGGAAATTTTCTGTTAATAAGTCTTGCACAATTTTCTCAGTGTTTTTTTTTCCCCCCTCTTCTTGTTCTGGAATTCCAATGAGGCATATGTCATTTCTTTTTATGTCATCCCATATAACTCTTCGGTTTTCTTCATTTCTCTTAAATCTTTGTTCTGATTTTTCTTCATACAGGCTGGGGTTAAGAGATTTATCTTCTAGTTGGGAAATGCATTCTTCAGTCAGTTCTAGCCTGTTCTTTTGTGCTTCCACTGTGTTGTGTAATTCTGTAATTTTGGTATTCATCTTATGGATTTCTAACTGCTGTTTTTGTATAAGTTCTGATTGTGTATTAATCTTGTTATTTTACTCTTGAATGGTTTTCCTGAGTTCTTCCAGGGTACTGTCTGTGTTCTCCTTGATTCTGTTTGGGGTTTCCTTGAGCTCTTGTAGAGTTCTATAAACATACCTTCTAAATTCCTTCTCGGATAATTGTATTTCCTCCACTTCCTCCTTGTTTAATGAGACTTTTGTTTGGGATTTTATTTCTGTGGTCTTATCCTGTTTTTTGTTTTTTATTTGAGATTGCTTGGTGTTTCCTAGACATTTTGAAGTTGTCTTTGACTGTTATGAATTGATTTGTTTTGTCTTGATTTTATGATTTAATATTTTTGCAATGATGGAGCTGGTCTATTTTATTTTTTTGGATATTAATTCAGATATGGTGGGTTGCTCTGCAGTTTTCTTTGTGATGATGGAATCACTGTGTGGAATATGGATGCAGGTCTCTGTTCATCATGAAAGGGGTTTAGGATTCAAGCTGGCAGGTGTTGTGGTGGCTTAATGTGGGGTTTTCTATTGTATGAGGCAGGGGAGAGGTGGTGAAAGAGGAAGAAATGAGGGAAAAAAAGAAAAAAGAAAAAGCTCCAAGGCATCAGTAGCCATGCCCAGAGCTTTGAGTAGGCTGCTAATGGTTACGTTATACTGTTACTCACAGGCCCGCAGATCAAGTTTGGCAAAGACCCCAATGGTTAGGGGATGCCATTTTCCACCAGATTCAGACAGCAGCAAAAACCATGTATTCCAGGCCCCTCTGTGCCAAAAAGCTGTCCCGGAATAGCTGCCCTGACCCATGCCACAAGTTTGTCCCAGAGTTCACCCACTTGCTGTTAGCTTCCCTCTCTGCTCCCAATTCAGCAGACCTGAAGCCAGACGGGTCTCTACTCCCTCCTTGAAGTCCCAAGTTTACCAATTAAAGTGGGTGCTGAAGGTAGATCTCTGGAGTGGCTGCAGGTCCTCTGGCGTGTTCTCTCCAATGCCCCAGGGAGCCCTCTGATACCCATCTCACCAGCTGGTCAGTACTCTGCAGGGCAGGTCCCCCTATTTTTTATTCTTTCTGGTTGATTACACTGACTCTCCCTCCTTTCTACTCCTACTCCCCTGAGTTTGGCATCCTTTGATTTAATGAGCTGCTCAGAGTGCCAGAAAACCAATTCAAACCACTGCACCTAGTTTTTCAGGCACTAAGATACTAGAGGGAACTAACGTGTGGGCTACAGGTAAGACGCCATCTTCCTGTCCTCATGATATTTAATTTCTTGACTGCTGCTTCCATCGGTGTTGATTGTGGAACCAAGTAATATGAAATCTTTCTTATCTCCAGTCTTTTCTCCACTTATTGTGATGCTTCTTAGTGGTCCAGTTGTGAGGATTTTTGTTTTCTTTATGTTGAGGTGTAATCCATACTGCAGACTGTAGTCTTTAATCTTCATCAGTAAGTGTTTCAAGTCATCTTCACTTTCAACAGGCCAGGTTGTGGCACCTGCATATTGCAGGTTGTTAATGAGTCTTCCTTCAATCCTGATGACACATTTTTCTTCATATAGTCTAGCTTCTCAGATTATTTTCTCAGCATAGAGATGGAATAAGTATGGTGGAAGGAAACAACTCTGATGCACTCCTTCCTTATTTTAAACCATGCAGTATCCTCTTGTTCTGTTTGAACAAAAGCCTCCTGGTCTATGTACAGGTTCCTCGTGAGCACAACTGAGTGTTCTGGAATTCCCATTCTCCTCAATGTTATCCATAACTTGTTATGATCCACACATTGGGATGCCTTTGCATAGTCAATAAAACACAAGTAAACATCTTTCTGCTGTTCTTTGCTTTCAGCCAAGATCCATCTGACATCAGCAATGATATCCCTTGTCCATGCCCTCTTCTGAATCCAGCTTGCATTTCTGGAAGTTCCTTGTCAATATACTGCTGCAACCATTTTAAAATTGTCTTCAGCAAGATTTTAATTGTGTGCTATTAATGACATTGTTTGATAATTTCCACATTCTGTGGGATCACCTTTCTTTGGAAATGGATACAAATATGGATCTCTTCCAGCCTGTTGGCCAGGTGGCTGTCTTCCAAATTTCTTGGCATAGATGAGTAAGTGCCTCCAGGGCAGCATCCATCAATTCCTGGAGCCTTGTTTTTCACCAATTCCTTCAGTGAAGCTTCAACTTTTTCCTCAGTGCCATCGGTTCTTAATCATATGCCACCTCCTGAAATAGATGAACATTGACCAATTATTTTTGGTGCAGTGACTTTGTATTTCTTCAATCTTCTTTTGATGTTTCCTGCATCAGTCAATATTTTGCCCATAGAATCTTTCAATATTGTAACTCAAGACTTAAATTATTTCTTTAGTTCTTTCAGCTTGAGAAATGCCAAGCGTGTTCTTTCCTTTTGGTTTTTTAACTCCAGGTCTTTGCACATTTCATTATAATAATTGACTTTGTCTTCTTGAGCTGCTCTTTGAAATCTTCTGCTCAGCTCTTTTGTCTTATCATTTCCTCCATTTGCTTTAGCTACTTTCCATTCAAGAGCAAGTTTCAGAGTCTCTTCTCTGAAATCCACTATGGTCTTTTCTTCTATTCATGTCTTTTTAATCACCTTTTTTTCTTTATGTGTCATGTTCTTGATGTCATTCCACAATTTATCTGTTTTTTGTTCATCAGTGTTCAATGTGTCAAATCTACTCTTTAGATGGTCTCTAAATTCAGGAGTGATATAACCAAGGTCAAGGTCATATTTTGGCTCTCATTGACTTCTTTTTTTTTTTTTTAAATAAATTTATTAAAGCAGGCCCAAAGATATCCTGTTTGTCAAAACAAATGGAAAAACTTTGTAATCAAAGCCATTTCTGGGATAAACAGCTTTATAGAGAATGAGTGCTGCTTAGGGCAGTATGAAATGTAGTGTGCATATACTTGAAAAAGATGCTCTGTTAAATATATAAGCTTTAATGTGGACTTTTCATGACTTCGGACCCAGCATCTCCACTACACCATATTAATCCAATAATCGCAAAAATAAGATGATACATGTTTTTGAACAGGAGTTGATTACTCATGTTGAATTTTCTCATCTGATTGGATCTGGAAACTTCTTTCAGTCATGCCTGCTGTTATGTATTTAAAATAATCCTAGTGATGACATGACCACCTGCTCATCCTTTCAGGTATTGTCTGTGGCTACTCTTGTGTTACAGAGTTAAATACAGAGACAGTTCAGTGCTCAAAATCTAAAATATTTACAGTCTGGCCCTGTCGAGGAAGAGTCTGAAAAAACTTGCTATGGATATTCCTAAAAATATTTGTTCTTTTAGATGAAGATAGAGGTTTCTTTTCTTTTTTATTGTCATTTGGTTGAAAATTTACAGAGTAAATACACATTCCATACAGCAGTTCACATACATTTTGTCTCATGACATTGACCACAATTTACCATAATGCAAAATCTCCCCTCCTACTTCCTCTCGATAGTTACCTCTTCCCTGTGTCCATCCTTCCATGCACCCCTGCCCCCTGAGGTGTCTCTCTGTGCATCAGCAGCCCTTCTTCCTCCCATACTTGTTCACTCCAAGGAGTGTATTTACCACAGGTGAATGTTCAACTATATGCCCTCTTCTGTTTGGCTGGAAGCCACAGGCATGTGTTCAATTCCAGACCTGAAAGGCGGCTAGGGGCCATAGTCTCAGTGGTTCCAACAGGCTCTATCAGACCAGCAAACCTGATCCCCCCCCCCCTTTTTTTTCCAAATGATTTTGAGTTTTGTTCCACATTGTTCTCCCTCTCTATCCAGGATCTCCTACATATATCCTCTTCCAAGTGGTTGACAGTACTAGCAGGGCACCATTTAGTTCTGGTCTCATGGTCGTATAGGCTGCAGATCAGATGGTGTACCAGTCACTAGGACAAATTGTTTCCATGAATTTTGGGTTTTCTTCATTCTTTTTTTGCTCTGGACGAAGAGAGACTCATCATTGCATCTAGATGGCAGCTTGCAAGCTTTTAAGATCCCAGTTGCTACTCACCACAGTAGGAGGTGGAAAAATATTTTGTGTAGTATGTTATGCCACTTGAGTTTGATGTCCTCTGTGACTATGGTCCCCAGCCCACAGGTTCAACTCTCAGTCCCTCTGGGTAGCTGGCTGTGACCAAGCAGTGTGTACAACCTTGCCCTTGTCACCTCCACTACACACTTGAGAATTCAGATCATGCACATAAAGTTATAGGAACATTGTCTGCCAACCCTATGCATGTTCTTGGGTACACTCCCCACTTCATACCTAATAGTTCAGCCTGTCCACCTATCTATTCACCCATATATCCACGTTTGCCTTCACTGACAATGCCGTACTATATGTGCAAAATGGTTCATCTTTGTTGTCTGTATTTCCCACATACCTCTCTATGTCTTTCTCTTCCTCAAGGCCACTATATTGATCACTCACATTTGGTACATTGCCCTTCTCTTCACCCAAATCAATATTATCTTTATCTATCTAACAGTGTTCTCTACACTCCCCTCCCACCCCTGGTAACCAACAAAGAAAATGTCCTCCCATAGATAAATGTTTCATTGACTTTTACAATAATGGACTAATACAATATTTGTCCTTTTGTGATTGACTTATTTCACTCAGCATAATGTCCTCCAAGTTCATCCACGATATGTGGTGTTTTGCAGACTCTACCTTATTCTTTAGGGTTGGATAGTATTCCATTGTGTGTATGTACCATAGTTTGAATATCCATTCCTCAGTTGAGGGACACCTAGGTTGTTTCCATCTTTTGGGTGTTGTAAATAGTGCTGCAATGAACATGGGTGTGCATATGTCTGTTCTTGTCATGGCTTTCAATTCTTTATGATATATACCTAGTAATGGAATAGATTTATGATATATACCTAGTAATGGAAACCCAGCCTTACTCATATGGAAAAGAGAAAGCTTTCAAGACCTTCATTTGCTGATGTGGCACCACTCAAATTGAAGAGAAACAGTCGCAGACATCCATTAATCATTGGAA
>NW_006921766.1:3823942-3843698 GCF_000298275.1 Orycteropus afer afer | reverse complement strand
CTGTGTTTTCTTTGGTCTGTCTCTCAATCCTTTGAAGATACCCAAATATAATTATTTTGAATTTCTTATCAGAAAGTTCCAATGCTGCTTGTTCCTCAGGGATGTGTTCTGGGTCTGTATCCTGTTCCCTTGTTTCTACCACTTTATCTTGCTTCTTTATATGGACTGTGATGATCTGTTGTCTCCGAGACATTGTGGTATTGTATTAAGATCTCTGTTAACTGTTTGTGAAGAGCAGCCAAGGTTGATTCAGGCTCTTCTTGTTGGTTTTTTATCATTTGCCTATTGGTGGAGAGGAGGTGGTGGCTCTTGCTCAGTAAGTGAACTTGCAGGAGGTATTGGTGTAGTTGTATCTTATGCGGACTGTTGCTGTCTCCCACTCAGTTAGACAAAAATTACAATTGAATAACCATCAAAAAACTAAAAGCACATGGAGAAAAAATACACCATGTAATCACACAGGAACAGTAACAAAAAAATAAATAAATAAAAAACAGAGAAAAGAAGGAAAAAAACATAAAAATCTGCAATATCAGGGGATAGGGCACTAAGAGAAAAAAAAGCAGAGAAGGAGAATGATTAAGAAAAAATGGGAAAAATGCAAAAAAAAAATAATAATAATAATAAACAACAAAATCAAGGAACCAGGTTAACCATGAGAAAAAAAAGGGGAAAAAAATTTAAATTAAAAAAGAAAAAAATTTTTTTAACCTGGAACAGGGAAAAGAAAAAAAAAAGGTGTAAACTAGGACCTGGGAGGGGAAGAATAGTGAAAAGGACAAAAGTATTAATAATATTAGTTGTTTTAAAACAGACAAATACAAGCAAACTAAACATCAGAAAAAAGAAAGAGAAAAAGAAAAAAATCAGCAGAGGACAGGGCAGGGCACCCAGGTTTCATCCAAGCACACAGACTGGGATGGAGTTCCTGCAGGCCCGGAAGGTGGGTGGGAGTGCGGGGTGACTGCACCTCCATTCACCAAGCAGGTGTGGGGTATAAGAGTAACAAGAGGAATGTTTCACCTTTTCAGTTGTGCAGGTCTGGAGTGTCCTTGGGGATATTGGAAAGCAGAACTTCTTCTTAAGCCCCTGAAATATCGGAGAGTACTGTCTCTTCAAATATCCAAAATGGTCAAGTTTCTTGTAAACATTCAAAATTGCAGCACTCTCCGGACAGGCAAAAGTCCACAGCTCAGCCTGTCCTCCTTTTCACCGCTGCTTCCCCCTTTATTCCACAACCACCAGAGCAGTCCTCTGTGTAGTCCCTGGCTAGCAGGGCTGATTTCTAGGTTAATTCTGCAGTCCTACCACCACTCAGGAATCTCCAAGCTGTCTGTGCTGTCAGGATCACTGCCAGACCGCAGGTCCGTATGTCTCCTTTTTGTTATTTTCATGCAAACTCTTCTGCTAATTGGGGTTTAGTCCACTTTTACGTCCTTCCCTTGAAGGCTCAGGGGTCCAGGATTATATTCTGTGTCTTTGTTAATTGGTTTCCCTTTTCTTTGTTGAAGAGTGTCTGTGCAGACTTTCTGCCTATACTGCCATTTTGGAATCGATCCCTCATGGACTTATTTTAATTGTCTTCAACTTCAAGTTGAACTTGCATATGAGCAGCTGATGGTCCGTTCCACAGTCATCTCCTGGCCTTGTTTTGGCTGAAGATATTGAGCTTCCTTATCACCTCTTTCCATAGATGTAGTCGATCTGATTCCTCTGTATTCCATCTAGTGAAGACCACATGTATAACCACTGTTCATGTTGCTGAGAAAAGGTATTTGCAATAACTAAGTCATTGTTTGCAAAATTCTATCATGTGATCTCCAGTGTCATTTCTATCACCAAGGACATATTTTCCAACTACTGGAAATTTTTCTTTGTTTCCAACTTTCATATTCCAATCACCAGTAATAATCAACACATCTTGATTGCATGTTTCATCAATTTCAGACCACAAAAGTTGGTAAAAATCTTCAATTTCCTCATCTTTGGTTTTGGTGCTTGGTGCATAAATTTGAATAATAGTAGTATTAACTGGTCTTCCTTGTCACTAACTCACTGCCATCAAGTCAAATCCAACTCATAGCAATTCCTCCTTGGGTTTCTGAGGCAGTATCTCTACAGAAGTAGATTGCCCAATCTTCCTTCTGAGAAGTAGCTGGTGGGTTTGAACTGCCAACCATCTGGTTAGCAGTCAAATACCTTTGGCACTATGCCATCAGAGCTCCCTTGTAAGTGATGGATATTATCCTATCACTGACAGCATTGTAGTTCAGGATAGATCTTGAAACAATCTTTGTGATTATGAAGGCCATGCCATTTCTCTTCAATTTCTCATTCCCATAATAGTAGATCATATGATTGTCTGATTCAGAATGTACAAACCCAGTCCATTTCCACTCACTAATGCCTAGGATATTGATCTTTATGTGTTCATTTTTTACAACTTCCAATTTTCCTAGATTCATCCTTTGTACATTCTATGCTCTGATTATTAATGGATCTTTGCAGCTGTTTCTTCCCATTTTGAGTTGTGCCACATCAGCAAATGGAGGTCCCAAAAGCTTTACTCCATCCATGTCATTAAGGTTGACTTTACTTTGAGGAGGCAGCTCTTCCTCAGTTGTAATATGAGTTCCTTCCTACCTGAGGGTCTCATCTTCTGGCACTATGTCACACAATGTTGACCCTGCTGGTGTTTGAAATGCCAGTGGCATAGCCTCCAGCCTCACTACAACACACAAGCCACCACAGTACAATAAACTGATAGACAAGTGGTGACCTTTCAGCATAAGGGAATCTTTATCTCTTTTCTTCCCTGCCTGGTCCCCTTCCCAGGGTCTTTGTCAATTTCCTCATAGCCTTTGGTTAGTGTGCTTAGCTGTGTCTCCCATTCACCTCCCACACAAGGAATGTTGCCCATGGGAAAAAGCTTCTTGCCATCCTGGTCTTGCAGAGAAGTCTTTGTGTTTGCCTATGTGGGAATATGAGGGGATGAGTGCCCAGGCCTCTTATCTCCATTCCACAAAGAATCTGCTTGATTGTCCATGATTCTCTGGTGAGGGTTAATGTGCCACACTCTGCTGGATCTTGAGCCTCCAAGTTGGGGGACCTGGACCCACATCCTCAGCCAGTCCTGGGAACTAGCAGCAGGGAGCTGACAGAGTGTACCATGAGTTTTCCACCAGACTCCCAAGCTGGACACCTCAGGATCAGACCACCCTATCTGGCTCTCCTTCATGTCTACATCCATGGGGTCACATCTTGGAAGCCCAAACCTTAACTGGCTTACTGAGATTGAACAATTAGTTAATGAGGGAGGGGGAAGGCAGGCTTGTCACCATAGGAGTAGGAGGTTATAGGTAAGCAAGGAGAATAAGCTAGAATGATCCTTGTACTAGAGACAGATATATCAGTATTAAGGAGCTCTGATAGTGTATTGGCTAAAGCATATGGCTACTAACCAAAAAGATAAGTGGTTTAAATCCACCAAGATGAGGTAGTCTGTTTCTGTAAAAATTTGTTGTTGTTGTTGTTGTTGTTTGCCGTCGAGTTGGCCCCGACTCATAGCGACCCCTCCTTGGGTTTCCAAGGCAGTATCACTACGGAAGTAGGATTGCCCAACCTTCCTTCCGAGGAGTGGCTGGTGGGTTTGAATTGCCAGCCTTCTGGTTCAATCAGGTCACTACAGAGTCTGAATCGACTCAATGGCAGTGAGTTTGGTTTTTTGGTTTATATCAGTGTTAATTCATGTTTAAATTAATATAGATTACATACAGAAATAGATATGTGTCTATACATGAATTATGATATATGCATATATTTCTTCACTCTGTCAGCTGATACAGCCTAGAAGAAAATACCCCAGTAGCAATAAGCACACCTAGCATCTTGGTTTCTAAATACCATTTTCCAATACAAAGAACCAGGACTCCTTGGAGAAATGGCTAATTCCAGGATTGGGGAAAGAAATATACAAGGTGAGCCTGGAGCATCTTGTAGTCCCAGAAAGTAAGGATGTGCTTAAAAACAAAACAAATATACACATTGATGAGAATGTCAAAGAGACACAGGAGACAACTGAAAGAGATCCTAATGGCTAAATCTGGAACAATTTTGGCAATAAAACAAAATAGTATTGGCTTATAGGCCAAAGTATAAATGAATATATATAATACAAGGTGAGGGAGTAGAAGAGACAAGTCTCCCATGCAGAAGAATTCCAGATTATTTGTGTAGATCCTCCACCTGCAAGGAGGTAGAACATAACTCTACTGCTTAAATGTGAGCTTCTCATAGAAACTTCCTTCCACAGAGTATAGCATGGAAAGGGGCAGGGAGTGGGGGTGTAAGGGTCACTTTCAATGAATAAATCTGCAAAGAACTCTACTTCAGCTGGTGGTCAAGGTTAACATCAACAGTGATAAGTTATGTTGATAGTGTGCACCTTTGATGTAATATGATGAGAATGGCACTTCATGTCTCCAGTCTTTCTCTTCAGAATCCATGACCCTGGTCTAATCATGACAAAAATCATCAGGTGAACCCCGTTAAGGGACATCCTGCAACATCCCTGACCAGAGCACCTCAAAACTATTAAAGTCATCAAAAGCAATGCAAGTATGAGAAAATGTCACAGCCAAGAGGAGCCTGAGGAGAGACATGATGACTAAATGCCACATAGTGTCCTGGATGGTCCCCTGGAACAGAAAAAAAGGACATTAGGTAAAACTGTGGAACTCTGAATAAAGTATGGACTTGAGTTAATAATAATGTATCAACATTATTTCATTAATTATAACAACTAATGAGTTAATTGTGAAAATTAATTATAGCAAATTAACAATGAATAAAGAAGACTGAAGAAGAATTGATGCTTTTGAATCATGGTGTTTGTGAACAATAATGAGTATATACTGTGGGCTGCCAGAAAAACCAACAAATCTGTCTTGGAAGAAGTACAGCCAGAATGCTCCTTAGAAGTGAGGATGGTGAGACACACATGTACTTTAGACATATTATCGGGAGGGACCAGTTCCTGGAGAAAGACATCATGCTTGGTAAAGTAGAAAGTCAGTGAAAAAGAGGAAGATGCACAATGAGATGGATCGACACAATGGCTACAACAATGGACTCAAACATAGAAATGATTGTGAGTGATTGTGAGGATGGTACATCACCAGGCAATGTTTTGTTCTTTGTGCATGGAGTAGCTACAAGTCGGAACCAACTTACAACACCTAACAATTGCAACAAATGCACCACACTAGTGTAAGATGGAGGAGCTCTGGTAGCATAGTGCCTAAGGCACTTGACTGCTAACCAGAAGGCTGGAGGCTCAAATCCACCAGCCACTCCTCGGAAGGAAGGTTGGGCAATCTACTTCCGTAGTGATATCACATCGGAAACCCAAGGAGGGGTCGCTATGAGTTAGGGCCGACTCGACAGCACACAACAACAGCAACAACAGTGTAATATGGTATTGAAGCTGCACTGAAGAAATTGACAAAAAATAAGGTTCCAGGAAGTGACAGAATACCCTCTGAGATGTTTCAACAAATGGATGCTGCACTGGAGCCACTCACTCATCTATGCCAAGAAATTTGGAAGACAACTACTTGGCCAACTGACTGGAAGAGATCCATATTTGTACCCATTCCAAACAAAAGTGATCCAACAGAATGTGGAAATTATCAAACAATATCATTAATATCACATGCAAGTAAAATCTAACTGAAAATAATTCAAAAATGTTTGCAGCATTATATTGACAAAGAACTTCCAGAAATGCAAGCTAGATTTAGAAGAGGATGTGGAACTAGGGATATCATTGCTGATGTCAGATGGATGTTGGCTGAAAGCAAAGAATACCAGATATATGTTTACTTATGTTTTATTGACTATGCAAAAGCATTCAATTGTGTGGATCACAACAAATTATGATAATGGGAATTCCAGAACACTTGATTGTGCTCATGAGGAATCAGGACATAGACTAGGAGGCTGTCATTTGAACAGAACAAGGGAATACTGCATAGTTTAAAATTAAGAAGGAGTGTCTCAATGTTGTATCCTTTCACCACACTCATTCCATCTGTATGCTGAGCAAATAATCTGAGAAGCTGGACTATATGAAGAATGTGGCATCAGGATTGGGGCAAGACTAATTAACAATCTGCGATATGCAGACAACACAACTTTGCTTGCTGAAAGTGTGGATGACTTGAAGCACTTACTGATGAAGATTAAAGACTGCAGTCTGCAGTATGGATTACACTTCAACATAAAGAAAACAAAAGTCCTCACAACGGGACTTATAAGCAGCATCATGATAAATGGAGGAAAGATTGTAGTAGTCAAAGATGTCATATTACTTGGTTCCACAATCAACCCCAATGGAAGCAGCAGCCAAGACATCAGACAACATATTGCACTGGGCAAATCTGCTTCAAAGGACTTCTTTCAAGTGCTGAAGAGCAAAGATGTCCCCTTGAAGAGTAAGGTGCACCTAACCCAAGCCACGGTATTTTCAATCACCTCATATGCTTGTGAGAACTGGACAATGAGTAAGGAAGACAGAAGAAGAGTTGATGCTTTTGAGTTGTGGTGCTGGTGAAGAATACTGAGAGTACCATGGACTGCCAAAAGAGCTAACAAATCTGTCCTGGAAGAGGTGCACCTGGAATGCTCCTTGAAAGTGAGAATGGCCAGACTTCATCTCACCTACTTTGGTTACGATGTCAGAAGGGACCACTCCTGGAGAAGTATATCATGCTTGGTAATGTGGAGGGTCAGCAAAAAAGGGAAGACCGTCAATGAGATGGATTGACACAGTGGCTGCAACAGTGGGCTCAGGTATAGCAAGGTTTGGGAGACTGGCACAGCACTGGGCAGAATTTTGTTCTGTTGTTCATAGGGTCGCTATGAGTCAGAGATGACTTGACAGCACCTAATAACAATAACGTAAGATATTAATAAGAGGGGAAACTGGTTATGAGATTTGTGAGAACTCTGTGTACTATCTTTGCAATTTTTCAGTAAACTAAAACAGTTCTAAATTAAGAATTTTATTAAAATTACAACGAGTGTACTGAGCCTGTGACTCATGAATGTTGTTGCTTAGGATGTGACCCAGGCATACCAATCAGAACCCCCAGTTGCCTGGTCAAATGACGAACATGGGGCCCAGTCCAGCTCAGGGCTCTCTCCAGAACATTGCTCACCAAGTGCTCAGGAAGTTCCTCTTTCTTCTTGAGTTAAGAGGCTGGTAGGATGTGAGTTCTGGGCAGCTGGGCAGGCAGCCAGCCATGGTAATTGGCCTCATGAGGAAAGCCCATTAGGGGAAGACAGAGAGAGAGACAGGAGAGGAATAGGAGCAGAGGAAGTGAGGAAGAAAAGGAGAAGAGGGGAGAAGTGAGAACAACAGAGGGAGAGATAAGATGAACCCTAGAGATAGAGAGTGAGATTTAAGTCCCTAGATCTACTTGCATCTGAAGCCAGATCAACGCCCAGACTATTTAGCTGAGTCAGAACATTTCCTTTGTCCAAGTAGATGATGCTTTGCTGGTTCTATGTTTTAGAAAGAAATTTGGAGAATAGTGTATTGCATCCTCAAATAGCTAATTGGAACATTCATTGGGTACCTGATAGATGGTAGTAGATCTGGTGGTGTAGTGGGTAAGACATTTGACTGCTAACCAGAACCATACATGGTAAGTCAAACCTGTTTTTTTCCAAAGCACCCAACTTTCCTATACGTAGTAACCAAATGTCCTTATTCTTTGCTTTTGCTTATTATGTGGTTGAAGACCAGTTTTCCCCAAGATGACAAATGAAGATTTTTCTGCTAGAGTATTAGATCATCTCCTACCATTGTGCCTTTAAAAAAAAAAAAAAAAAAAACTATAGGAGCTCTGGTAGCACAGTGCCTAAGGCATTTGACAGCTAACCAGAAAGCTGGTGGTTCAAACCCACCAGCCACTCCTTGGAAGGAAGACTGGGTGATCTACTTTCCTAGTGATGTTGTTGTTGTTGTTGTGTGCCATCGAGTAGGCCCCCACTCATAGCGACCCCTCCTTGGGTTTCCTAGGCAGTATCACTATGGAAGTAGGATTGCCCAATGAGCTCCCTTCCTAGTGATAGCACCTTGGAAATCCAAGGAGGGGTCGTTATGTGTCAGGTCTGACTCAAAGACAGTGAATTTGGTTTGTTTGGTTTCTATTTAAATAACAAGGACCCTACACCGCAGTTCTGTTTATAACTGCACATGACTGAGCTACTCCTGTACAGATGTCACATGGATGCAGATGGCTGGTGACCAGGGAGATAGCATTTAAAAGTGGATGGTTTCTCTGCACACAACAGCACCTACAGGAAAAGCAGCTCCTATGCTCACTGGTCAGCAGGACCATCTCCACCTAGGAAGGCAGCCAGTAAGAATGTGGGAGGGAGGGATGCTCCATGCCCCAGGTGATTTTCATTCAAGATTTATGTTGGCAGGGCATTCCCCTCCTCATAGCTTGATACAATTACTTGGAATCATGTCAGAGAGGTAAATAGCTTCCAATTCCCCTGTTATGGGAGAGAAAATTTTCTTTAGAGTGTTCAATTCAGGCTTCTAACGGGTTCATTCCAGTTCAACAGCCCCCTACACACACACACACACACACACAGAGAGAGAATTCGCATTCCACTCCAGATATACTGAATCAGAACCTATATTTTAACAAGATCTATAAGAAGTACCTGAGAATCTTGTTAAAAAGTAGATTCTGATTCAGTGTATTTGTAGTGGCAATGCAAATTCTCAGCAGGCGGTCAAACTGGAATGAACAGGTTCCAAGCTTTGGTTCAACTTGCTCTTAAGGGGCCTCTTCAGCAGTTCTTAAACCTACACTATCAAAGGAAAAAAATTGCACCACCATGGTAACCATGATCCAACTCTTGTTAAGAAGAAAGTAGACCTTCTAGGGTAATTACACAGCAGTTGTAAATTCTAGTCATATATTAGAAAGCAGAAAAGGGGGACAAGATGAACAAGCAGGAAGATGTGGATAAAATAACTGTTGTGTGGGAGCTAAGTGCTTTATATACCTTATTTCGTTGAATCTTCCTCATAAGGCCTTCTTACCTCATTTTACAGGGAAGAACACTGAGGCTAAGAAAAGTGGAGCAATATACCCAGTGTCACCCAGCCAATAGGGAACCAAGCTGGGTTCAGACCCCAAGACCCACTGGCCCAACCACTCCACACATGAGCCTTCTTGTGCAGGTGTCATCTGCCTCTAAGTCAGCTCAGGTTGCTTACTGGGTGCTGGCGTTGCACTACCTTTAAAAACCCCAAATCCTGCAAATGCCGTCCTGCACTGACCCCTGGTCCTCTTTTGCCTCTTCTCCATCATGTCACTGGCCACAGAGCTTGCTGGTGCTGGATTTCCCTACCTCTACTCCCTTTACCTGGACTGCTAGCCTTTCAGACAAGGCTTCTCCATCACTATATTCTTGTCCCTGCTCAAATGTCACCTCCTCCATTATGTTTCTTTGACCACAACATGTAACAGAGCAGTTCAAGGTATTCTCTATAGTGTGGTATGTTTCCTTTTCCCCTTTGTAGCTCTTATCTCCATCTGGCATTATATTAGGTATTTATTGTTTATTTACTATTTGTCTCCCTACCAGAATACAAGTCCCTTGTAGTTAGGACTCTGACTGTTTTATTGACTGACAGAGCTTTCACATATGTGCAAGTGTTGGGAATAGGGGGAAATGGGCTACTCACCATTGTATTTTCTCCTCTGTCTGCCTATGAATTCCTTGAAACAGGCCCAGCTGCTTATCTTTTTGCCCTAATTCCTACCCACTCTCAGCTCCCAGCTCTTGGCTCAGTGCCTTGCCCTAATCTGTGGTCAGGGAATATTTGTTTGCTATTAGCTGAATTTGGGCCTGGTCCAGAGGTTGAAAGGGGCACTGTTACCCTTCCATGCAGGAGTCCTGGGTTCAATTCCTGGCCAATGCACCTCCTATATAGCCACCATCCATATATCAGTAGAGATATAGGTGTTGCTATGATGCTGAACAGTTCAGCAGAGTTTCCAGACAAAGATAGTCTAGGAAGAAAGGGCTGGAGATACACTTCTGCAAATCAGTCAGTGAAAACCCTGTGGATCACAAGATCAGGTCCATGGGACTGGGAAGCATTCAGTTCTGTTGTGTATGGAGTCACTATGACTCAGGTCCAACTACACAGCCACTAATAACTCCAGAGTTTGGAAGGCCTGGAAGGTCCTGCCAGACCTCCTGCTTCACAGTTGGCCTCTGTAAAAATCAGAAAGAGGCATCACAGCTCACATCTCTAGACCTTTGCAAGTCTTTGTCATCCCCCACTTCCCACCTCTCCTTCATTTCTTGATAGACATTTCTCTGAAGAACCCCAGCCTTTTCTCATCTCCATTGGTCAAGGAAAGTCTTTTCCCTCATGGTAGGTATCATGGTGGGGGTAAAAGTGAGACTGCCATAGAGCTGGGATCTGCAGGGCCCAGGATTGAATCTCAGAGCCTCCATCTGGGCCCAGAGGAGGAGAAAGACACAGCAGCAGTGAACTCTGTCTACAGTTGGATGGATTTTAGAGCTGGAAATCAAACAGGACAACGAGAGAACCAAGGGGGAGGGGGATAAAACCCCTCAAGCCCATGGATCATGATAAAAATTCTGAGAGAGTTACTGTGATTACCATGAGAGGGACCTTTCTGAGGGAGGCTAGTACTGCTGGATCCTGGAGACCCTACAGCCAAAGCCACGCAGGTCAGTAAAGGCTCAAATGCTTTAAAAAAAAAAAAAAAAAAAAAGAGCTACAATTTCCTACTGTTAAGATCTCTTTTCTATCCTGTGTCATACGTGGGTGAAGTCAGTTTTTATGTCTTTGTTCACTCTTTGGGTGGGAAACAATTGAAGAAGCAGGCCTATGGGAGCTCTGGGCCCCCCGCTGGAATGGGGAGTTGGAGGTCACTTTTGAGCCACATAAACCCCTCAGTTTGGGACACTTCAGAAGGAGAGGGATCCCACCGGGATATAGGGTATGGAATTTCCTGCTCATCTGGAAAGATGGGAGCTTTATAAATTAATCACAAATCTATAAGACCCATGGTCAAAATTAAACTTTGAGTTTACAGAAGAGTTTCCCTTACTAATATATATATAATCCAGACCCCTAAAACTAACATTCCTAGGCACTGTGGAAATCACCCAAAATAAATGGGACACAACTCTTCCCTGCACAAAGCTTGCAATTAATCAAATTGGAAGGACAGGATCCACAGATAAATGCTGCTAGAGAATCATCAAGTACAGGCTTGCATAAGAATGAGGGTTCCGTGCCCTATTTCTGCCAATGAGATCATCCCTTTGCATCTTATTCCACTTAGGACAGCAGACTTGTTCCAGAGCCAAGCCTGCACTGAAGAGTTCACTGGAATTCTTCAGGTCAGCCTCAGTACTTGCTTAGAATCTATAGCTTCTCCATGGGGTCACCTTGGGAGGTGCTGAGAACATATCATCAGATGCCCACTACACTCTCCTAGGACCCTCCCAAGGGCCCCAAATAAAACCAGCCCACTGGGTTGGTGTCTAATGGCTGCATTGCCTACCTTGCCAAAGAATTTGAGGGACTTCATGGAAACAATATTACTAAAAAAAAATCAGCAAGTTTTGCAAGCTGGGATTGCCTATGACAAGCACTAGAGTTCATCCCCAGCTTACCACACACAGGTGGAGAAGGGTGTGTCTTAATTCAATCTGAGTGGTGTCTGATTAAAGAAAGAAGAAATACAGAAGGACAGACAGAGGAAGGACATCATGTGATGCTGCAGGTGCAAGCCAAGGAATGCCTGGACTTACCAGAAACTAAGAGAAAAGCATGGAACAGATCCTCCTTCAGAGCTTCAGAAGGAATCAACACAGCCAACTCCCAGAACTATGAGAGAATAAATCTCTGTTCTTGTAAGTTCTCAGTTTGTGATATTTTGTCATGGCAGCCCTAGGAGACTAAGACAGACCCTATGAGCCCAACTCAGTCCTGTCCTAAACAAGTCTATAATTTAGTGGGGAAGACAAGTAATAGTCACCCTGCACAGGGCGAGTGCTAGAGTAAGGCCATTATTCCTAATAAAAATGACAATAAAATATCTCCCAAGTGTCATGTTAGGCCTGGGCTAAGGGATTTTCACACATTATTCATTCCATTACTGCATTCTTCTTCAGAACAACACTTTGAGACCATCGTCATCACCCACATCTGACAAATGAAGATTCTGGGGCTCGGGTAGGCAAATAAATTGTCTACACAGCAAGGACCACAGCCATTTGCCAGATGCCTTGGGCACCCGACGAGGAACTCCTCACCCTGCTCCAGAAACTCAGGAAAGACGTCACTGAGACATCTTAGGATCTATTAAAGGATTAAGTGATCGAGGGCAGGAGAGGGATATTCTTCTTGGATGAAAGGATGTGCAAAATCACAGATTGACACTGGTGTGTCCAGTGCCTTTGGGTGGGAGGTGGGACTGGAAGAAGGACTAGGAAGGACAAGCAATGGACAATATATGCCAGGTAAGAAGGACAAACAAATCAGTCTTACAAGAAATACAACCAGAATGTCCCTTAGAGACTGGTGAGACTTCGACTTGCTTACTTTGACCATGTCATCAGGAAAGACCAATCACTAGAAAAGAATATCCTGTTTTGTAAAGTAGAGGATCAAAGAAGATCAGGGAAATCCTCCAGGAAAAGGATTGGCCACAAAAATGGCCTCAAATATACCAATGATCATGAAGATGGCACAGGGCTGAGCAACATTTCCTTGTTATACAAAAGGTTGCCACAAGTCAGAGCCATCTTTTCAGGAACTGAGGCCACTTCCTTCTTTTTCAAAAAATTTTTCTATTAATATAAATGATACTTTTTGTGGTAGCTGTGTATCAGCTTGGCTAGGCCTGGTTTTAAGTGGCTGAGCAGCTGCATGTAGTTACTTTCCATGATGAGACCACTAATTGGATCCGTGGTGGAATCTACTGGAGGAGCTGAGTAGGGATGTGGTCTTAGGGATGTGGTCTGCTTCCAGTATATAAGAAGCATTGAGAAAGGTATCTGGAACTTTTGGTATGCTTGGACTCTGCATATAGCCGAATCACTGTTCAGCATCCTGCCATGGTTTCCTGCTGATCTTGGGACCGTTTCTGAACATGAACTAGAGCCCTGTCATGTTGTTTGGTAATCTTGGGACTGTGTCATTGTAGTTTTTGGCCTTGGGTTTGTCAACCTCAGCAGCCAGCAACTGCCTGAGCTAAGAAAAGCTTCCAGCTTCAGTGGGCCAGGAGTAAGAGGCAGAGTTGAAGCCCAAGGTCCAGCGGCCTTCACCCAGCCCCTAGAGCTGGCACTTGAACTTGGACTTCTAGCCTCCTAAACTGCAAGAGAATAAATCCCTGTTTGTCAAAGCTATCATTTGAGGTATTTTCTGTTAGAGTGGCACTAGAGAAACAAAACACCTCTTTTCTAAACTGATAAGCCAGAATACGTAAACATCAAATGGTAGTTTTGATTATTTAAATGTGTAAAGTCACATTATAAAGATACCATGAATGACATTAAAAAATAATCCACAGACATGGAGAAAATATTTCAAAAATACATAATAAACAAAGGGTTAACCAAATCAGAAAACCAAACTCACTGCCATTGAGATGGATCCGATTTCTAGTGACCCCTCCTTGGGTTTCTGAGGTGGTATCTCTATGGAAGTAAATTGCCCAATCTTCCTTCTGAGGAGTGGCTGGTGGGTTTGAACTGCCAGCTTTCTGGTTAGCAGTCAAATGTCTTAGGCACTACACCACCAGAGCTCCTAAACAAAAGGTTACTATCTTATATATGTAAAGAACTAATAAAAACCAGTAATAAAAATATTTTTAGAACAAAGGGCAAAGAATATAAATTCACTGGAAAAACACAAATTGCCAAGAAACACAAAAGAAGATGTTCCATCTCACTTACAAACACAGAAATGTTCATTAAAATAAGATTTTTCCCCCTCTTATTTGGTTGTAAAAAACAACCCGGATTAAGTCTATCTTATTTTTATGACAGTGTGATGTAAGGGAATTATTTTCTGATAGTGGGAGTACAATTGGTATAACCATTTTGAGGGACAATTCCACAAACTTAAAATGCTTAATGTGTATACATGTTATCCAGGAAATCATACTTCCAAGAATCAGTTCTACAGACCAGTAGCACAAATCCTGAAGGGGATGCAGGCAGTGTTGTTTTCAACAGCAAAGTATTGGGAAAATCTGGATGTCCATCACTTAGGGAACTGGCTTAATGGACAAGAGAACATGCGCAACAGAGAGACATTAGACAACGATCAATAACAAGGTGGCAGATCTCCACTTTCTGATCTGGATGTTGTTGTTGTTGGTAGCTACCACCAAGTCAACTCCAACTCATGGTGACCTTATATACAACAGAATGAAACATTGTCCTTCCTGTCCTCTGTCATCTTCTTGCCAATGGATTCTCTTGTGTCCCCAAAACATATTTGTTGGAGTCCTGACCCCTAAACCTGTAGATGTAATCCCTTTTGGGAATGAAGCCAATCAGTGTCGTTTTTGTTGTTAGGTACCTTTAAGTCAATTCTGACTCCTAGTGACCCTATGGATAATAGAAGGAAATACTGCCTGGTCCTGTGCCATCCTCACAATCATTGCTATGTTTGAGCCCATTGTTGCAGCCACTGAGTCAATCCATCTCACTGAAGGTCTTCCCCTTTTTTTGCTGACCCTTTTTTTGCTGTTTTACAAAGCATGATATGATGTCCTTCTCAAGAGTGGGGTCCCTCCTGATAACATTCCAAAGTACGTGAGACAAAGTGCTCCTCACTTATAAGGAGCATTCTGGCTGTACTTCTTCCAAGACATATCAGTAGACTATGTCCTAAATCTGATCCCTGCTTACTGATATTAAGGGAGGCACAGATACTACAAGAATAATTTCTTCTAAAAGGATCAGCACAAAGCTGGTTTCTATGAGGCGGAGGTTAAAGATGTTCTAAATGTCTAACCTTTTCAAACTGCTCTACCACTCCATCATGTTTAACATCAACTGCTCCCTCTCTCCTCAGTACTCTCCCTCCCATCTTTGGATTCCCTAATTTGCTGCAATGTCCCACAGAGCTCACAAATCATCAAATAAATAGCTCATGTGTTTGTGGAGGCTGGCAAATCTTAAGTCCATGGGTCAGGTGTCAGAATGGAGGCTTCTCCCGACTCACATGGTTGCAAGGTCTGACAAACTCAAATTGGCAGGTCAGATGATGGGCTGCTGCCTCACAAGGCTATGGAAGCTGGTGAATTAGGTCAGATGGCAGGCTGCCAGCTCAAGTTCCAAGAACCAGGGATCATGTGATGATGAGCCAGATGCAAGATCCAGAGCAGGAGAAAGAACTTTGCCAGAGCATTCATGGATATTGGATACAGACCATACCCCTAAGGAAACTATCCCTACTTGAACAAGGTGGTGCAAGAGTATAAAGAGTGGTGACTGGGGTAAGGGTGGTGATTTGGGTCATGCCCTCTAATAAGGTGGTGATTCAATACATCTCATCCTAATCTTGCTTCACTAACATAGTGAACAACTCATTCCCAAATGGGACCATAACCACAGCATAGAGGTACATCACTACATCATTAGATAACTATCAAATTACATAATTACATAACTGCCAAACTACTGAAAATCATGGAGGTACATCACTACATCATTAGATAACTATCAAATTACATAATTACATAACTGCCAAACTACTGAAAATCATGGCCCAGCCAACTTGACACATAATCTTAACCATCACAAGTTCCATACACTTTATTTGCATTGGGAATTAGCTGTCCAATCCCCTTGGGGGGCCACAAGCACCTTATTTGCATAGTCCCACCCAAATGACTATGGCTAGAAGGGCTATATTAAGTAATTTGCTGCATCATAGACACAGAAACAAGCAAGAAGAAACAAGGGAAGATAGGGGCCACATGGAGATTGCCCAGGAACCAAGGAACACTGGGGCCACAGAAGCTTAAAGAGACAAATATCTTCCCCTAGAGCCTACAGAGAGAGAGCCTTCCTGTAGAGCAAGTGCTCTGAATTTGGACTAATAACTTCCTGAACTGTGAGGCAATACATTTCTATTAGTTAAAGCCACCCACTTGTATTTTTGTTATAGTAGCACTAGGTAACTGAGAACTCACAATCACTACCATGTTTGATTCTAACATGCCAATCCATCTCATCAAGTGTCTTCTTCACCCTTGTTGGCCCTCTGCTTCGCCAAACATGATATCCTTTTCCAGAGACTTATTCCCCCAATGACATGTCCAAAGCAAGCAAGTTTGACAATGTTCTGTTGACCTGGATGAGACTTTGCCTTTCCTGCTATATTGTTTGAAATATTTACAACTACTAATAATTTTGTAACTACCAGAGCAATAAAGATAAATAAGTTGATGGGTGTGTAAGTCAAATACTACTAAAACTGACAGTGTGGTGGTTGTATCTGTGTAAGTTTTCTTTTCTCTTCTTCTTATGTACTATATAGCTTAGGAGAGCAGGGCAAAGTTCACACCCTTTCCTCTTTTTTAAAAAATATTTATTATTTTTTTTATTTTTTATTGTGATTTGGGTGAAAATTTACAGAGCAAATTTGTTATCCATTCAACAGTTCATACACACTTTGTTTCATGAAATTATGGCAATCCCTACGTAACAACACTTTTCCCACTTCCTCCCTGTGGTTACCCTTTCCCTTTGTCCTTCTTTCCTATCCACTCCTGCCTTCTAAGCTTTATCCCTGGGCAAATGCTGCCCTTTTGATCTCCTATGGTTGATTGTTCTAAGGAGTATGGACTTCCTTGGCTGTTCACCAGGGAGGTCTATCTAATGTTTAGCTGCAAAGTGGAACCACAGGGGTGACTTCAGTTCCAAGCTTGAAGTGTGACTAATGGTCATAGTCTTGAGGGTCCCACAGTCTCTAACAGACCAGTAAGCCTCGTCTTTTTTGTGATTTTGAGTTTTGTTCCACATTTTCCTCCCAATCTATCCAGTATCTCCTATTGTGATACCTTTCAGAGTGGTTGGCAGTGGTAGCCAGACGCCATCTCATTCTTCTGGTCTCAGCATCATGGAGGTTCCTGCCAAACAACTTTACCAGAGAGTGAAAGTAGCCTAGGGAATATTCATGTTCATTGTACAAAACAAGCCAAGTCTTTCAAAACTTCAACTGTAAAACTTTCAGAAGGTAAAGCATCTTATCTCTAGCTGTCCAATTCATTTTTTAAAAAAAATCCTCCTCCTAAATTGTTTCCAGATTCTGGTGTACCCACCATCAGGATTGGAGGAAAACTCATTAACATTCTATGATATGCAGTTGACATAACCTTGCTGGCTAAAAGTGAAGAGGACTTGCAGCAATTACTGATGAAGATCAAAGAGTACAGCCTTCAGTATGGATTACACCTCAACATTAAAAAAAATCCTCACAACTGGACCAATAAGCAACATCACGATAAAAGGAGAAAACATTGAAGTTGTACAGGATTTCATTTTATTTGGAGCCACAATCAATGCCCATGGAAGCTGTTGTTGTTATGTGCCATTGAGTCCGACTCGATTCATAGTGACTCCTTGGGCTTCCAAGGCAGTATCACTACGGAAGTAGATTGCCCAATCTTCCTTCCAAGGAGTGGCTGGTGGGTTCAAACCGCCGGCCTTCTGTTCAGCAGTCAAGTGCCTTAGGCACTAGCTATCAGAGCTCTCCCCATGGAAGCAGAAGTCAAGAAATCAAGCAGCATATTGCATTGGGCAGATCTGCTGCAAAAGACCTCTTCAAAGTGTTAAAAAGCAAAGTTTTCACTTTTAGGACTAAGGTGGGCCTGACACAACCCAAGCCATGGTATTTTCTTTTCTTTTTTACCATGATATTTTTAATTACCTCATATGAACGTGAAAGTTAGATAATGAAAAGGGAAGACTGAAGAAGAATTGACACATTTGAATAATGGTGTTGGTGAAGAATATTAAATATGCATGCTATGGACTGCCAGAAGAATGAACAAATGGGTCTTGGAAGAAGCACAGACAGAATGCTCCTTAGAAGTGAGGGTGGCAACCTTGAGGTAGTGAGCTATTGGGCGCATGGACTTGGCACCACGATCACGGGGGATACCAAGCTCAATTGACATAACATACTTTAAAAAAACATTGTTCTACATCCTACTTTGGTGAGCAGCATCTGGGTTCTTAAATGCTTGTTAGCAGCTATCTAAGATACAGCAATCGTTCTCTCCTTGTTTGGAGCAAAGAAGAATGAAGAAAATCAAAGACACATGGAAAAACAATTAGTCCAAGGAACTAGTAGACCATAGGAACTTCAACCTAAATGACCCTGAGACCAAAAGAACTAGATGGTGCCCAGTAACAACAGTCAACCACTTGGAAAGAGATCAAAATAGGAGATCCTAGATAGAGCAGGAGAAAAAGGTGAAACAAAACTCAAAATAATTAAAATGCCAGGCTTACTGGTCTGACAGAGACTGATGAAACCCTCAACACTATGGCCATTAGTCACCCTTTGGGCCTGAAGTTGAACTCACACCTGTGGCTTCCAGCCAAACAATAAACAGGCCTACAAGGTGAACAATTACACTAGGGAGGTATACTCCTTAAACAATCAACTATTGGAGGTAGAAGGGCAGTATTTGTACAGGGAGAGAGCTCAGAGGGCAGGAATGCAAAGGAAAGAAGGACACAGGGAAAAGGTAACTACAGGGAAGAAGTAGGAAGAAAGCTGTTACATTATGTCATGAAACAAAATGTGTATGAACTGTCGAATGGAAAAACAAATTTGCCCTGTAAAATTTCAGCCAAATCACAATAAATAAATAAAAAGAAGACAGGATGGCAAGACTTTATCTCACTCACTTTGAACATGTTATCAGGAGGGACCAATTCCAGGAGGAAGATATCATGCTTGGTAAAGTGGAGGGTCTGCGAAAAGAAGAAGACCTTTAATGCAACAGATTCACACAGTAGCTGCAACAATGGTTCAAATATATTGTGAAGATAGGACAGGATGACTAATGTTTCATTCTGTTATACATGGGGTCACTGTGATCAGAACCAACTTGATGGCACCTAACAACATCTACAACAGTGTACTCTAAGCCCCTTTATTAAGATCTTGCTCAGTGCCTTTTATAAGTAGGTACTTAACATGTTTTTCTTTTTCTGGCATATGGATTTGTTTTCCTCTTGTTTCAGAAGAGTTGGCATAGGAGGCATTTGGATTCTTCTCATACAAGTCATTAAAACATTAAGTTAGACCTGATGGAGCACTGTTGGGAGGATGCTCTCTTGAGGTGTTCGAGTGGCAACAGCCTCTTGACCCATTTCTTTCAACCACTCTGTCCTGTGGGCTGCTGGAAGCTGCTGCTGGGAGCTGATTTTGGGACATGCAACTGGGAGCTGCTGGTCATAGGGCAAGATGGTCTGCCTGGGATATAAGATCAACATCCAAAAATCAATTGGTTTCCTCTACACCAGCAAAGACATTGCTGAAGAAGGAATAAGGAAATCAATACCTTTTACAATGGCTACCAAAAAAATAAAATATGTGGGAATAAAACTTACCAGGGACACAAAAGACCTGTACAAAGAAAAC
>NW_006921766.1:3766815-3818502 GCF_000298275.1 Orycteropus afer afer | reverse complement strand
AAAAAAAAAAAAAAAAAAGATGGTCTGCCTGGGTCTGGCCCTGAACCTTTGGACACACTTCTAGACTTGTCTGGAGCACTTTAACTCTTTCACAATCTCAGCTCATTGAAGGAACCCTGTGTGAAGACAAGTGCAGACTCCTCTCTTCCTCCTCACTGGTACTTACTTATTCCCTGCTGCAGATGGTGAGCTGGTGTAGGCCCCAGAACCAGCAGCCAGCATTCCATGTTGAAGTGTCAGCCCTTCTTCATGGCTCAGCCTCTAGAATCTTCCATTCAGTTCTGATGCCATATTTGAATGTCCCCTTTGATGTAAGTACAGAATGAGTTTTACATACAGGAATGAGCCCATGTGCCAGCTAGAAGGTATCAGAAAGAACTGCAACCCATGTAGAGGTGGGAGATGGAGGCTGGATCCTGCTCTGGCTCTTCCAGAGCAGTAGCTTTGCACCCCCAGGACCTGCTTTTCCTCTCTTTCCTCCCTGGGAAATGCAGGACAGGATCTCATGCTCTGAGGTCCAGCTTGAAAGTCCTCTGTTATTATGATAACTTAGTCTACAAGTTCTCCAAAGTCCCACAGGTCTCTATGACTCCACCCTAGGCCCCTGATCCAGGGCTCCTCATCTAGTACCCAGCCCAGCCAGCAGAGACAGGGGTGTTACTCTTATTTTTGTCTTGATTCCAACTAACGTTGGCTACACACTTGCTGGGCAGGTCAGGAACGATATGTGCAGGTTAAGGATGCCAGAGAGTCCCATGGGCTGATGTGGTGGGTGCAAAGGAGAAGGATTTAGAGTACAAAGTGAGGCTGGCTCCAAAACCTTCCCCAAAGAGGGCATCCTTGAGGAAGGAGCATAAATTCAATCAGAACTAGATTATAGAAAGGTAAGGAGAGCAGAAAGGAGAAAGAATGTCAATATAAGAAATGAGCAGGTTATTCACAACAGCCAAAGGGTGGAAACAACCCTGTGTCCATTCATGAATGAATAGATGAACAAAATGTGTAGATACATACAATGGAATATTACTCAGCCATAAAGAGAAATACAGTTCTGATACATGCTACAACACGGATAAACCTTGAAAACATTATGTTGAGCAAAAGAAGCCAGACACAATAGAACAAATACTGTATGATCCCTTTTATATCAAATATTTGTTGCTGTTGCTGTTAGTTGCCATTGAATCCGTCCAACTCACGATGACCTTATATAGACTAGAAGGAAACATTGCCCAGTCCTGAGCCACCAGAACCAGGGAGCTCTGGTAGCATAGTGCCTAAGGCATTTGACTGCTAACCAGAAGGCTGGCAGTTCAAACCCACCAGACACTCCTTGGAAGGAAAGTTGGGCAATCTACTTCTGTAGAGATACTGCCTCAGAAACCCAAGGAGGGGTCACTATGAGTCTGATCCATCTCAATGGCAGTGCATTTGGTTTTTTGTTTGGAGCCATCTTCATGATTGTTGGTATGTTTGAGCTCTTTGTTGCAGTTACTATGTCAATCCATCTCATTGAGGGTTTCCTTTGTTCTTGCTAGCTCTCTGCTTTACCAAACATGATACCCTTTTCTAGCAACTGGTATCGAACTATCTAGAATAGGTAAATGCATACAGACCAAAGTAGATTAGTGGTTACGAGGGGCTGGAGGGATAGAAGAATGGGAAAAAGAAAGGAAAAGGTTTATGGTTACTGCTGCTGCTGCTGCTTCTTTTTTTTTTTTTTTTTAAGTCATAGAAGAGGAGCTACTTGGAGTAATTAGAGCTGTTTCATCTGTTCTTGAAATCAGTCAATTCTGAGCTTGAGTTTTACCAAATTTACTAATAATATATGTGGTAATTAAGTTAGTGTGTCAACTTGGCTGGGCCTGGTTGAGTGGCTAGGCAGCTGGATGTATAGTATTCCCCATGATGAGACTGGTGATCAACTCCATGATGGGATCTACCACAAGCAGCTGAGTAGCTGCCTTAGGATGTGATCTGCTTCCTGCATATAAAGAGAAGCCTTGGGGAACAGTCTCTAGCTTATGGCACACTTGAACCCTGCATGTAGCCTGCCATGCTCTGCTGACCTTGGGACTTTCAATGGATTTGAATTAATGGCCTGCTGTGTGGTTTGGTAATATCCAGACTGTGTCTTTTCACTTGTCGACCTTGGATTTCTCAGCCTCAGCAGTCAGCAGCTGCCTGAGTGGAGAGATGCCTCTAGCTTCAGTGAGCTGGGAGCAAGAGGCGGAGCTGAAGCCCAAGGCTGAGGGGCTGTCACCCAGCCCCTAGAGCCCGGCACTTTGAACTCAGACTTAAAGCCTCCAAACTAAAAGAATAAACTCCTGTTTGTTAAAGCTATCCCATTTGTGGTATATTCTTATCAGAGTGGCTCTAGGTAACCAGAACATCCCCCATTTAATTCACCTATTTGGCTTGTGCAAAAAACAGAAGGATCTTGGAGAATGACAGTAGATTACTGTAAACTTAATCAGGTGGTGACTCCAATTGCAGCTGCTGTTCTTGATGTGGTTTCATTGCTTGAGCAAATTAGTACATCTCCTGGTCCTTGGTATACAGCTATTGATCTGGCCAATGCCTTTTTCTCAATACCAATTTCAAAGAATCATGACATCAGTCAGGGTATGGGGTGCACATAGGGTCACAAATCTGCTAAGTCACCAGGTAGAGACACACCTCATGTTTGCACCTTCATCTTTCTGGGGATGTAGCTGGAAGTGGGAACTTGGATGGTGCAGTGGTTAAGTATTTAGCTGCTAACTAAGAAATCAGTGGTTCAAAGTCACCAGTTGCTACATGGGAGAAAGATGTGGCAGTCTGCTTCCATGAAGATTACAGCTTTGGAAACCTTGTGGGGCAGTTCTACTTTGTTCTATAGAGTCACTATGAGTTGGAATTGACTCTGTTGCAATGTTTTTTATTTATTTATTTATTTTGGTTTAGGAGGAAATTATTTGAGTAGGGTAGGCAAGATGACAAAAACCATAGAAAATTAGTAGGCATTGACCTGATGAGCCATCATCTTCCAGGCAGTGAGGACACCATGCCAGCAGCACAATCACTGGACTAGCCCAAGAGCCCCAGAGCATTTGACAACAAAATAAATATAATAATAGTGATTGGTTGAATTTTCTGGGGCCACATTAACACAATTGTGAGGCAGTTGGCCAACTGTAATCTCCTAATTTGGTTCACCTCTACCTCCAAAGCCCTCTAAGCAGCTCCCTTTGCATCCCCATCACTTGTAAAGAAGAATCCGTGGAGCTCAAGCTATGGCCTGGTACCTTCCCCTGGTTGGAGGCATGGGCCCAACTAAACCAGTTGCCATGGAGTCCATTCTGACTCATGGTGACCCCATATGAGTCAGAGTAGAACTGTGCCCCCATAGGGTTTTCATGACTGTGATCTTTGGAAGCAGATCACCAGATCTATCTTCCAAGGTGCTTCTGGATGGACTCAAACCGCCAACTTTTGGTTACTAGCCAAGTGTTTAACCGTTTACACCACCTATGGACTGTGGTGGTGTGGGCCAGGGTGGCCAAACTACCATCAGCATTTTTGGAGGGCACTTTCCACTCCGTGTGTTGAGTCGAACTCAACTCCATGTGTTGGATCCAGCATGGGAGACAAAAAGTGGCATGGGGCTGTCCAAAGGCTGAAGACACCTAAGATGACTCACCCCCATGGACAGGGAGAAATAGACACCTGCACCTGAAGTTCTCCTTCTCCAGGGCTCTAGCCCTCACCAAGGCTCCAGGGGAAGAATCTGCAAGGGCAGTGATTGTCCACCAGGGGGCAGCCGGCAAGGTTAGGGAAGGGAAGAGCTGTACCATTGGCAATGGGGTCAGCCTCCATGTGCCACAGGGGAGGCGTCCTGGGTTAGGGAGGAGTCCCAGTGCACTAGGTCCTCTCGGTAAGCAAAACGCATACAGCCAACAGATGGAAAGTGGTCGTTGGAGTGCATTTAAAACTAGATATTTAGAACTAGGTAATCAAAACCTTCTCCCCACTGGTTCAACCTCCACTGCCAAAGCAGCAGGCACTAAGAGCCCCACACTTATTTACTAGTCCCCCCAACTTGTTCCCACCAAGCACGAGGCACCACAAAGGCAGCTCCTACTATGATCTGGAGACGGTCGGTAGCTGTCTAAAGGCACTTCTTTCTGCTCCTGCCTTTCTCACACTGCTTGCAGCAGTTCACAAAGGGGGAGGGAGAGGAAGGGCAGACAGTGCAGAAATGAAACCAGCAGCTAGCTACTTTGTGGCTGGGCTACGTTAAAGACAGACATAAAACTGCCATTTCAGCTCCCAGTGCAGCTGGCTGTCACTCCCTGGAATGCACAGAAAGCTTGGGGGGGGGGGGGGGTATGGGGAAGGAGAAGGAACTTTTCCATTTCCTTTTCGAATTAAGTGAGGATGACAACCACAGAAGGGAGAAACGGAACCCAGCGAAATTTCCCTATTGTTAACCGGGCTTAGTTTGGGGCAACAACCACAGCGGCTGCTCAAGGGCCCCGTTCTCAGCCCTGTGCTTGTGGATAAATGACTGACCAAAGGTGGGGAGGTGACCAAAGGGAATCGCTTTAAGAATCCGTGTAGAGGGCAAGTGGGAAGCAGGCCAACGACTTGTTACTGCCCCCAAGGCATCTGGAGTCAAAGGGAGTCAAAGGCCCTTGTGCCCAAATGTTACTGGGCGGAGGGAGGGTGACAGTAGGGAAGAGAAAAGGGAGATAAGAGAGGAAAGAGGAGAGAGGGAGGAGGAGAAAGGGCGGGAGAGACGGGTGCGAGAACGAAGGGGAGAGGAGGAGGGCGAGCAGGAGGGGCGAGGGAGAAGAGGGAGGGGATGCGGCGGCGGGGGCGCCAGAACCCGGCGGCCGGAGGAGTAGGCGGCGCGCGGCGGTAGCAGCGGTGCGCTCGGGCGCGCGGCGGTGGCAGCCCGCTCCGGTTGGCTGGTCGCCGCGTCCTGCCCCCGCCTGCGCCTCCTTCTCCCCTCCCCCCTCCCGACCGGCGGCTGGCGGTGAGAAAGTACGTGAAAAGTCTAAGTGCAGCGGTCAGTGCACGATGGGTTCCGGCTCCTCCTCTAGCTACCGGCCCAAGGCCATCTACTTGGACATCGATGGCCGCATCCAGAAGGTAGCCCCGTCCCCTTGCCCCACCCCCGTCGCTCAGCTTGCCCCTTTGCTGGGTGGGCGCCCCTCGCTGTGCCCAGCCTGCGGCGCCCCCCGTCAGTCCCCTGTCCGGGATGGTCGCGCCAAGGGGACGGTGCGGACGCGGGGCGAGCAAACCAGGACGCCGCGCGGGGCGGGGGAGGCGCGGAAGGGAGAAGCCGCCTGTCGGTGAGTCCGTCCGCGCGTCTGTAGGTCCCGGGCAGCGGCCTCCTGCTCCGCGCGCTGCGCGCGGACAACTTCGACCCGGGAGAACCGCGGGGCAGGTGTCCCCATGCTTGGATGCCCACAGGGCTGGCTCCCAGTGAAAAGGTGCGACATGCAAGAGGAGGGCATTTTTTTTTTCTTTTACCATTTCGTGGGCAGAGCTTTCTTTTTGATTCACGGCTGTCACGTAAAGCCTTTAATTTCCGGTGAAAGGACCCCGAGAGCGGACCCTCCCCCTAGAGCTGGGGAGGGGGGGTGTCTGCAGGACAATCCTGTGTGTACCGGCAGCCTAGGGGGACCCGGCCGCTGCTTCCTGTGCATCTAGCGAAAGCAGGTGTTGCGGGGTGAGGGTGACCCAGTACGGAGCTTGTCCCCGCCCTACCGCGTCCTGGCTTCGCAGGGGGTCAGCTCTGACCTTTCCCTGCGGGTCTGTCTCCTGCCTGCTCTCCTCCCCGGAAGCTGGTGTAGTAGCTAGTCCAGTTCTACGGTTTATTTGCCCTACTCTTTGGAAGTATGAAGTCCTGTGTCCCTAACCAACTTGCGTCCCAAGAAGAGGGGTCCAGGGCAGACGCCTTTGTCTGTGGTCCCTCCCGTTCAAGCCTCTTTCCTTGTCCAGAGCGTCCGGGAACCTGGCTTCTGACTGGGGGAGGGGCAACAAGACAGCTGGTCTGGGAGAGTTGCTCCCACTAAAGCCCTTGGGAGGAGCTCTGGTAGCTTAGTCCCTAAGACACTTGACTGCTAACCAGAAGGCTGGCGGTTCAAACCCACCAGCCACTCCTCGGAAGGAAGGTTGGGCAATCTACTTCCGTAGTGATACTGCCTCGGAAACCCAAGGAGGGGTCGCTATGAGTCGGTCTGACTCGATGGCACATAACAACAACAAAGCCCCTGGGGAGAAGCCCTGGTGAGGACATTGCTCTCAAATGGAGGTGGACTTTTCAGGGACGTCCTACAACTGCTGTATCTCACCTCTGCTGCCCAAGAAAATGCCCCAAGGGAAGGAGGAAAACAGGACGGATGTCCCAGCTAGCCTCAGAGTGGGGCACCAGCCGATTGGGGTCCTTGGGTCCAAGAGGTGCATACAGGCCCTGTTGGCTGAGAAATTTAAGCCACCAACCACTCCTAACTTCTTGCCCAAATTTGATTTCATGAAACAAAAAGTTCAGACCTTCTTTTCCCCCGCCTGGCTCTCGTAGCCAATACAGGTTGCTGTGGAGTCTGTACCTATCCATGGCGACCCCACGTGTGTCAGAGTAGAGCTGTGCTCCATAGGGTTTTGAGCCGCTGATTTCATTTGAAAGTTGATTGGCAGGCCTTTGTGTTAACAGCTGGCTGGAGTGTGTTAACCAATGGCACCACCCAGGGGCTCCTTACCCTCCTATAAACCAACCAAAAACCAAACTCACTGGCATTGAGTGGATCCGACTCATAGCTACCCCTGCTTGGGTTTCTGAGAGGTGGTATCACTACAGAAGTAGATTGCCCAACCTTCTTTCTGAGGAGTGGCTGGTGGGTTTGAACTGCCAGCCCTCTGGTTAGCAGTCATATGCCTTAGGCACTATGCCACCTATAGTCAGCTTTAATAGAATCAGTTAACTTGGAGCTGGGCATACCCTCAGAGTCACGTGGTGTACCCTTCTCATTTCGTCAGCATTGGTGAGTTAGTGACAGACACAGAACTAGACCAGGTTCCCTGACTTCCAAGACCAGGCAACTGGGCTGCCAGGAAACTCAAACCCCACTCTCCCACAAAAGAAGGAAGGAGAGGGGGTCTCGGTGAATATATTCTTGCACATGCACATAGAGACACACACTCATTCATACAGACACACACACACACACACACACACTCAGTGACAGACACACATGGATGCATTTATGTACATATACACCCCACTTCTCCTACCCCGCCAGTTGAGAATTGATCAGACTATCTCTTTTATTATCATTATTTTTTAAAAAAAGAGGTAAGATAAGACTTTGTCACTAGGTGAGACAAAAGCCAGCCCCTTCCCAAGCAATTCCCAGAGATCTCCCAGGGACACTCATGTGGCAGTGGGTGTGAAGTAAGAGAGTTGGGTGCGAGAGGATGGAAGCAAGGGCTGGGTCTGCTGTCAGTCGTCACTTCAGGCAGGCGGTTTTCACAGTGGACAGGCCAAGTTGGGCCAGCCTCCTAGAAGGCAGCTCTGCAGGCTAGTCCTGGGAGAGGGTGAGCACCTGCACATGGGAGGGAAGGCCATGGCCTGGGGAAGGGTGAGTCTGATGTGGAATTACAGCTCCGACATCTTGAGCAAGTTCCTTGGTGTTTCTAAACCAGCAGTTTATAGATTTCCATGATATTAACAGGAGTCCTAATATCAATTTTATAGACTATGGGGAGAAGTCAAGGAGATCTTAATATGGGAGCATAGTATTCCATAAACACCCTTTAACTGATACAAAGAAGGGAGGAGGCAAACCATAGTCTTTACACCTCTGCCCTCTCTATAACGTCTCCTGCTTGTTCTTGCCCTTGCCCTTGCCCTCTGCCCTCTGCTCTCGATACTGTTGGGGCCAGTAGAGCCCAATAGTTAGTCCTGGTTAAGAGTTGGGCCATTTGAGGTTTTCAGCACATGCTAGAAAAGGATCCCCCTCACTCTCTCATAGCCTCCACACTGGCAGCACTATGGACTTCCTTATTTCTCAGCTGAGAAACTTTCATCAAACTGCTGTCATCACTGTATCTTCTCTTACCCAGGCTCAGGGTTGTTTCTGAGGCCAGTTGCCAGCATGCAGACATCTCCTCCGTCCCGTTTATCCATCCCATCGTCTTCCCATTGAAGGTCATGGAAACAAACCCACATTGCTTTCCAAGGAGATACCTCATAAACCAGTTGCCATCGAGCTGATTCCAACTCATGCAACCTCGTGTGTGTCAGAGTAGAACTGTGCTCTGTGGGATTTTCTTTTCTTTTCTTTTTTTTTAAATTGTGATTTGGATGAAAGTTTACAGATAGCAGCTCACATACACTTTGTCTCATGACACTGACAGCAGTTTCCCACAATGCAACAGCTCTCCTCCCACTTCCTCCCTGTAGTTAACTCTTCCCTGTGTCCATCCCTCCGTGCAGTCCTGCCCCCAAAACTGTCTCCTTGTGCATACACAGCCACTCTATTCTCCCATGATTGATCTGTCCAAGGAGTGTATCTACCTAATGTAAATGTTCAGCTCATATGCCTGTCTTTTGTTCGGCTGGTAGTCACAGGAGTGGGTTCAATTCCAGACCTGAAGGGCAGCTACGGGCCATAGTCTCAGGGATTCCATCAGCCTCTATGAGACCAGCAAATCTGGTCTCTCTTTTCTTTTTTTTAAATTATGATTTTGAGTTTTATTCCACATTGTTCTCCCACTCTATCCAGGATCTCCTACATAGATCCCCCTCCGAGTGGTTGACAGTAGTAGCTGGGCACCATCTAGTTCTTCTGGTCTCAATCATATAGGCTGAGGATCGCATGGTGTACCAGTTGCTTGGACTAATTGTTTCCATGCATCTTTAGTTTTCTTCATTCTTTGTTCTGGACAAGAAGAGACCCATTGTTGCATCTAGATGACCACTTGCAAGCTTTTAAGATCCCAGTCACTACTTGCCAAAGTAGGACGTGGAACGATGTTTTGTGTAGTATGT
This sequence comes from Orycteropus afer afer, assembly GCF_000298275.1. NCBI lineage: Eukaryota > Metazoa > Chordata > Mammalia > Tubulidentata > Orycteropodidae > Orycteropus > Orycteropus afer. Next base: position 3,809,462 of record NW_006921766.1, on the reverse strand, counting down.
TATGCCAATTGGGCTTGATGTCCCCTGTGACCATGGTCCTGAGCCCACAGGTGTAATTACTCACTCCCTCTGGGTAGCTGGCTGTGGCCAAGAGACTACAACCTTGCCACTTGTCAGCTCTACTATGTACCTGGGAATTCTTATAGAACATACCAATACACTTGTAGGAACATTATCTGCCAACCCTATACATGTTCTTGGGCACACTCCCCCCTGCACAGACAGACACCCAGTAGTTCAGCCTGTCCATACATCCATCCACCCATGTGTTCATGTTTATCTTCACTGACAACCCAGTATTGTATGTGCAAAAAGGTTCATCCTTGTTGTCTGTACCTCCCTCCATGGGATTTTCTTGACTGCAGTCTTTGCGGAAACCAATCACCAGGCCTTTCTTCTGTGGGGCTGCCAGCTGGGTTCGAATCACCAATCTTTAAGTTAATAGTTGATTGTAAGCCATTTACACCACCCAGGGTACTTTACAAGGAGAAGGCAGTGTAGCTTTCTGCCACCTGTGTTGTCATGCCACCTGGTACAGGGGAGTTGACAACCCTTGCACTATCTGTTCCTTGACTGTCAGTCACCCACCTGCTGGTCATCTCATGCTTCCCCCAGAGAGTGGAAAGATGGGAAGGAGAAGAGAACATTCAAAACAGTGACCTCTGCAGATGCATAGCTTGGAGGGAAGGTCTAAAATTGGCAACAGGGAGGCTGGCTGGAAGTGCCTGCATTTCCCTTGTCTGGGGACTGACTGGCTGATGATGAGAATTTCAGGGAACTTTGAGAAACCACCTCAGCTTCCTAGGCAATGAATTCAATACTTTTTCTAAAAGAAGAAAACTCCAGGCTCACACATGATCATACTACCTGCCCAGGTTGCAAAGTGTGGAGCAGCAGCAGGAGTTTGAGGAATCCACACATGACCCTGATGTACCAGTTTCCCATTCTGGGGCTTTTCCTGGAGCTTGTGCAGAAGGCCCTCGGAGGGCTTACGTGGCCCATTTTCCTGAGTTTGCACAGGGCTCCAGGTGCTGGAGGCATGTTCCCTGGGGCCCGGCAGACTGAGGTCTGACTCCCAGCCCCTCCACTTGTCCTCACTGTGCCCTGGGGTTGGGGGCTTAACCTCTTTGTGCCACTGCTTTTGCAACTGTGAATGGGGATTCAACTTGTTGCAAGAATTAAGCAGAATAAGGTGAACCACATAGTCAGTTATCCAAAAAGTGTCTGTTGAACACTGACTATGGGTTGAGGTCTAGGACCCAGTATGAGGGTGACACTCAGGACTCTCAGTACCCAATGAGTAGTGACCACTTTGAGACTGGCCCCTGTGACCTAAGCCAAATGCTGCCTCAGTCCCAGGGGGCAGGAATAGCTCTCACTGGCCATTGTTTCAGTGCTCACTGTGTTGAGGGGGGTGGAAAGGGACAGCCTGGGGTTTCAGAAGAGAGCCAAGGCATATCCATGTGAGGTCTGGTGAATAAGTTTCCCTTCCTCCATGAAGACCAGCTTTGTAGAAAAGAAGCCCTTTATGCAGACTGGGTAGCAAATGGAATGTTCTAGGTTAGGAACTTCTGAGTGGTCAGGGGAACAGCTTTCCCCAGTAAGCAGCTCTCTGTACTCCTCTGCCCCATCAGCTGCTCCTCTGCTTGCCGGGGTGTGAAGATCAAGGCTTGGCGTCCCCTCTTTCCTCCTCACCCCTTGCACCAGGTGAAACTTTCCACCTTCCTTGCATCCAACTCCTCAGGTGGACTTTGGAAGAAGGAAGCAGAGGAAGTGGGACCAGGGGTCCCCAGACCCAGAGAGTTGGGAATGTGTGCTCCAGTAAGACCCTGTTCTAGAAGCTGGACACCCCTTACCTTTGCCCAAATGGGTTTTTCCCTGGCCCGGGGAGCCCCTGGTCTCAGCACCTGCTCAGAGAAAGGTATGCTGAGCTGTAACACCCAAAGGATGATAAGGATGGCCAGGATCCAGTTGGCATCAGGGGTTTGGAGGGCTCCTGCCAGGTGGTACATCAGACTTGGCTTTGCTGACCTTCCTAATGAACCCAGAGTAAGGCCTTCCGGAACCTCAGCCAAGCCCTCATTTTGGGTTTGGTTAGAGCCACATCCAGGCAGCACTGAACACCAGGGAGCTTAAGATACCGAGAGGGAAAGTCTCATTGGTGCCTCCCAGCAGCACCCTTGGGACAAGGACCCTTGTCATCTCACTCTGCCAGGGCCACCCTCAGCCCTGTGTGTACGATGTCTTTATTCCAGCTTGCTCTTTGGCTGAAACTAAGTCTTAATAAATAAACAGCCACTTGAGGTTTTCTTGAGTCTCTGGATGATGCAAACAATTACCTCTTTCAGCTGCTAACCAAAAGGTTAGAAGTTCAAGTCACCCAGAGGCACCTCAGAAGAAAGGCCTGGCAATCTACTTCCAGAAAAATCATCCATTGAAAACCCTGCAGAATATACTTCTACTCTGACACACACACGGGGTCACTGTGAGTCAGAGTCAACTTGACAGCAAATGGCTTGATTTTTTCGGTCTTGAGGTTTTCTAAGCTATTTCAGTGCCTAAGGCATTTGACTGCTAACCAGAAGGCTGGGGGTTCAAACCCACCAGCCACTCCTCGGAAGGAAGGTTGGGCAATCTACTTCCGTAGTGATACTGCCTCGAAAGCCCAAGGAGGGGTTGCTATGAGTTGGATCTGACTCGACGGCAATGGATTTTTAAGCTGTTTCAACTCCAAAACAAGGAAACAGAAAAACCAAAGAGGAGAAGGGCAGGTGCATTGGAAAGTTGCTAAACTGTGACAAAGACTGCTTGCTTCTTGTGCCTGTGGTTTGCCAGACCTATGACTGCCCCTTCTGGCTCAAGCCGCACCTTAGTAATCAGCTGCTGGCCAGAGGTCTGCTCATGTCTACTCACAGAGCCATAGCCTCTGGCCAGGCCTGGTCCTGTTCTAACTGTGAGCAAGGTCATCCCTGTGGAATTGACCATATGGCATTTCCTCTGAAGCTGGCATTTAGCCTTCAGGCCTGCCCGGTCCCTGACCTCTGTTGTTGTCCCTCCTGCCCCCCTCCCCCATTGTGATTTTCCTTCTGGCTCAGGCCCTCCCACCTGCCCTGGAGCCCTCAGCTTGGAAACCTCTTTGTGTACTGCCCATTTCTTCCTGGTTCTCCCTGCCTGGCTCAGACCCTGTGTCCTCCGAGAGACTTCCGGATCCTCTGCCTTAATTAATTACAGCCTTTGCCACAAACATGAGCAGGTGTTTCCAGCTGGCTCCTCTCCTTAAGGTGAATCCCATTTTCTATTTTTGAAGAGTCCACCTGTGCCTTGTCCAGCTGTTCACCACCCTGGCTCATGGCTCCTTCATCTCTCCTAGAATGTCTCTTCCTGACACCCAGCAGAGCAGAAATGAAAATTGGTTTTGAGTTTAAAATGTGTGCATTTGCTTGTCCTCACACTCATAGCACCCTCTTCCTGGAGGCTGGATGGAGTTTGCTCATTTATATGGGGCTATACAAGGGGTGAGGAGCTCTGGTGGTGCAGTGGTTAAGGCATTTGGCTGCTAACCAAAAGGTTGGTGGTGTGAATCCACCAGCCACTCCATGGGAGAAAGATGAGGCAGTCAGCTTCTGTTAAGATTTATAGCCTTGGAAACCCCATGGGGCAATTCTAGTTTGTCCTGTAGGGTCAATATGTGTTGCGGTTGACTCAGTGGCAATGGGTTATACCCACTGTCATTGAGTGAGTTCTAACTTTATAGTGACCCTGTTGGACAGAGTAGAACTGCCGCATAGGGTTTCCAAAGCTCTAAATCTTTACCGAAGCAGACTGCCTCATCTCTCTCCTGTGGAGTGACTGGTGGGTTCGAATCGCTGACCTTCTGGTTAGCAGCAGAACACCTTAACCACTGTACCACCAGAGCTCCTTTGGTTTATACAGATGATACAAATGGTTTATGCTGAGCTACTAACAGAAAGGTTGGTGGTTCAAACCCACCCAGTGGTGCCACACTGCCTGGCGATCTGCTTCTGTAAAGATTACAGTCAAGAAAACCCTATGGAACAGTTCTACTCTGTAACACAGGGGGTTGCCATGAGTCAGAATTAACTCACTGGCAATGCGTTTGGTGTTTTTCATTTATACCACAGGCAGGCTGACCCATCTCAGGTTCTCTCGGCTTGGGCACTGCTGTTCCCTCCCCTTCATTGCCATGGGGATGGCAGCTCTCCTCTGCCATCCTCACCAGTTCCAATATCATCCCTTTATCTGCTTGTTACATGTTTATAACTTAAGATCCTCAAACAAATACTGAAATGATAATATAAATTAATTCCAACCAAGGGAAGTTGGAAAAGGGAATCATCCCACACCCTTTCGGGGTTTCCAGTGTAAAAATGGAAAACACTGGGGGTAGTGTGATGGAAAGGAGGAGCAGGAGCAGTTTGACTTCCAACCCTTTTTCCACTCTGATCGCTGGGGGCTTGGGATGGCTCCCACGCCTCTGCCTAGGCCAGAGCTGGGCTGTGAAGATAAGCAAGAGTGTTGCTGATTTGTGTGTGTATGTGGCAAAAATACATAGAACCTAACATGTGCCAATGCAACATTTTTACATGTATAATTCATTGACATTGATTACATTAATTATGATGTATAACAGTCACCTATATCTATTATCCAATTTCCCATCCCCACTGTGATTTTATTTCTTTTTCAACAAGCAGATCACTCTTACATACCTGGCTGCTAGACAGTCTGTCCAAATAAGAACTCTTATGGAAACATGGGCTCTCTGAATTTTGCCTCCAGCCGTTTCCTCTGCTTTTAGCCTCAGGGCACTGAGAAGCCACGGAGCTGTGTGCCTCCCACATTCTTCTTCTATTAGCTGGGTCTACAGCTCTCTCTGGGAGCTTTGGTAGTGTAGTGCCTAAGGCACTTGACTGCTGACCAGAATGCTGGCAGTTCAAACCCACCAGCCACTCCTCGGAAGGAAGGTTGGGCAATCTAGTTCTGTAGAGATACCGCCTCAGAAATCCAAGGAGAGGTCACTATGAGTCGTGTCTGACTCAATGGCACATAACAACAACAACAACAACAGGCCTCTCTAAACGTCCTAGAGTGGCACAAAGGTGGCATAGTGCCTAAGGCACTTGACTGCTAGCCAGAAGGCTGGCGATTCAAACCCACCAGCCACTCCCCGGAAGGAAGATTGGGTAATCTACTTCCATAGTGATACCGCCTCGGAAACCCAAGGAGGGGTCTCTATGAGTTGGTTCTGACTTGATGGCAGTGAGTTTGGTTTAGTTTTGGTTTACTAACCTAAAGTTGATGGTTCAGACTCACCTGGGAATGCCACAAAAGAAAGGCCTGGTGGTTTGCTCCCATAAAGATGTCAGCCAAGAAAACCCTGTGGAGCAGTCCTGTGTAACACATGCGGTCACCATGAGTCAGAGCAGACTTGATGGCAATGCGTTTGTTTTTGTTTGGTTGGTTGATTTTAGAGTTTTCTGGTTGCAAACCTCTCAGTCAGACACCTGCAGCAGCCACAGGTCTGAGAAGGAGTGGTTGGAGGTGTGAACACCACCCCGATGTCATCAGTGTTGACAAGTAATGACATAGAGACTGCATACCCAATACATCACAGCCCTGTGTGGGAGGGGCTGGCCATCCCATGGAGAGGCGAGAGTATAGTGCTGAGGCAGGCTTCTCGCTGTTTCTGGCTCTGTCTCACTGGCTGGAAAACCTGAGGCACTTATGTCACAACTTCATGCCAGTATGGTCTCCTCCATGGTGGAACTTGTAGTGGTCACCTCATGTGAGACTATGCAAATGATACTAAGTGACACACATAAGGTGCCTCAAGCAGACTGGGCTCATGGGGAGGCTGCAGAAATGTCACCCCATCCCTTGGTCCCTGTTATGAATTGAATTGCATCCACAGAAAATACAGGTTGGAATGCTAACTCCCAAATCTGGGGATATAATCCCTAGAGAATAGGGTTTTCTTTGTTATGTTGATGAGATCATATCAGTGTAAGCAAACAATAACAAAAAACTCACTGCCGTTGAATGGATTCCGACTCATAGTGACCCCTATTGGATTTCCAAGGCTGTAAATCTTTATAGAAGTAATTGTGTCATCATCTTCCCGAGGAGCAGCTGGTGGGTTTGAACCTCTGACCTTCTAGTTACCAGTCAAATGCCTTGCCTTCTACACCAAACTTAATCACTCCTGAGATACAAAAAGAGCAGATTAGGGACCACAGTAAGAAAGTAAAATGGGGGAGGGATAAATGCCACATGGAGTTCGCCAAGGAACCAACGAATGCAGGGACTAAAAGGAGCTGAAACAAAGATTTTCCCCCAGAGTGGACAAAGAAAAAGCTCTTCTGCTAGAGCCAGTGGCTTAAATTCAGACTTCCAGCCTCCTAAACTATGAGCTCTGGTAGCGTAGTGCCTAAAGCACTTGACTGCTAACCAGAAGGCTGGTGGTTCAAGCCCACCAGCCACTCCTTGGAAGGAAGGTTGGACAATCTACTTCCGTAGTGATACTGCCTCAGAAACCCAAGGGGGGGTCGCTATGAGTCGGGCCCGACTCGATGGCACATAACAATAACAAACTATGAGAAAATGAATTTCTGTTCTTTAGAAATAATCCATTTGTGATTTTTCTATATGGCGGCACTAGCAAACTAAGACAATCCCCTCTCACTCTCTTGGACCTGGCAGGCCCCTTTGTGTCACTTGTTCCAACACTCCCATGAGCCTTCTGTGAAACAGAACAAGAAATGACCACAAAGGGGAAGGCCATGCTGAGACCCAGACCCTGGGTTCCCACTGCCCTGGGCACCTTTGTCTTGGCCTGGAGGAGGCTGTGCCTATTGGAATCAAGCCATTTTATACCTTCTGCCTCTGAGGCCATGGGCCCACCAGGCTATGGTGGACCAAGGACCACCCTACCACAGAAGCATGCAAGAGAGAGCTCCTTGTTGTCAGGAAAGAAACACAAGAGCAGAGGAAGGGTATGGTGTCCCCTGCCAGATGTGAATGGGCAGATGGGTGTGTCCTAGTACTAAAGACATATTGCCTTTGGGCACAGGCCAGCAGAAGGTGAGAAGGGGCCAGGCACATAGCCTTGGGTCACAGAGAGGCTAGGTCTCAGTACTCTGCCGTGCATTTGCTGCCTGGGGGATGACAGTACCTGCCACACTGCCTTTCCTATCACACAACCCCCTTCTTATTCTGTCACTTGCTTACCTGGTTGCAGGTGACTCAGCCAACTGCACAGGGTTTGAGGAATTGGGGAAGGTCTCTTGGCAAGGAGAGCTTGGAGAATACCCAGAGAACACAGAGGGATCTCATGGGTCCGCCTAAACAAGGTGTACAGTAGGCTGCCCATCCACTGGTCCTGCCCCAAACAAAAATTCTCCTGTGTCCTTGGTGTTCTCCCACCGGACAGGCAATGAAATGAGAGGCTGCTGGTGCAGAAACCCACCCCTAGCACAGCACCCCTTCTGCTTCCAGAAACAAGAACATGGGTTCTGGAGATGGCCACCTGGCTTGGAACAAAGCTGACACAGGCCCCAGCCCCTTGCTCAGCTAACCAGGTTGTTTTCCTCCTACTTCTGTGGTTTGGTGTTTGTATTGCCAGCTTTTGAGAGTGTGCACACCTAAAGATAGTTTAAGATGTTGTTAGCTGCCATCAAGTCAGCCCTCAACTCATGGCAACCTGCCCCATCCCTGACTAGTTGCAGATCAGACTGTTGTGATTCACAGGGTTTTCACTGGCTGATGTTCACAAGTAGATCTCCAGGCATTTCCTCCTAGTTCATCTTAGTCTGAAAGCTTTGCTGAAACCTGTTCAGCATCTTAGCAACACTCAAGCTTCCACAGTGGTTTCACTTCAGGTGCATTGGCCAGGAATCAAAGCCAGATCTCCTGAATAGGAGGTGAGAATCCTACCACTGAACCACCATTGTCCCCTTGCAGCATAGGGGAGTCTTTATCCCATTTATTCCCTGCTTGGTCCCCTTCCTGGGGACCACTGAACCACCAATGCCCCTAAAGAGTCATCTATGAAGTGAAAAATAGAATATGGCATCTGCATGCTATGGGTCATTATGCAAATGCTTCCAGCAGTCTTGCAGATGGCTGTAAAATGTTTCCAGTCTAAACAAATTTACCTGCCTTGACCCTGTCCCCATCTGTCAGCCCCTCCCCTTCTCTTCATCTATGGTACCTTATCTCCTCCCCACATCCCAAAGCCAACTACTGAACAGGAGCACTTGCCCATAATGGAAACTCAGCACTCTGCAAACTCAGCCAAAATAATTACAAGAAGAGCCAGAACATTTTATTCCATTTGCTTTATAGTCTCAACCTGATATTTTTTTTAACCTCAATAATTTTCCTTTTATTTCCTCAGTTTACAAAGGCCTATTACAATGGGTGAATTATTGGGTCTTCTGAAAAATTTTGTGTGTTCCCTCAAACCCTTCCCTATTGTGTGGCTCATAGTTGTCTTAACCTGGGAAGGTTGATGATCTATGCAAGTGTGACATATTGGGGGCATACTTATTCACACTGAATTCGTTTGTTGGTAATATTTCATCATTGTTGAGGTTTGAACCCAGTAATGTGTGACCTCGTTGAATGAGTTACTTACTTCCTTGTGCCTCAGTATCTTCATCTGTGAAGTGGGGATGAAGGTAGCGTCCACACCGCAGGCTGTTGGAAGATTAAATGAGGTAATATGTGCAAAGTGCTTGATAGGGGGCCTCCATAAGCTACGTGTACTATATATGTCATTATAGTTATTTTTTTTATTTATTTATCCATGTTATGGATTTAAGGCTCCTGGGTTCCTGTGCTTGGTTGGGGAGGGGACTTTTATGCTCCTGGCTTGGTGAGTGGTGCCATGGGCATCCCTACTGCCACTCTCTGCAGCCACTCCTTGCACAGGGCCATGAGTCTGGGTGGCCAGCTGGGGCTGCCCTGTGCTTTTGGTCCAGTGACACACTGGGACTTAGTGTTTCCTAGGTTAGCCCCAGATATACCCTACTGCACCCGTTTTCCTACACATAACATCTGTTTAATTTATCCTCCAACTGTTTCAAGTAGCATCTGGAGAGAGATGGGTCTCTGTGGGCACTGCCATGAGGAAGCAGGGAGGGAGGCTCGCTCAGGCGGACAGGCTTAGAGATGAAATATGATGAGCAGCCCCGATAATAAGTGTCCTCTTGCAGCATCCAGCTACGCGCACGTGTGCTCTCCTATTGCATTAGGGCTTCTACGTGTGAGGTTCATTTCTCTCTGCTGGAAAGGGTGGGAGTGATAGCCACCAGCACTTCATAATTTTGAAGGCAAATAAACCTTGTAGTCAGAACAAGATGTGCTTGGAGAGTGTCCAGTCAGTCATTGGCCATTCTAGCCTCAGTAGCACCAAGCTTTCTTTGTCACTTGGCTGCTTATCACACCTCTTGCCAAGGTTTGAATCCCCCAAGGACAGCCTGGATTGGTATTGGTCCCACTGGAGCTTCGCAAAAACATCAGTGCCCATGGAGGAATGGCAGGTGCTCAGTGGGATGCATCGCAGCCAGACTCCTCATTTTATCAGTTGTCATCAAGTTGACCCTGACTCATGGAGACTCCATGTGTGTCACAGTAGGACTGTGCTCCACAGGGTTTTCAATGGCTGAATTTTTTTGTTTGTTTGTTTGTTTTTGGGTGAAGGTTTACAGAGCAAATTTACTTTCCATACAGCGGTTCACATATACTTTGTCTTATGACATTGACCAGAGTTTACCACAATGCAACAGCTCCCCTCCTACTTCCTCCCGATAGTTACCTCTTCCCTGTGTCCGTCCCTCCGTGCACTCCTGCCCCCTGAGCTGTCTCCCTGTGCATAAGCAGCCCTTCTTTCTCCCATGATTTTCTCTCCAAGGAGTGTATCTACATGAGGTAAATGTTCAACTCATATGCCTGTCTTTTGTTTGGTTGGAAATCACAGGTGTGGGTTCAATTCCAGATCTGAAGGGCAGCTAGGGGTTCAGTGGTTCCACCAGGCTCTATTGGACCAGTAAACCTGGTCCCCCCCCTTTTTTTTTCTCCAAATGATTTTTATTTTTGCTCTATATTGTTCTCCCTCTCTATCAAGGATCTCCTACATAGATCCCCTTCCAAGTGGATGACAGTGGTAGCCAGGCACCATCTAGTTCTTCTGGTCTCATAGTCCTATAGGCTGCAGATCGGATGGTGTACCATTCGCTAGGACTAATTGTTTCCATGAATTTTGGTTTTCTTCATTCTTCTTTGCTCTGGACGAGGAGAGACCCATCGTTGCATCTAGATGGCAGCTTGCTAGGTTTAAAGATCCCAGTTGCTACTCACCAAAGTAGGAGGTGGAACAATGTTTTGTATAGTATGTTATGCCAATTGAGCTTGATGTCCCCTGCGACTATGGTCCCAAGCCTGCAGGTTCAACTACTAAGTCCCTCTGGGTAGCTGGCTGTGACCAAGACATGACCACAACCTTACCCCTTGTCAATGGCTGATTTTTTTGGAAGTAGATTGCCAGGCCTTTCTTATGAGGTGCCTCTGACTGGACTAGGACTGCCAACCTTTCAGTCAGAAGCCAAGGACATTCACCATTTGTACCATCCAGGGACTTTTTCTCCCTGCCTTAGCCTAGAAAGTTGCCACTCAGTCAAGCTGTCACCTTGTTGTCCTCCAAGATAACTTGGCCTCACCAAAGAACAGGTGTAGGAGTGACTGGACAGGTCCAGGTGGGGTTTGGTCATCTCGTGGGCCAGTTGCACACTGTGCTAATTTATTTTCAAGTGGAACAGTTAATGGAGCATCATGATTCAGGCCATCTTTATCCTCATGGCTTCTGCCTTTGGGGAATTTAAAAAAATGTTATAACCTTTCAAATAACAGAGAAAGAAAGAGTGCATTTGGTATTATCGTTGAGAGAACGGCAATACTCTTTCTACCTCGAATTTATATTTGCAATAATGGCCAACCCAGAGTGTTGTTTATTTGAAGGCTAACTGCATGACAGAGGCAATGGGTGGCACTGGAAATCACTTGAGTAACCCTGCTCTCAAGTGCTTTGTGGAACTGCGCCTAAAAGATTCTCCTCGAGATTGTGTTATATAAATCTCACAGGGGGAAAGTAAAGTTTGGAGTGCTGATTAAAGGTTAAAAAATTATTGGTCATTACTTGTATACCAGTGTTTATTGCAGTATTATTCATAATAGGCAAAAGGTGGAAACAAGCCAAGTGTCCATCAGCAGATGAATGGATGAGTTAAATGTAGTCTAGCCATAGAATGGAATATTATTAAGCCAGAAAGAGGAACAAAGTCCTGATGATACATGCCACTACATGGGTACCTAGAAAACATTATGCTGACTGAGTGAAGTAAGTCAGATACAAATGGACAAATATCGTGTGACCGAATTATATGAAATGTCTAGAACAGGCAAGTGTATAGAGACAATAGTGACTTATGGCTACTAAGGACTAGGGGAAGGAAAGAATGGAGGAGGCATTCTTGCTTAAGGGGCACTGAGTTTCTGGTTGGTTTTTTTTTTAAGAAAAAAAAAAAAACTCATTGTCATCAAGTCAGTTCTGATTCATAGTGACCCCTCCTTGGGTTTCTGAGGTGGTATCACTACAGAAGTAGATTGCCCAACCTTCCTTCTGAGGAGTGGCTAGTGGGTTTGAACCACCAGCCTCCTGGTTAACAGTCAAATGCCTTAGTCACTACGCCACCAGAGCTCCTGGTGAGTTTCTGTTTAGGGTGATGGAAACATTTGGAAATGAGAGTGCAAATGGTTGCACAACATGGTGAATTGTAATCAATGTCACTGAATTGCACATGTAAAAATGACTAAAATGGAAAGTGTTATACAAATGTCACCACATTAAAATTTTTTAAAAATTAATGGTCATATATATGCCTCAATCTCTTACTGAAGCTTCTGTGTAAGCCTCAGATGCTATGCCATCACTGTGAATAATGGAAAACCAAAAGCTTAAAACATTTACAGGAAGCATTTGGGAACATGACTCTTGAGAAATCTAGGGAACGCATTGTCTTTCCAAGTCAGGCCTGGAGCCCACGCTGGTGCAGAGTCACCATCCCCATAAATACCTGTGTTCCACTTAGCATGGAGTACTTTAAAGGCTGGAGTCCTTGGGCTATGCAAAGGGTTAATGCGCTCACCCAACCCAACCCCAATGGTTGTTGGTTTAAGTTCACCCAGAGGCACCTCAGAAGAAATGCCCAGTGATCTAGTTCCAAAAAATGCCATGAAGCCCAGTTCTACTCTGACACATATGGGGTCACCATGAGTTGGAGTCAACTGACAGCAACTGGTTGTTTTGATTTTAAAGGCTGAGACTCAAAAAGCAGAGCTGAGAGATTGTGTATGTGCCCTTGTGACAGAGACAGACTGGCATATTCAAAAGAACAAGGTTTTAGAGAGGTGTTTCCTACAAGGAATCAAAGGGGTGAATGAGAGGGGCATGTAGGAGAAGGGTATTTCATCAGCAAATACTTCTTGAACCAGTGCTGGAAAGACAGCAGCAATAAGGGTGAATAAGATGGGTCCACAGCCTCAGGGAGCAGAGGCTTACCATCAGACAGGACATGCACACTCTCACATACACACACATGCATCCACATGCAAGTGTGTGCACATAAACACAAGCACACACATGTATAAGCATGCATGCACATATGTATGCAATCATGTGCACACACAGATGCATGGACATTCATGTATGCACACACACACGCACACCTGCACTATAAAGCAAAGCTTACAGCAGGGCAGGGACGCAGCATGGTGCTTTGAGGAGTGAAGAGGGGATAAGACTGGTGTCAGCAAAGCTGGTGGGGCAGGTGGCCAGAGTCAGCCCTCCTCATGTCAGACTTTGTGGTCACCTCTCAGGCCTTGCTCCCCCAGATGCCCAAAGAATGCTCTTTATCGTCACCACCCAATTTTCATGGGGTCCTCTAGGAATGGGCTTCATGGGTGTGGACTAAGCACCCTAGCAGATACAGGCTGAGGTTCTAAACTTCAGACATGTTCCATCTCCTTCTATGTACGTACCCACTCCCTGTGCCCTCCTCTATCACCCTGAAAATGGTGGTAATAGGTATAGGCCCCCATCCCCATTTCCTCCAACTCATCTTCCACTCTTCTCAAGCCTTCCCCTAGGGTCTCCTCAGGGACGAGGGGCTCTTGGGTCTCTGGTGTTTGTGCTGGTACAGTGAGGTGTCAGTCCCCCTGGGATGCTCTGGGTCCCACTGGAATCTACAGTTTCTGATTCAGATTAGTCCCTGTTGTCAATCTGCTGTGAGCCTCCAGGTGATAGATCAGGAGTCTGAGAGGATACCCTGGCAATGAGCCAGCATCTAGACACCCCTCAACACCCTAAGCCCTCAGAAGCATCAGGCTTGGCTTCTAAAAGAAAAAGCCAGTGGTTTAGCAGCTCTTGGCCAATGGTATGAACCCCAGGCACCAAACTGAAAATAGTGGTTGGAGAGGAATCCTTTGTGTCCTCACAGAAGGCAGAACAGGCAACACGCAGCACTGTGGACCATGGGCTGAGTGGTGTGGGACATGATGGCAGCACAATGCCAGTCCCTGTGTGACACAGAGAGAGCCCTCAGCTGCCAGTGCTACATCATGGGGAGCACACTGTGCCCCAAAAGTCCAATGGCCATGAATAGCCACCCAGATTCATACTGCTTGTCACAAGTAATATGGAAGGCAAGTCAAGATTGGCCATCGGCATGGGTGGCAGGCTTTGCGTGGATGATAGGTGGTTAGGACTGATGGAAAGGTAATTCTGGTGGCAGCAAGGGCAGGCATGGGGCCAGCTGCACAGGCTGGAGGCCCCAGCCACCACACTCAGACATCTTTTTTTTCTGGCAGGAAAAGCCATGCTCATGTTCCTAATGGAAATTTCAAGGTAATTACAAAGGACAGAAGAGGGATGAAAGGAAGAAGGGAGGAAGGACCCCTCTTGACTCCAACTTTCCATCCAAGAGGAAGCTGCCTTGGGGCTTCTCCAACTCCACTTACCCAGTGGGACACACAACACCATGTCTTCTCTGATGGCCCCTATTTCAATCAACAGGGCCACTTTCACCAGGTTATCTCCTAAAAGCCTCAACTCTGCCCTGCCTATAATGTCACTGTGTTCTGCCACTACCCACAGTTAGTCCCCTTCTCATGACCCTGATGCATGCCCTGCCCTCTGAGGTTCTGGTCTGCCTCTTAGGAGACCCCTCTGGAAAGCCCTCTGTAGTGCCTCTGACCCCACCCAGACACCACTGCCCTCACCCTGCCAAGCAAGCATCCTAACACCCAGACTTGCCTATGTCTGTTCATGTCCCCTCCTACCACTTACAGCCCATGTGGGGGCATCCATGGGGCCCAGGTGTGCTGGCCCTGAGCAAGGCCTTTTCTTCATGCCTGGCACCAGCCTTTCTGGTCACTCCCCAACCTTGCTACACCTGCATAGGTGTTTATCCTTGGCATCTCTCCACACTCACCCTTGCTCTATGGCTGCCTCCTCCCTGCCATGACATCCAGGCACATGTCTGTTATAGGTTGATTTCTGTCCCCCAAAAGACATGTCAAAGTCTGAACCTCCATACACATGAATGTGACCTTGTTTGGAAATAGAGTTTTAAATAGAGTTTTTCTTTTATTATCAGTTAAGTCAAACTAGGTCATAGTGAAGTACAGTGGATCCTTTCTTAATGATGCCTTATAAAAGGAGAGTCACACAAAGGAGGAAGGCAGATGCATCTACAAGCAGCAAAGCAATGCCACAGATTGCCACGGTGACCAGAAGCTGGGACACAGGCATGAAACAGTTCCTCTCTCAAAGTCCTAGAAAGATTCAACATGGCTGATACCCTCATTTGGACTTCGGATTTCCAGAACTGTGAGACAATATATTTTCTTTAAAGCCACCCTTCTTTTTGACATTTTGTTATGGCAGCCCTAGGAAACTAAGACACACAGGAACAGTGCCCATCCTCCAGGTGGACTGCATGCTGACCATTTATCAAGTCAATTCCAGGCTTTTAAATCTAAATCAATGCCCTTTTCTGAAAGGAGAAGGCAGCATGCACTGAGCAGTGACTGCCAGCTGGCCACACACATTTAATTGTTGTTTAATTGCATTGCTCCTTGTCTGTGAGAGTCTCCAGAGAGAACCATCAGAGCAGTACTGGAGCCTAACTATGTCTGCATGTCCCTAGAGCATGAGGGAGTGACCAGATGGAACAAAAGACTGACTGGCTAGTTTCTGCAAGAGGCCATCCTGCATCTAAGGTGCCCTAAGTGCTGAGGGCCAAACCATCAGATTAGTGACTCAGCATGACTGTAGAAAAGTGTCCAGAAATGCGCCAAGGATCAGCTTCCAGCTTGGGGGTCTGCATCTTCTGAGATCTGCATTCTACCCTCACCCTCTTCTTTTTTTTGAAAAGTGGAAACAGCCTTCACTCTCCCCCATCTTTTGGCCTCTGAAATGATAAGTCCAGAGCCGGAGGGGCCTAGAAAGTGATCGGGTCACAAAGGAGAAAATTGCAGTCCAAGAGGTGAAATGCAGATGACAATCCCAAGGTCCCATGTCTGGTGACTTGACCAGGGCTTCAAACTAGTATGAACCAGTTCATTCATGGCCAATGAAGCGAAAGCAGGACAGACCTGCATTTTAAAAGTTTGAGTGACCTGTTCTTAGGTTGAAGCCTAAGAATGGGAGATTCAGAAGAGATGCAGTGAGCCCTTTCAGGAGCTTGACGTTGGATTATTGCCAGGACCGCGGTGAGTGACAGACATGCAAAGCAGTGCAATTGGTGCCATCTTTGAGCTGGGCACCCCTGTTTTCCACTCAGCTGATCGGAAGATTTGGTTGCTATGCAACATGCATGCTGCCCTGGCTTTCTAAAGGGGAGATTAAGTTTCTAGCAGGGCTTCAACCCATAATTTTTCCCATCCACATTTAAAAAATTAGAGTCTGTTCTAGTGTTGCTTTGTCAGCCATAACAGAATCAGGCTGAACCACTTTGAAGCCATGTCATTAACCCTCGCTCTCCTGTGTCCTAGGCTGTTGTCTTTTTACCACCACACCCAGACCCACTCATTATGTCAGGAGCACCTGGCTCCATCTAGTCTCTTTACAGACTGCTTCTTTGTCTTTTCAGTCAGCAGAAGAAGGATGGGACTTGCAGAGACTGCAAACAACCCAAAAGTGTTTAGCAAACTAGACAGCCCATGTTATGGATTAAGTCACATTCCTCTAAAATATGTGGTGAAATCATAACCCCTTTACCTGTAGATAGGAGTTCTGGTAGTGTAGTGCCTAAGGCACTTGACTGCTAACCAGAAGGCTGGTGGTTCAAACCCACCAGCCACTCCTTGGAAGGAAGGTTGGGCAATCTACTTCTATAGTGATACTTGCCTCAGAAACCCAAGGAGGGGTAGCTATGAGTCAGGTCCGACTGGACTCAATGGCAAATAACAACAACAACAACATACTTAAAGATGTAATCCTGTTTGTCTTCTTTGTTATGTTAATTGGAACATACCTGGTTGGGTGGGTTCTAAATCTAATCACTTCTGAATTATAAAAAGATCAGAATAGACTCAGACATAGGCACATGCATAAGAAACAGAAGCCATAGGAGGATTATCAACAAGCCAAGGAACCAAGGAATGCATGGGGCTATGGACAAGAAGTACGACTCATTGGCCAAGACCCTGATTTGCACTTTCAACCTCTAAAACTGGGAGAAAATAAGTTTCTATTTTTTAAAGCCACCCACTTACGGTATTTGCATTACAGCAGCCCTGGGAGACTAGAACCCATGGCAGCTTTCTTTTGCACAATGAAGTGGTTGGATTGTGGAGGTGTCCCTAAAATTCCTCTGGAGCTCTGGTGGTGTAGTGGTGAAGGCATTTGGCTGCTGACCAAAAGGTCCATGGTTTGAACCCACCAGCTCCTCCACAGAAGGAAGATGAGGCAGTCTGTTTCCGTAAGGATTTACAGCCTTGGAAACCCAATGGGGATCACTATGAGTCAGGATCAACTCCAGGGCAGTGAGTTTGGGGTTTTGTTTTTGGGTTTTTTTGTTTTGTTTTGTTTTCAGTGAGTCTATATATTCAGATGCCAAATGGATAGGAAAAGGGGAGAGCTGCTGTGGTGATTTGCAGAAGGAAAAACTCCTGTAGTCTTCAGCAAGGGCAGAGAGGTGAGGAGGAGCTGATATGGACAGACCTCTGGAACCTGCTCAATTTTATCAGGAGTTGCAGTGATTGTAAAAGGGGTTTGAAATTTATATTTATTTGACGGATAGCAAGAAAAATAATTTTAAATGAAAACACACTCTTCTCCTCTTTATTAGCCCTGTGTTTTTGTCTTGTCTCTTTAAAATGAATCAACAAAGAACTCAGTGTGGTGTGGTTTAGGAGGGAACCACTATTGGCCATCACGGGGGGAGGTTGGACTTGTTTTGGGGTTAGCAAAGAGAAGCGAAGTCCAGAGGGAAGAAGGAAAGGTGTGCCCTGTGTGTCATATCTGCCCCATACTCTCTGCATGGGGTCCCTGGGTGGTGCAAATGGTTAAATTGTTAGGCTACTAACAGAAAGGTTGAATAGGTTCAAGTCCACCAAGAGGCACCTTGGAAGAAAGGCCTGGTGATCTACTTCTGAAAAATCAATCATTGAAAACCCTATGGAACACAGTTCTACTCTGACACATAGGGAATCACCATGCATCAGATTTGTCTTGCCAACAACTTGTACTAGTAGTGATCTCTGCTCACAGGGTCTGCAGGTTCTGTGTTTTATGCAAGGCCAGACCCCAACAGGTGTCTCACAAGGGTCAGCAACAGTGAATGTTTTCTAGGTTAATTCCAAAATGTCCAAATAAGAAAATACTGCAAATGCATGGATTCCCCACAAGTTAAATCACTGCACCTTGTATAATGAAATGGGAAGACACATCTGCTCCAACCTGAAAGGGCGAGAGGCAAAACTCCCTGAGAGTACTCTTGTTGCTCCCTCCTTCTAAGGCAGAGCCAACAACCTGCCATTCTTCCAAGGCCTTCAGCAGATCCCCGGATGTCCACCCATAAGCTCCCTCCCAAGAGGCCCCAGCATGAGATCTTAGCTTCTGCATCAGTGCAATTCTGGTGGCCTCCTTCCTCCCCCTTTCCACTCTCATTTGTAAATGATGATGATAGTCTTGAGACACTTACTCAACAAAACTCGATACTTCTTTGCGATCTTAAATTGGGGAAAAGGATGCTCCTCCCTTTGTCTGCATTCCCCTGTCTCCCAGTCTTGCATCTTGCTTTGACACAGTTTCTGCTCCATCTTTTCACCCTTGTTCAGCCACCATCCTTCTCATCTAGCAACTGGAAGAAGGAGTTGAAGCTGCTTCATGTTGGGAGAAGGGTCTTCATGGATGGAACTAGAATTTCCGGTGTGGAGCAGGTCAGGGTGGGCCCCAGGTTCTCTCAGGCACTTCCTCCTCCATCTGTCCCCTCCCCACCACCCTTGGTGCCCAGCACTCCTGACCTCAGGGATGGACCCTCACTCTAAGTTCTGGTACAAGTAAGACAAGATACAGATCCAGGGGAGATGTGAGCAAGGGTAGTAAGCAAAGAGGAGGCTGAAGGCCTAGAGAGACAGGAGAATAAAAGGCTGTGCATTAAGAGTCACCTCTAAGTTGAACCAGATCTCAGGAAGTCACGCAAATTTAAACCAGAAAGAAGCCTTCGGAAGTGTGCCCCCAACTGCTCCCTCCATTAAAAAAAAAATCCTCTGAGCAGAGCTCCACTTCAGCACAGCTCTGCTTCTTTGGGTTTCTTGCTTTTTGCATTTCTAATCCCCTGTGATCCATTATTTATAACATGGAAGATTGGCTTCAGACGCCAGAAGTGAAAAAAGCGAAAACAAAGCAACCCAGAAAAGTGACAAAAGTGACAAGTGATCAGCTGTGACAAATGGTTCTAAGAGGTGAGGCTGAGGTCCCCCACAGATGCAGGTGCAGCAAAATGAGCCCTGAAATTCTGCCAGTCAGCCCACAGCCCTAAGCATTCCCTTGGATAATGGGGGTCTTGTTAATAAACATGCTTAGCCTGGGAAGGAGTTCCACCCCAGATTGCCAGGACCTTTCTGCTCCACCCTCCTTGCTCCCACCCAGGCCCACAACAGCTCATACAGGGGGCAGGTGTTCAGAAGCCTTTTCTTTGAACCAATGTCTTAGTCTGGGTTCTCTAGAAGAGAAAAACCAGTGGGATAGATAGGTATGTAGATAGATAGTAGATAGATAGATAGATAGAGTTAGCTTCAAGGAAATGGCTCACACAATTATGGGGGCTACAACAAACAAACAACTTACTGCCATCCAGTCGATTCTGACTCATAGTCAGACCTTTTAGGATAGAACTGCCCCTAGGGTTTCCAAGGCTGTAAATCTTTATGGAAGCAGACTGCCTTATCTTCTTCCCATGGAGCAGCTGGTGAGTTTGAACCAGTGACCTTTCAGTTAGCAGGCAAATGCTCTAACCACTTTTCCACCAGAGCTGCTTCCTAAATCCATAGGTCAGGTGGCAGGCTGGAGACCTCTCCTGGCTTGCAGAATTGTGGAACCTCGCTAATCCAAAATCCGCAGATCAGGCAACAGGCCAGATACTTCTTCAGGCTTATATCTTGGGAACCAGAGGTCAGGTAATGAGAACAGTGTGGGGTGGAGAGCAGGCCCTGGGCTATCATCATCTCCTTTCATTCATCCTCCCTTCACTGGCTCCCCTCCTAAAATTTGCTGCCAGTTAGGTATACCTTCCACTGTTCAGACAGCTTCAAGGACTCCCATGACTTGCTAAAGAGCTTCCAACCCCTGTTAGATGGAGGGCAAGGTTTATGTTAGTCTCCTGTGGCTGCTGTAACAAAGCACCTTGGCTTCGGGAATCCCGGGGTAATGCAAACGGTTAATCACTGGGCTACTAAGCAAAGGCTGACAGTTCAAACCACCTTGGATGAAAGGCTTGGAGATTGCTTCTGGAAGTTCACAGCCATGAAAACCCTAAGGAGCACAGTTCTGCTCTGCATGGGATTGCCATGAGTCTGAAGACTAGATGGCACTGGTGGTGGTGGTGATGACTGACTTAAAACAACAAATTTATCCTCTCACAGTTTCTCCCTTCGTCTGCCCTCTCTGTCTCCCAGTCTTGAGTCTTGCTTTTACATAATTTACTCCACGTCTCTTAACACTTGCCCAGCCTCTACCATTCTCATTCGCCACCTTGAAAAAAGGGATGAAGTGACTCCATGTTTGGCCAGAAGTCCAAAATCAGTATCAAACCAAAAAACCAAACCCAGTGCCATAAAATCAATTCTGATTCATAGCAACCCCCATTGGCTTTCCAAGGCTGTAAATCTTTACGAAAGTAGATTGCCTCATCGTCTTCACACAGAGCAGCTACTGGGTTTGAACCACCGACCTTCTGGTTAGAAGGCAAATGCCTTACCCACTACACAATGAGAGCTCCTTAAATCTGTATCAGTAGATAAAATATCAGCTGTCAGGCAGGGCACCACAACCTCCAGAGGCTCTAAGGCAGGATCCTTCCTTGCCTCTTCAGTTCTTGGTAACTGCCAGCAATCCTTGCCTTGCAATCACATCACTCCAATATTCAAGGCCAACTTCTTCAAATCTCTGCCTGTACCATATTCTCTTCACCTTCTCCTCTACATCTGTGTCAAATCTCCCACACCGCCTCTTTAAAGACACATGTGATTGCATTTAGGACCTACTCACATAACCCAGGATAATCTCCCAATCCCAAAAGCGTTAATTTAATCACACCTGCAAAGACTGCCATGTAGTTAACATTCACAGGTTCCAGGGATTAGGACATGAATATCTCGGGGGGCGGGGAAGCAGAGCACTTTTCAGCCAACTGCAAGGCTCTTAAGCATTTAGTTGTAAATACTTTTCTGGCATCAGCTTCACCATATGTTCTATACTTCAGCCTCACGTAATCACAGTGCTTTAAACCCAGCAGGATAGCTGATCTGTACTGTGGAAAGCTGAGGTGGATCATCATGCCTTCCACTCACCTCCAGCCTAATGCCACCCTACTCCGGTGGCCTCCCCACTCCTCAGCGGACCCCTCCTTCACAACATCCATTATACCTAACTTTATTTTTGTGTTTGTCATTGATATTGTTGCCTCCTCCAGCTGCCTGCTGTGTGTTACTCTCTACTTCCCCACCAGATTTTCCTATATACTTTGGTTACATTAATTCATGCCGTGCTAGGCAAATGTGTCTTTCAGCTTCTTTTTGTGTAGCTAACATTTACTGAGTGCTTCCTGTGTGCTGAGCCCTAGAGAAGATGCATAATAAAGAGATGAATCTTGGGAGGCTATGGAGTGCTTCAGGCCATCAACTTCAGAACCCCACCACTCCTCTGCCCTTCAATTGATTATTCAGGGACCCTGCAATCAGCAAGCTTGGGTTTCAATCCCAGCAGTGCCACTTGCTGATTTGATCTTGGCCCTCAGTTTCCACATCTGTAAAATGTGGATAATACCTGCCTAGTGAACACTTACCAGTGCTTATCGTCCACACATTATCACTGTAAATATTTCACAGAGAATGCTAGTACCACCTGCATGTTGCAGATAAGGATACCATGGGATGGAGAGATTAAGGAATCTGCTTGTGGTCACAGAGCCAGTGAAGGGCAGAGCTGGGCATTGGACTAGGAAGTCTAACTTCCAGCTCTGTGCCTTTCTGCACGGTGTGAATGTGCCTCTCCAGAAAGAAGCTCCACAGGCGAGATAGTAACTGAAGCATACAGGTTCAGGCAGAAACTGCCCCATGGGGACTTTGAGGCAGATCAGTTGGGCACTGTCAGCACTCTGAAGATGACAGTACTGAAACTCAGATATTAAGAGACTTGCCTGAGGTCACATGGTTTGTCAGAGACAGAGATAGAATGCAGGTCTTCAGACCCCCAGTTTAGAACCTTTACCAACAGCCAATGCAATAAGCTTCTTGGATTTGTCTTCCCCACCCTGTAACGTCCCTAGGTGGCACCGTTTGAACTCATCTGTTAACCTAAAGTTTGGCAGTTCAAACCCACCCAGCAGTGCTGCAGAAAGCAGGCCTAGTGATCTGCTTCGGTAACGATCACAGCCAGGAAAATCCCATCCAGCAGTTCTACTCTGTACCACATGGGTTGCTAGGAGTCAGAAATGACTCAACGGCAGTGTGTTTGGTTTTGATTTTTAATGACCTTGTAAGTTCTGCAGGAGTGTTTGACTAAAACTAACTGCCACAAACCCAGGAGGTTTTTTACGTGTGCTGCATCCAAATTTTGTCAATAATTCAATGACTTCACCACCCCACACACTGATCATCAGCTGTGCACTTGGCACTTGTTCTGGTTACTTAGTACTGCTGTAACAGAAATACCACAAATGGGATGGCCTTAACAAACAGGAGTTTATTCTTTCACAGTTTGGAGGCTTTAAGTCCAAGTTCAAAGTGCCAGGCTCCAGGGGCTGGGTGAAAGTCCCTCAACCTTGGGCTTCAGCTTCTTGCTCCCAGCCCACTGAAGCTAGAGGCATATCTTCACTCAGGCAGCTACTGGCTGCTGAGGCTGACAAATCCAAGGTCAACAAGTAAAAAGGCATAGTCCCAATGTTACCAAACCACACAGCAGGCCATTAATTCAAGTCCATTGTAAGCCCCAAGGTCGGCAGAGTATGGCAGGCTGAACAATGACACAGTTATGTGCAAGGTCCAAGCATGCCATAAGCTAGAGACTATCCCCAAGGCTTTTCCTTATATATAGGAAGCAGACCACATCCCAAAGGCAGCTACTCAGCTGCGTGTGATAGATCCCACCATGGAGTTGATTGCCAGTCTCATCATGGGGAATAACTGCCGCTAGCTGCCCAACCACTCAACCAGGCCCAGCCAAGATGACACACAAACATAACTACCACAGCACTGGACACCTTCCTTTTCACTTCTAATCACTTGTGGAAGTGAAAAGTGACTTAACTCTCTGAGCCTTAATAGCTGCAAAACAGGAATTATAACGCTCCTGTAAGGCATGTTTCAAGGATCAAAGATAACATGTCCTTCAACAAATGAATGGCAAGAAAAGAAAAGAGGATAAACTGTATGTGTGGAAAGAGACATAAGGAGACATAGCAAGCAAATGCAATGTGTAGGCCTCTCTGGGTCCTGACTTGAAAGCAAATGAATGTGTGTGTGTGATGTGTGTGTATGTATGTGTGTATGTGGTGTGTATATATGTATGTTGTTACTGTTAGTTGCTGTGCTATTGATTCTGAACCATGGTGACCACATGTGTCAGAGTACAACTGTGTTTCACAAGGTTTTAAGGCTGTGACCCTTAAGAAGCAGATCACCAGACTTGTCTATATGTGTGTCTACATATGCATGTGTGTGGTTTGTGTGTATGTATGTGTTTGTGGTGCATGTGTATGTATGTGTGTGTACCTACTTAAGTATGCATGTGTGTGATGTGTATATGTGTGATCATAAATGTATATGTGAGTGTATACTTACATGTGTGTATATTTATAACTGTGTATGTGAGTGTGTGTGTCTGTAGCTATGTGTATATATGTGTGTGTGTATATATATATGTGTGTGTGTGTGTGTAAATATATGTATTCTGAAGTTAGTACTCAAGAACCTGAGTACTAAAAGAGCTAATGATAAAGGATTGTTGTTGTTTTTTTCCCATGTGATAATCATATTGCAGTCATCTTAAAAATTAAGAAAAAGTCCTTATATTTTAGAGATCCACACTGAAATATATACAGATGAAGTAATGCAATGTCTAGAATTAGCTTTAAAATAGACCTAGTGTGGGGGAGGCTGGGGCCAGTGGAAGCAGACGGCCATGTGTCAATACTTGCCAAAGTTGGGAGGTGGTGGTAGCTACATTCTTTTGACTGTTGTATATACTCAGTACAGTCTTGGTTTTTAAAAGATAATGTCTGTGGAATGTCTGCCACAGAGTAATAAATGGTAGTTGCTGTTATTATTTTATATTCTTTCCCAAATGCAATGACCAGAAAAATACCTTCTAAATTGGAAAGGGGAATGAGACCTAGTACAGATTCTATTATAGTAAACAAAAAAGCAGTGATTGCCTGTAATCCTTTCTGAATGTGGCATTATTGTTAAGTGTTTTAGAAGCAAGAGACAAAACAGAATGAATAATATGTTCAAATTTATATATATAATTTACAATTAGCAGTAAATTACAGATGATTTTTCTGTATGTATTAATTGCCTACAATATTTTCTTCAGTAAATACATATTTCTTCAGTAATAAGATAAAACACTACCACTCGTCTGTCACTTTGTCATCCTGTGGTGGTTTGGGTGCTGATGCTGGAAGATAAGCCACTGGTATTTCAAATACCAGCACAGTCACCCATGGTGGACAGGTTTCAGCAGAGCTTCCAGACTATTACGAACTAGGAAGAAGGAAGTGGTGATCCACATATGAAAAAATTGGCCACTGTAAACCTTATGAATAGCTGTGAACATTATCTGATACAGTATTCGACACAGTGGCTGCAACAATGGGCTCAAGCATAGCAAAGATTGTGAGGATGATGCAGAACTGGGCCGTGTCTCGTTCTGCTGTACACAGGGTCGCTATGAGTAGGAACTGACTTGACAGCGCCTAACAACAACAACAGCAAAAAAAAAAAACCAATAAAATGTAACGTTTTGGTCTTGGTTTCTATTTAGCTTATTTGTATTTTATATTAAACACTTGTAATTCTCAGGCACTAAGAAAGCAATGGAGAATTAGCCTTTCAACTCCCCAAAGATAGAGAACCTGTTAACCCATGGTTAGTTTGGGATTTGACTGTCTTGGACTGTTGGCCTGGTTGGTCCTAGCCCCCTAAGCTGGGAAAGAATGAGATCCAGGCATCAAATTGAGATAATCTGATTTGGTTTGAGGGTGGACCAAGCATTATAAAAGCTCTCTCCTTATTGACTCAAGTTAGAGTCTACAATAGGAAAAAGGATGAGAATCTGAGTTCCTTTATTTTACTTTGTGGTGCCCTGATAAATCTTCATTCCAAGTATGCAATCAGAAATATGGATAATTTGAGAAGAAGCAAGATAAAGAATATGTGTTCTGTGTTGGGAGAGTGATGGCAGCAAAGAAGCCAAGAGACCTCCTCTGCCTCCAACTCAGACCCATGACTCAAAGTCCTGATTTCAGACAAACCATGCATCCCTGAGCCTTGAGCTTGGAGCCAGCTGGTCTGAGCAGGCATCCCAGGACTTCCACTGACCAGACAGCTGCTGTACCCTGTCCACCAGAGCATCTTCATTGTGAACAGGGATGACAACACCAAGCACAGGAGACTTCAGGAGAACCCAGGATGCAGCGCTTGTGGGTGCTTAGTTCTAGTACCGACCCCAGTGTGGGCTCCATAAACATTTGTTGGTGGTGGTGGTGGTGGCAGCTGCGGCGCTTACATTGTTAGTGATATAAAATATAACCATTGAACACAACATTCATCTTCAGCTTGTTTACATGAGGGGGAAAGGGGCTAGTTTCCCAGGACTACCATAACAAAATAACACAAATTGATTGGCTCATAAGAATAGCAGTGTGTTGTCTTGAAGTTCTGGAGGCTGGAAGTCCAAATTAGAGTGTCAGCCATGTTGATTTTTTCCTACAGGCTCTGAGGGAGAATCTGTTCCATGTCTCTGCCAGCTTCTGGTAGCCTGAGATGTTCCTTGGCTTGCAGCTGTAGTATCACATGGCTTCCTTCCTCTGTCTTTCTCTGTGTCCCTTCTCTACCTGTATAAGGACATCGCTGATACTATATGTGATCACCTCATATGTGTCAGAGTAGAACTGTTCCATAGGCTAATTTTTCAGGAGCGAATCACCCCAGGACCTTCTTCAGCGGTGCCTCTAGGTGGCCTCAAACCTCCAACCTTTCAGTTAGCAGTTGAGCTCATTAATCATTTGCACCACTCTGGGAGACCCTTTACACATTTCTTGCAAATTCATTGTATATAATATCACAACCAGGATATTGACATTGATGCAACTCATCAGTCTTACTCTGATTCCAGTTTTCCTTGTACTCATTCGTGTATGTGTACTTAGCTCTCTACATGTGTAGGTTTAGTGTATCAACCACTACAGTCAAGATACAGAACAGTTCAGTTACAGGGATCCCTTGTGTTGCCTTTTTATAGCCACATTTACCTGTCTCTTACCCTCCCTACCCCTTTCCACTTCCAATACCTCTGTCCCTAATTCTTGGCAAACACTAACCTGTTTTCCATATCTATGGTTTTGTCATTTCAAGAATGTTATATAACTGGAATTATACATTAAAATTATTATATAACTGGAATTATACATTAAAATTATTATACATTAAAATCCTCACAACTGGACCAATGAGCAGCATCAAAATAAATGGAGAGAAGATTGAGGTTGTCAAGGAATTCACGTTGCTTGGTTCTACAATCGATGCCAACAGAAGCAGCAGTCAGGACATTAGACGACGTGTAGCATTGGGGAAGTCAACTGCGAAGGAACTGTTTCAAGTGCTGAGGAGCAAGGATATCTCCTTGAGGACTAAGGTGCGCCTGACACAAGCCATGATATTTCCAATCGCCTGGTATGCATGTGAGAGCTGGACAATGAATAAGGAAGACTGAAGAAGTGTTGATGCTTTTGAGTTGTGGTGCTGGCGAAGAATGCTGAAAGTACCATGGACTGCTAAAAGAACTAACAGATCTGTCCTGGAGGAAGTGCAGCCAGAATGCTCCTTGGAAGCAAGAATGGCCAGACTTTGTCTCACCTATTTTGGTCATGTTGTAAGAAGGAACCATTCCCTGGAGAAGGATGTCATTCTTGGTAGGGTGGAGGGTCGACGAAAGAGGGGGAGGCCTTCAGGGAGATGGATTGATACAGTGGCTGTGATGATGGGCTCGAGTATAGCAGGGATTGTGGGGCTGGCACGGGATTGGGCAGTGTTTCGTTCTGCTGTGCATGGGGTCACTATGAGTCGGAAACGACTCGACGGCACTTAACAACAACAACAATAGCCTATGTTGTTGTTATTTGCCATTGAGTCAGACCCGACTCATAGAGACCCCTCCTTGGGTTTCCGAGGCAGTATCACTACGGAAGTAGATTGCCCAACCTTCCTTCCGAGGAGTGGCTGATGGGTTTGAACCGCCAGCCTTCTGGTTAGCAGTCAAATGCCTTAGGCACTACGCTACCAGAGCTCCTATTTAACTTACTTGCAGGAAAAGATTGTAGAAGAATTATAATGTGGAGAATTTTGCTTGGAACTTGTTTTTCCAAGTTCAAAGAAGCTCTCTGAAAATTATTGGTAAGATAATTGAATAAAATATTTCCCAGTTGGTGTTAACCATACCAGGAAGACAATGAGGCATAATTGCATGTTTTACAACAATTAACCCCAGAGTATGACTTACCTGACATCAATTTCTTTTCTTTTTAATGAGCTTGAAAGCTAACACAGACATTTTCCTGGGATTTTGAAAGGTCACCAATGCCATCCTGATTCCTGACTCATCGAGGATTATCTCCCAGATGAAAAAGATTATAGCTGACCTCACAGAAAAGATGTCCAGAGGGCCTCATGCTTTCTTGGGGACACTTTCAACCATCACTACCACCACCTTGCTGTCCCAACATCTCCCTTCCCAACGACCACAAATGGAAGTTTTCTGTTGTGATGGTGGTGGTTTTTCCCCACCAGGGTACAAAACTCAATCCAAACCTAAGTTGCCCTTTGGTTATCATATTTGTCCAGGATTTGGAGCATTTCATCATAAAATGCCACAAATGTCAGTGTCAGGAACCCACCGTTCCTAGTGGTCATTGACTTTGTGCCAATCCAATCTAAAAATTGACAAACCCAGCAAGAAATTTTTGCAGCAGCTGCAAGGAAGTGCCCCAAATAGAAACAGAAAAATGAACAGGGGTCTTTCCTCCACTTCCGGCTATCAGAGAAGACACAGTGCCTAAGCTTACAGGCGAGAAGGCCTGGCTGTGTCTCTCTGCTCTGCTATTACCACCCCTTCTGCCTGGGCTCCTAATTGCTCAGAAGAGGGAATAATTTCCACAGCAGCTACTGTCAACCATATTTAGATTGAATAGATGCCAAAGAGGCAAGGGTAAATGGGGCAGAGACAATGAAAAATCACTTTTCTCTCTGAGGCCCAAATACAAGAATATTATGAAAGCACTTTCTGGTGCATTCCTGCCCGGTTTCACCTTTGTTGAATGCTCTTCTGAGAGCTACCCCCATCTCTTTGAATTCTGTGAACCTGGGATCAAGAGGCCCATCTGGACCAGTCCCCTCCCCATGGCTCCTTGCCCTAACCTTTTCCTACCGCAAAGACAAGGCAGCCCTAATGCCAGGACCAGATCAGTAGGAGAAAGAACCTTTTGGCGTGGGTACCACAAAGTGGGACCACCCCTGTCTTCATGAATGCCTGCTTGCCTCCTTGACCCCCTGTCACCACAGGCTTAGCCTCTGTTTTCTGCCTCTCATTCAGAGAATGGGAATTTAGAGAATCATCAAGATTTCGTTCCCACTCCCAACAATCTCCAGCACCTTGTCGTTTACTCTGGTCCCCTTGGCTCTCACAGTGCCCTTCTGAACTCTCACTGCTTGCTCTGTACTGAAATCCTATGCAGCTGTGACTAGGGGTGAGGGGGTGAATGCTGGGGGAAACTGTACCCAGGAGTGTAGAGCCTTGTTTATTTCAGGCTTTGGTTTTTCAAGAAAACCATAAGGCATCCTGCAGGAACTAGAGAACAGTAATTAATGATCAAATCTTCATTTAGCTAACCTCATAATGGGAAACTTGATTATCGAGAGCCTCTGGGTATACTGAGATCCCATCAGCCCTGTTGCCTTGGACTTGCAAATAGCAGGATGTGGCTCAAACACAGGGGCTTGCAGGGCCCTTGCTGCACTCCCACTGTCTTATCCTCATAGGGCTGCTATAACAGAAATTCCATAAGTGGGTGGCTTTAAAGAACAGAATTCTTATGGTTATGGAGTCTTAAAATCCAAACCATAGTTTTGGCTATGTCAGTTCCTTCCTTTTTGGTAGCTATTCCTTGGCTCTTTGGCTTGTAGCCATACCTCACAGGGCATCTGTCTGCCCCGCATCCCCCTAACCCCTCATCACAGTGCATGTGTGCATATCTCTGTGTCTGCTCCTTTATAATGAAAAAATGATTAGATTTAGGATCCACCTTACACCGGTGTGATCTAATTAATAGAAACCAGTAAACCAATTGCCATGGAATAGATTCTGACTCATGATGACCCTATGTGTGTCAGAGTAGAACTGTGATCCTTAGGTAATTCAGTGGCTGCTTTTTTGGAAGTAGGTCACCAGGCATTCTTCTGAGGTGCCTCTGAGTGAACTCAAACCTCCACTGAGCAGCCCAGCATGCCAACTGTTTGCACCACTGGGGTGTGAACCCACCAGGGACTCTAACAAATGTAACAAAAGAAAATTGTATTTCCAAACAAAATCACAACCACAGGTCCAAGAGTTAGGATTCTAACCCATAATTTGCGGACACAATTCAACCCATATGAGCCTGAAAGGAGGTCAAGAAGGAGAACACAGAGCCACCCAGCACTTTCAATAGGGTCAAATCCAAGTATTCTTCTGTAGTCTTCTTTATTTTTGTCCAGCTGACAGATGAGTGGTGGAACTTTTAATATAGATACTAAATGCATACAAAAACCTCAGAGTCAGTATATGTGTGGTCAAATGTGTTTACTCTACAGCCCAATGGCTTGGCGTGGGATCCTGATATACCACTGTCTGGCTGGGCTTTGTGAGAGCTACTTTTATCTCTGTGCCTTGGTGTTATGGATTAAACTGTGTCCCTAAAAAATATGTATTATAAATCCTAACCTCTATGCCTGTATTTAAAATCCCATTTGGGAATGAATTATCTTTGTTATATTAATGAGGAAAGATTAGCATAGGGTGTATCTTAACTCTTAAAAGATAGAAAAGGAGCAGACTAAGCAAGCTGAGATGGGAGGAGGTAGATGCCAAGTCACATGGTGATCTCCAAAGAACCAGGAACAGAAGCTAAAGAGACAAGGACCTTCCTCCAGAGCTGACGTAGAGAGAAAATCCTAGAGCCAGTACCCTGAATTTGGACTTCTAGCCTCCTTAACTGTGAGGGAGTAAATTTCTGTTTGTTAAAGCCATCCACTTTTGGTATTTCTGTTATAGCAGCACTAGATAATGAAGACACTCAGTTTCTGGGTTAGTTTTTTTTTTTTTAGGATTTGGGTGAAGATTCTGGGTTAGTTTTTTAGAGCTGCCATAATGAAGTACCACAAAGTAAGTGGTTTAAAACAACAGAAATTCAGTTCTGGAAGCCAGGAGTTCAAAATCAGGATGTCACCAGGGCCATGCTCTCTCTCCTAGCTTCTGGTGACACCCAGTGATCCTTGACTTACAGATTTATCACTCAGATCTTTGCCTTTGCCTTTACGTGGCTGTCTTCCCTCTGTATCTGCCACTGTGTCTGTTTATTATAAAGAGATGTAGGATTGTTGTTGTTGTTGTTATGTGCCGTCGAGTCATCCCCGACTCATAGCAACCCCTCCTTGGGTTTCCGAGGCAGTATCACTACAGAAGTAGGACCCACCCTTTTTCAGTATGGACTCATGTTAACTAATAACATTTTCAAAGACTCTATTTCCAAACAAGGTCAAGTTCATAGGTACCAGGGGTAAGGGCTTCAACATATCTTTTTTGGGGGCACAGTTCCACTCATACAGTTTCCTTGTGTAAATCTCTTAGAAAGTGCTTGGCTTGTGGTATGCAGCAGGCCAATATAGTATTCTTTTACACAGACAGCATAAAAATTTCCAGACATGAAAATACCTACTGACATTCACAAGCCTCAGCTGAATATGGGAATGATCAATAGCTGGTGGAGGAGAGGCCCTCTGTGCACTCATTTGTTTTTCTGGTCTAGTTTTAATATCACTGCACTGCCAATCAAACCACAGAAAAGAGTTCTGGATGATCTGCCCTGCTTACTTATGCACACCAGCCCTGACTGGACTCGAAGTAGGATGGCAGTATAAAATCTTGATTTTCTTTTATTTTTGCTGTCTCCACATCATATCCTTTAATTGCATTTTACCAATGCTTTTTGTGCACTCTTTGTTTCCATGAAGCATAAAGGATTTGCAAATTGGTAGCATGTGAATATGGGAGCAGTGCTGGTTCAGTGATAGAATTCTGACCTTCCATGCAAGAGACCCAGATTTGATTCCTGGCCAATGCATCTCATGCATGGCCACCATGAGTCTGTCAGTGGAGGCTTGCATGTTGATATGATGCTGACCAAGAAAAGCCTGGTGATCTGCTTGTGAAAATCCAATGGAAGCCCTGTGGATCACTCACAATGATCTGACCCACAACTGATCATAGGGTTGGTGGAGGGTGGAGTCATCATGAGTCAGGTGCTGACTCGGTGGCAGCATGTAGATAAGAAGCTCTCTGCCCACCTGACAAGGCTGGCTGAAGGTCTTCTTATTCTCAATCCCAAAAATAAGGTTGGTCTCACTAGGTTTGGCTTGATTGTTTTTACTCAGGGGCAGCAAGAATGTTATGGGCCATATGGGAATTGACTCGATGGCAACTGCTAGCAACAAAAACATGGGCAGCCGCTGTGTCAATCCATCTCATTGAGGGTCTTCCCCTTTTTCACTGACCCTCTACTTTACCAAGCATGATGTTCTTCTCCAGGGACCATTCCCTTCTGAAAACATGACCAAATCACATCATGCTGGTCTTCAGTTAATAATATTATATTAATATTGATTTATTAGTGGTAACAAATGTACCACAGGAATGCAAGATGTTAATAATAGGAGAAACAGTGTGCAGGGGTCAGGGAGGATATGGGAATTCTCTGTACTTCTGTAAAGCTAAAATTGCTCTAAAAAATCTGTTCAATTCTTTTTAAATTCACTTAATTTTTTTTTAACATAATAGTCCCTATGAGATAATTGGAAACTCCTGTGGTACCACTAAGCCAAGTTGTCAATCATTTCAGTATTAAACATGATTCTCCACATAGTGGTAATGTCATATACAGATGTGTTTACATGGACAGTAACTTTGTTTTTCAAGCTCTTTTTACTGACCAAAAGAATGACGTTTTCATAACTTGTATGAAAAGATAAAGATGCACGTGTAATATTCTAGTGCCTGAAGTGATATTTTTTTCTTTTTAAAATAGACCTTTAGGTGGGAACCAGAGAGGAAACACATGGACGTTGGCATCACCATGGAAACTAATTGCCCCTCTCCCTGCCCACTCTTCACTGCACGTTGTCATTGTTTTGTAGGTGGTCTTCAGCAAGTACTGCAACTCCAGCGACATCATGGACCTGTTCTGTATCGCCACCGGCCTGCCTCGGTGAGTGCTCGCAAGCTCCTTGTTAGGATGGCTGCCGTTTTGCCTCCAGGCCTTTTCCAATTCCACTTGAGAGGAAGATTCTTTGAAAGGGCTAATCACCACATATAGGATATAAGAGGTGTGGGAAGGTCACTTGAATTCACTTTGTTCTCAGGAGCTCTTTGAAATCAATCAATAAACCTGTGGGAAAAGCTTGGCTGCCAGTTCTGCCACTGCTCGTCAACCCGCCTCTCTGTGTCCACACAGAGAGACCCATTAGTCAGAATTAATCAAAAACTATGATTTTAAGATCTTCTTCCTCCTCCCTCTCTTCCTCCCTCCTCCTTCACTTGTTCTTTCTTTCTCATTTATCCATTCATTTTTGGAGAGTTGAGAAAGGAGGATGGTCCTCTGGCTCCAAACAATCCAGCAGATGCCTTTTCTGTCTCAGGGGGTTCTACACAGATTAACATCTGGCAAAAGTTAGAATCCAGAAATGAGTTGAAGAGACCAGAATTCTACCTTAGAATCGTCAGAGTTTTGTAAGTTACTTTTTCCTAAATTGTTTGTTTAAGCAAGTGAATTTCTAATTTTAGCATCGGAACTTTCCAGTGATAATGGGTGTCAATTGCAATTAACTTTAAGGTTAAGATCTTGGTCAAAGAAGGTGAGAGGTAGAAGAGAAAACAGAAGTCTTTTACACAGAGGTGAGGAGAGACTCGAGGGATGAAACTGTGTGCCTGAAAGTAGACAAGTGGCAGAGTTTGCCATAGTAAAAATAGCCAAAAGTTTGGGATTTCTTTGGCATTATTTATTAGGCATTGTGTGTGTATATATATATATTCTTATATACTATAAACTCACTGCCCTCAAGTCAGTTCTCACTCACACTGACCCCTATTGGTATTCCAAGGCTATAACTCTTTACTGAAGCAGACTGCCTCATCTTTCTTCTGTGGAGCAGCTGGTGGGTTTGAACCACCCACATTCTGGTTAGTAAATGCCTTACTAACTATGCCACCAGAGCTCCTTCTGTATTGTATTGTATTGTATTATATATCATATAAAGAGCTCTGGTGGTGTAGTGCCTAAGGCATTTGACTGCTAACCAGAAGGCTGGTGGTTTGAACCCACCAGCCACTCCACAGAAGGAAGACTGGGCAATCTACTTCCATAAAGATATACTGCCTCAGAAACCCAAAGGGGATCGCTATGAGTTGGAATTGACTTGATGGCAGTGAGTTTGGATTTTAGAGTTGTATATCATATGAAGAGCCTGGGTAGCACAAATGGTTTCTAGTCAGCCGCTACCTACCCTAAAGTTTGGTGGTTCAACCTGTCCAGTGGTACCATGGAAGAAAGGCCTGGTGAACTGTTTCTGTAAAGATTACAGCCAAGAAAACCCTATGAAGCAGTTCTACTGTGTAACACATGGAGTCACCATGAGTGTATGTGTGTGTGTGTTGGGGGGGACTGACTTGACAGCAGCTAACAACAACAATATACCAAAACCAAATCAAACCCATCGTCAATGAGTTGATTCTGGCTCATAGTAACCCTATAAGACAGAGTATAACTGCCCCAGGCTTTCCAAGGCTGTGAATCTTTTTTCTTTGGTTTTACTTAAAAATAGTTGTATTTCAGTTCCACAATTTGCTCAAATACTGGTGTTCTTATAAACTTTCTACAGGATTTTTTTTTCTAATTAAACCTTAACATTTTTTTTTCAAATTTTATTGTGATTTGGGTGAAAGTTTACAGAGCAAATTCATTTTCCATACAGCACTTCACATACACTTTGTCTCATGACACTGACTGTAATCTCCCACAATGCAACAGCTCTCCTCCCAGTTTCTCCTCATAGCCACCTCTTCCTTGTGTCCTTTCCTCCCATCCCCTCCTGCCCCCCAAGCTGTCTCCCTGTGCATACCAAGCCCTTCTATTCTCCCATGATTGATCTCTCCAACGAGTGTATCTACCTAATGTAGATATACTCATATGCCTGTCTTTTGTTTGTCTGGAAGCCACAGGTGTAGGTTCAATTCCAGACCTGAAGGGCAGGTAGGGGCCATAGTCTCAGGGGTTCCACCATGTTCTGTTGGAGCATCAAACTTGGTCCCTGCCATTTTATGATGCTGAGTTTTGTTCCACATTATTCTCCCACTCTATGCAGGATCTCCTACATAGATTCCCCTCCGAGTGGTTGATAGTGGTAGCCAGGCACCATCTAGTTCTGGCCTCATAGCCATATAGGCTGAGGATTGTATGGTATACCAGTCCCGTGGACTAATTGTTTCCATGCATGTTTGATTTTCTTCATTCTTCTTTGCTCTGGATGAGGAGAGACTCATCGTTGCACCTACATGGGGGCTTGCAAGCTTTTAAGGTCCCAGTCGCTACTTGCCAAAGTCTACAGTATGACTTTTAAACAAATTCTTCACATTGTGTCTTGACTATACACTCATGGAATTTCAGGGAAAAAGTCCTGTGTTTTAATAGCTTAATTTGTAATAAAGGGATGACAGGTGGTCACATGCAGTCCATGTGGGATTCTGACATAACATTTAGTGAGTTTTCTGACATAGACCATCCCTTTGATGCTGAAGGCAATGCACCTGTTTAAAGAAGTGACTATAGATTTGGATTACTGCTCTCTGCATCTTCTAGTTTTTCTGTGTTATCTTCCCAGTTAGTGTAGAATTTTGTGACCCTGGGATTAGATGCCAAAGCATTCCTTTGAAGCTTAGTAAAGTCTTTACTGGTGGATTCTCCCTTAATTCTGTCTTGGTGTATTCATTATTTACGTAATAGCCACCTCTAATAAATTCTTCACCTCAATGCATGCATGTAGCTAGCACAACTGTTACACCTACTGTATCTGTATCTGGAATGAGTCCTGGATTAGGTGCATCAGCCTGAAATACAAACATATGCCTTCCTGGCCACACAGGTCCCAGGAAAACAGAGTCTAAAACTTGATAGTATTCTTCACTTTCTGCAGAGCCCGTATAGATAATTTTCCATCCCGGGTCTTCAGACAGGTCCATGATGCACTCAAAAGTGACCTTGAACTGGAACAGGTTGTAGAAAGGAGAAGGATTATCCAGCACCACCACACTGTTCACTTGAACTTTTGCCATACTTTAAAAACACATAAGCTATGGGAATGGAGGCTTGTTGCAGCCCAATAAAGTCCAGTGTGCTGCCCCTCCAGAGAACACAGAACCCCCCCAGGCCCCACCCTGTGCCAAGGTGATGTTGTGCCGTGGCGAGTTGAGAAACTTTCATTCCTCTTTTTATTTATGTGGGAGCACTCCAGTGTTTTTGCAGCTTTCCTATTTCCAAGGCTGTAAATCTTTATGGAAGCAGACTGCCACACCTTTCTCCCATGGAGTAGCTTGAGGGTTTGAACCACTGAACTGTCAGTTAGCAACCTAATACTTTAACCACTGTGCCTCCAGGGCTCCTTCAACAACAATAAAGTGTAAAATATATATAAGTAATATGATATATAATACGTATCATCATATGTAATATAAAAAAAAAAAAAAAAAACACTGCCATTGAGTGGATTCCGACTCATAGTGACCCCCATTAGGTTTTCAAAGTAGTAAATCATTATGAAAATAGATTGCCCCATCTTCCTTTCCATGGAGTGAGTGATGGGCTTGAACTGCCAACCTCTGGTTAGCAGTCAAATGCCTTGGGCACTGCATCACCAGAGCTCCTTCTATGTAATATGATGTCATATATTATTTTATACTATAATAGTACATATTATTTATATGTTATATAACATCATATTTTATTATAAATATAGCCTTGGGGTCTGGATGTCATCACCTATTGCATAGATTTTAAAAAATAAAAAATAAAAATCTGAAGGTCAGAGCATTTAAGTAACTTGCCCAAAGTAACCACAGCTCATAAGAGGTGCAAAAAGATGAGAGGTTGGAGAAGGAAGACTCATCTTATCCATTTAAAACTACTTCACAGGAGACTTTCATGTCTATGTTTAGATGTGCTTACAAAGGAACTGGGAGCAGAAAGGCAAACTATGAATTCATCATCTGCTGATGTAAATGTTCATTTTCATT
The DNA here is from genome assembly GCF_000298275.1 of Orycteropus afer afer. NCBI lineage: Eukaryota > Metazoa > Chordata > Mammalia > Tubulidentata > Orycteropodidae > Orycteropus > Orycteropus afer. Next base: position 3,772,789 of record NW_006921766.1, on the reverse strand, counting down.
TTACCAGCTTTTTTATTTTTTGTTATTTACCAACTCAGTAAATCAGAATTCTTCCAATTCTCATTTTAAATTATTTCAAAATGTGCAAAGAACTTAAACTTATATACCACTGTTTAATCTATTCACAAGTGGAATTTCAATGTCTTAATGATGACTACATTCCCTGGTGTTGTCACAACCCCATTTAAGCTTGCTAGTCTTTTGTACTCATGTTCTTGTTCTTTCTAAAGTCATATCCCCCAGTATGATACTTTAATAGTAGACACACATTATGCATTTGTCAAAACCCATAGACTCAAATGATGAACCACAATGTAAACTATCTGGAGTCATTGGGTGGTGCAAAGGGTTAAATGCTCAACTATTAGTCAAAAGATTAGTGGTTCCAACCTACTCAGAGCACCTCAGAAGGCAGGCCTGGGGAATTTGTTTCTGAAAATTCATAGCCTTGAAAACCCTTCAGAGCACACTAAGCTGCAATCAACTCCATGGCAACTAACAACAATGTAAACAATGGACTTTAGTTAATAATAATCTATCAATATTGGTGTATCGATTATAGCAAATATACTATAAGAATGCAGATATTAATAATGGGGAAGCTATGTCAACAAGGCCTTTGTCAAATCCATGTGTATACCCCAGAGCAGAGAACATGGGTGAGAGCACTGTCTTGGTTGTCTTTCAGGAACACAACCATCTCCCTCCTGACCACAGATGACACCATGGTCTCCATTGACCCCACCATGCCCGCAAACTCAGAACGGTAAGAGGCTTCTGCCAGCTTCCACAGCTTGTTCTTCTCACGGGGTGTCTGCATCACTATACGATATGAGAAGGTTTCCTATGATTATTATTATCTTTTTAATTGTTGCTGCAGAAAGATTTGGGAGCTCTGGTAGCATAGTGGCTAAGACACTTGCCTGCTAACCAGACGGCTGGCGATTCAAACCCATCAGCCACTCCTTGGAAGGAAGGTTGGGCAATCCTACTTCCGTAGTGATACTGCCTCGGAAACCCAAGGAGGGGTTGCTATGAGTCGAGGCTGACTCGACAGCCCATAACAACAACAACAACAACAAGCAGAAAGATTTGAATTTCAACCAAACATGGAAGGGGTGGGTTGGAGAGAGCATAAAGGAGGCTTGATCAAGCTCACTGGTTTGCAGAAGAATTGGTCACTTTCCATCATAATAATGACTGCCAACATGGCCAGGAACCATTCCACAGACTCTGTATTCAGTTTGCAACAGCCCTCTGAGGTGACACTGTTATTAATATTTTATAGATGGAGAAACTGAAGCACAGGAGGAAGCCCAAGTTCAAGTAGTAGAACCGGGCCCCAGGACCCCTGCAGTGAATGCCAAACTGTCTTCCTAGAAAGGGCTGTAGGAGAGGTCCTCCCCAGAGCCTCTGGGGAACATTCATTGTTTATGCACTTGGGCAAGGCCCATGTTATAAATGGATGTGTGCCTCCCTGCAAAGAGGAGGAGAAAGGGAACTAGGACTATAGAGAGGTGGGAGAACCTAGAAAGTAAAAGGCGTTGGCAGCAAATGCATTTGTGAGTGTATGTAAGATCAGGTGGGACAAGCTAGCCGTGTGTAGCCAAAGGGAGGACACTGAGCAGAGGCCCCTCAGATCTGTGGCTCACCCATTGCTGAGTGACCCAGAAGTCTCTGGCTTAATACTTTTGGTTGGGCAAGGCAGAGTTTAAGTTGTGTTCTGAGGGAGGCTTGTGTCTGATGAGGCATTGTACATGGGGTGCCCTCAGGACCCTTTTCTGTGGTTCTGTGCTCCTCACTGATCCTCCCTCTAGAGACTGACATGCTGTGACTGACTGTCATAAATCATGTCATCAGAGTCCTGCCTGGCTGACCCATAGTGAGCCCATCTGAGTTCACAGAGAAGCTGTGCCATGTAGACCCTCATACTTCTCAACAACTCATGGCCCAGGGCTGCCCAACAGCAGCATATAAATGTTTGGGTTCCATGTGATGGGATGGCCTGGGACCCTCACTCAGATCCCTGAGAGGCTGCCTACCTAAGCTGTGTGCATACCTGAGCATCTGGGGGAGAGGGTAGGCACCTGCTTCTCTTCCTGCTGCCCCAGAAGCTGGCTGTCAGTGGCCCACCGAGGTGCTGGGGATGGACAAGATGCCAGCCTGTTCCTAAGCTGTTGCCTCTTTCCTGCCCCTTCCCAGCCCCGGTCAAGGGTAAAAATCCTCTTCAATCAATGAAGGCTTTGCAAAACACAGACCAGGAGCTGACCAAATGACCAGCTTTGGTGGGACATACAAAGTTCTAGAAAATCTTAGCAGCAGTGATGGTCTTGATGCTCAGTGGCCAGTGGCCGGCACTGTTCTGGTCAGCTGCCTGCCCTGTGCCACTGAATGCTCCCTCCAGACCTCCCTCACTCCCAGCTGTGCCCACCAATCCCTCTCATTTCTTCCCCCAGGAGACTTGTCCTTCAGCCTACCCTTCTTGTTCTGATTATAGGCTCCTAACGCCCCAGAAGGGAAAGTGCTAATTGGTTCCCCAAAGACTCCTAAGGTTCTTACAATCTCAGTACAAATTCAGCCTGACCTGGATCCTGCTGCAGAAGGAAAGTGAACCAGTGGCCTGTCATCCCCTGACATTCCACACAGCTAAAACTGTCTCATGGAAAGGGAAAATGTTAACCAGTACGTTACGTCAGTGCAAGCTGGTTCTGTAACTGAGCTAAACTGCATTATTCTTCTTGAAGTCATGAAATTTTTCTGTAGAGGTGTTTAAACTATACAGGAAAGAAAGGTAGCTGAGCTTAGTCAACCAACCTCTCTGTCCTTAGGTGCTTTGTCAACAAGAGAAAGCATAAGCTTACACCAGACAAAACCCCTTCCTATGTCCAAAGTCTGGAATGCTCTACTTGTGATAGGCCAAGGTGTCATACTGATATAAGTATGAATATAGGCCTAGGTATAGATGATATAGATAGTTTAGATATAGGTGATATGGATAATGTAGATATGGATATGGTTTTAGATATGGATAGGTTTGTTGTTGTTGTTAGCTGTCATCAAATTGACTCAGACTCAAAGTGATCTTATGTAAACAGAATGAAGCTTTGCCCAGTTTTGCACCATCTTTAGGATGGCTGGTATGCTCCAGTCCATTGTTGTAACTGTGGCATCAATTCATCTCAGTATAAACTAGTTCAGTGAAACCAGTGGCCTTCAACTCTGCCTGGAAATTAGAATCACCTGGGATTTTTTGAAAGACATTGATGCCCAGCCCCCTCCTATCAAATCAAACCAAATGCCATCAAGTCGATTCTGACTCATAGCAACCTTATAGGAGAGAGTAGAACTTCCCCATGGGCTTTCCAAGATTATAAATCATCACGGAAGCAGACTACCATATGTTTCTCCCTCAGAGCTGCTGGTAGGTTCAAACTGATGACCTTTTGGTTAGCAGCAAGCGCTTTAACCACTGTGCCACCAAGGCCCCTTCAGCCCTCTCCTAAAACCAATTAAATCTGAATTTTTTTTTTTTTTAAGTTCTCCAGATGATTCCAATAGGTAGCCACATTGAAGACCACTGATGTAAAGTGCCTAGTGACATAGTACCTAAGGCATTTGACTGCTAACCAGAAAGCTGGTGGTTCAAACCCACCAGCCACTCCTCGGAAGGAAGATTAGGCAGTCTACTTCCATAGTGATACTGCCTCAGAAACCCAAGGAGGGGCCACTAAGAGTTGGATCTGACTCGACAGCAGTGAGTTTGGTTTTGGTTTTTGATGTAAAGTGTGAGAAAACCTCAGTAGCTATTCTTGCTAAAGGTTGGAGCTCAGCCCTCTGGTGAGCAGAAAGCCATGTCTATCCAAGGGGTCCTCCTTCTTGGAAAGTGCTAGATAAGCATTTCTAGTTTCCTGCTATCCACCTCTTTCTTGGTTTATTCTGCACAAATAACAGCCCTTCTCCATTAGTCTAGGTAACCAAGTCAATGGTACAGTTTACCAGGTCACATCTCTCTTTAGCTTCCTCCACTTCTGAGGACACTTGTAGTAACTTTGCTTAAACTTTCATCCCTCCTTATCTCCCCATCCACAGATTTACATTCCATCTTGTGGGTAGGACTTCTTCTGTTGTTGTTAGGTGCCATCAAGTTGGCTCCAACTCATAGTGACCCTGTGTACAATGGAACAAAACACTGCCCAGTCCTGCATCATCCTCACAATCCTTGCTATACTTGAGCCCATCATTGCAGCCACTGCATCACTCCATCTCCTTGAGGGTTTTCCCCTTTTCCACTGACCTTCCACTTTACCAAGCATGATATCCTTCTCCAGGGAATGGTCCCTTCTGACAACATGACCAAAGTAGGTGAGATGAAGTCTGGCCATTCTGGCTTCCAAGGAACATTCCAGCTGCACTTCTTCCAGGACAGATTTGTCCCTTCTTCTGGCAATCTATGGTGTTTTCAGTATTCTTCACTGACACCACAATTCAAAGGCATCAACTCTTCTTTAGCCTTTCTTATAAATTGTCCAGTTTTCACATGAATATGAGGTGATTGAAAATACCATGGCTTAGTTCAGGGGCACCTTAGTCTTTAAAGTGAATCTTTGCTTCTTAATGCTTTAAAGAGGTCTTTTGCAGCAGATTTTCCTAGTGCCATACAGTGTCTAATTTCCTGACTGCTGCTTCTATGGGTATTGATTGTGGCTCCAAGTAAAATGATATTCCTAACAACTTCAATCTTTTCTCCATTTACTAATGCAATTGTAAGGATTTTTATTTTATGTTTAGGTGTAAACCATACTGAAGGCTGTAGTCTTTGATCTTCATCTGTAAGTGCTTCAAGTCATCTTCATTTTCAGCAAGAAAAGTTATATCATCTGCATATCGCAAGTTGTTAAGGGCTCTTCCTCCAATCCTGATGCCACGTTCTTCTTCATATAGTCCAGTTTCTCAGCATACAGATTGAATGAGTATAGTGAAATGATACAAACCTGATGTATACCCTTCCTGATTTTAAACCATGCACTATCCCCTTGTTCTGTTTGAACGACAGCCCCTTGGTCTATGTACAGGTTGCTCATGAGAACAATTCAGTGTTTTGGAATTCCGATTCTTCATAATATTATCCATGATTTGTTATGATCCACATGGTCGATTACAAACATCTTTCTGGTGTTCTTTGCTTTCAGCTGAGATCCATCTGACATCAGCAATGATATCCTGCATTCCACATTCTAAATCCTGCTTGCATTTCTGGAAATTCTCTGTCAATATACTGCTGCAACCATTTTTGCATTATCTTCAGCAAGATTTTACTTGCTGTGATATTAATGATATTGTTCAGTAATATCCACATTATATTGGATCACCTTTCTTTGGAATGGGCACAAATCTCGATCTCTCCCAGTCAGGTGGCCAGGTAGCTTCTTCCAAATTTCTTGGCATAAGTGAGTAAATGCCTCGAGTACTGCATCTGTTTGTTGAAATACCTCAATGAGTATTCCATCAATTCCTGGAGCCTTGTTTTTTGTCAATTCCTTCAGTGCAGCTTGGACTTCTTCCTTCAATACCATTAGTTATTGATCATACACTACCTCCTGAAATAGTTGGACATCAACCAATTCTTTTTGATATAGTGACTCTGTGTATTCCTTCCATCTTCTTTTTCTTTTTTTTTTTTAAGATGCAACAGCTCTTTAATGAATCACAAATATATGCCCAGCAGATAATTAGATGTTGTTAGATGTCCAAGTTACACAGGGTTTAGGTATAATTTATCATTAGGTGCCATCGAATAGATTTCAACTCATTGTGATCTCATGACACAGAGTAGAATTGGTCCATATGGTCTCTCAGCTATATTCTTTTTTTTTTTTTTTTTAAAAAGCATTTTATTGAAATATAACTTATATACGGTGAAATACACAAAACTAAAGTGACATGGGTCAATGCATTTTTTTTTTTTTTTTTTTTT
>NW_006921766.1:3758575-3759408 GCF_000298275.1 Orycteropus afer afer | reverse complement strand
GGCAGCCTGAACCTGTTGCAGAGTCTTCTGTTGTTCTGGGCCCCACTCAAAACTAGCAGCTTTCTGAGTCACTTGATAAATAGGCCACAGCAACACACCCAAATGACGAATATGTTGCCTCCAAAATCCAAAGAGACCCACTAGACATTGTGCCTCCTTTTTAGTTGTGGTGAAGCCAGATACAATAACTTATACTTCACTTTAGTAGGAATATCTCGACATGCCCCACACCATTGGACCCTTAGAAATTTCACTGAGGTGGAAGGTGCCTGAATTTTCATTGGGTTAATTTCCCAACCTCTAGCACACATATATCTCACCAATAAGTCTAGAGTCATCAATACTTCTTCTTTACAAGGTCCCATCAGCATAATGTCATCAATATAATGGACCAATGTGATGTCTTGTGGAAGGGAAAGGTGATCAAGATTCCTACGGACTAAATTATGACATAGCACCAGGGAGTTAATACACCCTTGAGGAAGGACTGTGAAAGTATACTGTTGGCTTTGCCAGCTGAAGGCAAACTGCTTCTGATGGTCTTGAAATTGATACCGAGAAAAAGACATTGGCCAGATCAATAGCTGCATACCAAGTACCAGAAGATGTACTAATTTGCTCAAGCAATGAAACCACATCAAGAACAGCAACTGCAATTGGAGTCACCACCTGATTAAGTTTATGATAATCTACTGTCATTCTCCAAGATCCGTCTGTTTTTTGCACAGGCCAAATAGGTGAATTAAATGGGGATGTTGTGGGAATCACTACCCCTGCATCCCTCAAGTCCTTGATGGTGGCAGTAATCTCTGCAACCCCTCCAGGGATGCAGT
>NW_006921766.1:3756551-3758160 GCF_000298275.1 Orycteropus afer afer | reverse complement strand
GAAAGACTGACATTATAGATTTTTGGCAATGTAGTGGGGTCCTTCCTCAAAGGGACCTGGCCTCCCCTTCATTCAAGGGGTTGTGGGTCTGTAAACTGACTCAAGTCTGGGAATTGATTGAGAGATCGTGACTTTGTATTCTGGTGATTCAATCTAGGTTGCTGTTCACGTGACCTGGAATTCTTCTGTCTATATAGATCAAGTAAATATTTAGTAGTCTTGCCATGTATTTCACTATGAGGAACACCCTGAGCAAGTAGCCAATGCCATAATTCCACACAAGTCAGAGTATTCTGATTACTGTTCTGACTGTTGTCCATTATGGTAACCATGCCGACCTTGCCTTTATTGATTAACTGCTGCCACTTGGCCCCTACTACCACAGGGTCCAGTCAGCCCCATCGTATGTAAGTGTCTTAGTTCAATTACGGAAGTTCCTACTGTCAAATCAGGTTCACATAAAATCACAGCAATCTTCAAGGATGCTGGAACTTCCTTCACAAATTTATTCCTCACTGGTGTAAGGTGGGTCTTCTGGACTCTCCATTTCTGGCTCGAGGGGTCTAATCTGATAAATCCATTCTAACAGGCCAATTTCCCTAAGCTTCTGGATACCTTCTTCTACATTAAACCAAGGCAGGTCTGGTACTTCAACGTGACTTAAGTAGGCCACCGCATAATCCATGCCTCAGTAAGCCAACCAAATAAAGTATTAGATACTTTCCTAACTTCTCAAGCTGAGACACTGAATGAAGAATCCATACTTAGTGGGCCTAAATCAATAAACTCAAACTGATCCAATCTTACATTCCTTGCACCATTATCCCACACTCTCAGTAGCCATTCTCATACATATTCTCCAGGTTTCTGTATGTACATGTTAGCAAAATCAGGTAGATCTTTTCAGGTATAGCGTATCACCTCCTCAGTCACACTTTCTATTTCACCTCTTGGGGATCGCTTGGACTTGACTTTAGTTATGGGTCTCGTAGCAACAATGGGTGCTTGAGGCAGTTCCCAAGAGCATTCAGGAATGTCTTCCATGGCCTCTGCCTCAAACAATGACCCAGCAGGAACAGTTGAGTTAATCCCATCAAACTGAGGGGGAGGGGATAGTGGTTTTATAGTAATCTGTTCAGATGGGAGGGATTCAACAGAATTTATAGGCTCCATATCCTGATATTACTGATTATCTGTCCATATGTCCCCATTCCAGGTTGCAGGATCCCATTTTTTTCCAATCAATTCCCTCACTTTAACGCCAGACACCGTTCTGGATTGGCAATTTAGCTGGCATTGTAATTCAGCCACCCTTACAATAAGACTCTGGGTTTGGTTTTCAGTTATGTCAGCTCTGTTACTAGACGGTATAAGGCTTTCTTTCAGAGCACAGCTGGAAGCACTGAGGTCTTTTATGTGCCACTTAAGCCAAGACTCAGCAGCTTTGAGCTCATCTTGCTCTTTCACCAGTTTGTCCAGTGTAAGTAGGACCAACCAACCAGCTTCTTTATACTCCTTATTCTGACAAAATTGCAGAAAATTATCAAATATCCAATCACCCAAAGCATCACTTCTCACAAGTACTTGATCTATTGGTGGTGCTATTTCG
>NW_006921766.1:3752448-3755931 GCF_000298275.1 Orycteropus afer afer | reverse complement strand
TGAACAGATTGGCCACTCAGAAGACAGTCATCTGATCCTATCATGGGAACAACCACACAGAACTGGGGTCCAGCCAAGTTGACCCACAGCTCCAACTATCACAGTGCCTAATCCACTTCTACATAGTTCCTTTCAAAGCTCAGGGCTCCAGGATTATCTTCTGTATCTCTGTCAATTGGTTTTTCTTTTCTTTGTTGAAAAAAGTCTGTGTCACTTGTCTGCCTATTCCTCCATTTTACCAGAAGTCTCCTTCCATCTTCTTTTGATGCTTTCTGCATCATTCAATATTTTGCCCATAGAGTTTTTCAACTACACATAAGCATTGTTCTACATCCTATTTTGGTAAGTAGTGACTGGGGTCTTAAAAGCTTGCAAGCAGCCATCTAGATGCAACAATGGATCTCTCCTTGTCCAAAGCAAAGAAAATGAAGAGAAGCAAAGAAGCATGGAAACAATTAGTCTAAGGCACTAGTGGACCATGCGAACCTCAGCCTATATGACCATGAGACCAGAAGAACTAGATGGTGCCTGGCTACCACTGTCAACCACTTGGAAAGTGATCAGTGCAAGAGATTCTGGATAGAGTGAGAGAACAATGTGGAACAAAACTCAAAATCATAAAAAAAAAGAAAAAAGAAAGAAAGAAAAAGACCAGGTTTACTGATCTGATAGAACCTGGTGATACCCCAGAGATTATGGCCCCTAGTTACCCTTCAGGTTTGGAACTGAACTCAGTCTTGTGGCTTTCAGCCAAACAATTGATGACAGACATGTAGGGTGAACATTTACATCAGGTAGATACACTTCTTAAAACAATCAATCATAGGAGAACAGAAGGGCAGTGTTTACACAAGGAGATAGCTCAGGGAGCAGAAATGCAGAGGCAAGACACAGGGAAGAGGTAACTACAGGGAGAAAGTGGGAAGAGAGCTGTTATATTGTGGTCATAACATTCTGGTTTTCCTTTTCCCCCAGCTGAGTTTTCTCTGCCTTGCAGAAAAATTAGCCTCACACATAGCTTTGACATCTCATCAATTCTCAATAATCTCCAAAGGCCATGAGCCATAGGACATTGTCCAGACCCCTCCATCTGGAACCCAAGGTCTTTCATTGCCTGGCCCAAGTCCACTATAAAATATTCATTTCCAAGTCTGCCAACCTCCATTAGTCCCCATCTCAGCCAAGCAGGTCACTTTCATCAGCAGACATACCAGGCATTTCCCAGCTTCTCTGTACCATCTGTGTTCATGCCTCCTCCTCTCTGCCCACCCAAAGGCTACTCCTCCTATAGCCTGAATCCACTGGTGGTTCCTTAACTCTTTCTAGTCTTATGGGCTGTATAATCATGAGAGCTTTCAGACCAACATTTCAAATAATCTGGCACATACTTATGTAAAGTCATGTAAATATGACTTATGTAAAGTCAAAAGCACTCTAATATGAAAACAGGCTTACTAGCTCTAGCTGTCTTTTGGAACTGGTAAGAAAGATAATTGATTGCTAGGTGTCTTGGGGAGCTCTGGTAGCATAGTGGCCAAGGCACTTGACTGCTAACCAGAAGGCTGGCGGTTCAAACCCACCAGCTACTCCTCGGAAGGAAGGTTGGGCAATTCTACTTCCGTAGTGATACTGCCTCGGAAACCCAAGGAGGGGTTGCTATGAGTCAGGGCTGACTCGACGGCACATAACAACAACAACAACAGGTGTCTTGGTTTCCTAGTGCTGATCTGACAAAAAATACCACAAAGTCAATGTCTTTAAACAAGAAGATATTATTGTCTCCCAATTTTTTTTAAAAAAATTGTTGTGATTTGGGTGAAAGTTTACAGAGCAAATTCATTTTTCATACAGCAGCTCACATACACTTTGTCTCATGACATTGACTGCAATTTTCCACAATGCAACAGTTCCTCTCCCACTTCCTCCCCCATAGTTACCTCTTCCATTTGTCCTTCCCTCCCATGCACTCCTGCCCCTAGAGCTGTCTGCCTGTGCATACACAGCTCTTCTATTCTCCCATGATTTTTCTCTGAAAGGAGTGTATCTACCTAATGTAAATATTCAGGTCATATGCCTGTCTTTTGTTTGGCTGGAAGCCACAGGAGAGCATTCAATTCCAGACCTGAAAGGCAGCTAGGGGTCTTAGCCTTAGGGGTTCTACCAGTTGTCTCCCAATTTTGAAGACTAGAAATACAAATGAGGGTCTTAGCATTGTTGATTCCTTCTGTGAGCCTCTCTCCTTGTTTTTGGTGACTGCCAGCAATCCTTGGTGTTTCTGTGCTGCTTGAAGATCTATCCTTCCTGTGGGAAAGATAGTGGGAACTATCTTTTCCTTGTGGGTATTTCTATGTCTTTTCTCTCCTTTATAAGACACTACTCAGAAGTGATTAGGTTTAGGACCCACCCTACTCTGGTATTGCCCCATCAACATAACTCAAATAAATAATAATAAAACATAACTTATAAATAAAGAAAACCCTTATTTCCAAACAAGATCACATTCACAGGTACCAGGGTCAGAACTTCCACATTTCTTTTTAGGAGACACAATTCAACCCATAACACTAAGCAACACTTAATTTCTAATGATCAACAAATGTAAATAGTCTCAGGGGTCTCCGAAGGCTCTATCAGATGAGCAAACCTGTTTTTATTTTGCTTTTTTATGATTCTGAGTTTTGTTCCACATTGTTCTCCCACTCTATCCAGGATGTTTTGCACCAGTCCCCCTCTGAGTGGTTGACAGTGGGAGCCAGGCACCATCTAGTTCTTCTGGTCTCATGGTCATATAGGACAAGGAACACATGGTCTGCACATGGTCATCGTCTCCCTTGGATGAATTGTTTCCATGCATCTTTGGTTTTCTCCATTCTTCTTTGCTCTAGATGTGGAGAGACCCATCATTGCATCTAGATGGCTGCTTGCAAGCTTTTAAGACCCCAGTCAGTACTCACCATAGTAGAATGTAGAAAAATGTTTTTGTGTAGTATGTCATGCCAGTTGAGCTTGATGTCACCTGCAACCCCTGGATTCACTTCTTGATGCTCTATGTGCCTTGGAGGCCCTTGTGGGGTGTGATAGTTGAAGATGTGTCAACTTGGCTGGACTCCAGTTGTGAGTGGTGGTTCCCATGATGGATCACATGACTGTGTTCTAAGCGGCCGGTCGGCCTAGGGGGAGTTTCCCTAGGGGTGTGGCCTACCTGCAATACTATCCCAGGGACAAACTGGAAGAACGGCATTCCGGACTATATACTTCCTGGAGCGAGAAGCTCGCTGCTCGCCCTGGAGGTTTTCGGATTCATTCTTTGTTGGGAACAGCGACCAGCGCACTGTGTGTCAGCTTGATTCTCTCAGCTTTACTGTGCTTACGGGAACCAGATGACTCCGGGCCCCATCTCTCTCCAGAGACGAACTTTGTGACTTGAACTCCTCTGCCGTGCGTGCGAAAGCCAGACGGCCCTGGGCCCTATCCCCCTCCAGA
>NW_006921766.1:3749379-3752180 GCF_000298275.1 Orycteropus afer afer | reverse complement strand
AGTCATTGCTAAGAGTTTGGAGTCCTTGGGTGGTGCAGATGATCAACAACCTCAGCCGCTAACCAAAAGGTTGAAGGTTTGAGTCCACCCAGAGGTGCCATGGAAGAAAGTCCTGGCAATCTACTTCTAAAACATCAGCCATTGAAAACCCTATGGGGGACAGTTCTATTCTGATGCATATAAGGGCATGGGGGCACCATGAGTCAAAGTTAATTCCATGACAACTGGTACTGGTACTGGTACTGGTATCCTTACATATTTTCTGTGCTTTCTTTTTCCAAAAATGGGTTCATTATGTATTACTCTCCAACTTGCTGTTTTTACCTAATAAAATGTTACAAGCCTCCCTTCAGGTCAATACTTACACACTTATCTTCATTTTGTTTACAATTGGATAACACTCCATGGTTTGGCACCTGTGTCATCTCTCCTTGTTGATGGATGCTCAGAGTATTTCTAGTGCTTAGACATTCAAACAGTGTGGTAATACACATGCTTTCAAACATCCTGAATATGAAATGGCATTTCCTTGAAGGCAGGGACATTTTTGTCTTGTTTGCTACTATATCACTAGCACCTGACTGTAGTAGGCACTCAAATATTTGTTGCGTGAATGACATGAATAAATGATATCTGAATATATACTTAGGTGGTTTTTTTTTTTTTTTTTTTTTTTTTTTTTTGTTGTTGTTGTTGTTATGTGCTGTCGAGTTGGACCCGACTCATAGAGACCCCTCCTTGGGTTTCCGAGGCAGTATCACTACAGAAGTAGATTGCCCCATCTTTTGTTTTTAGGTGCCATCAATTGATTTTCACTCATAATGATCCCATGTGACAGAGCACAACTGCCTTATAGGATTTTCTAGGCTGTAGTCTTTACAGGAACAGATGACCAGGTCTTTCTCCCATGGATCCCCTGGTTGGGTTCTAACTGCCAACATTTTGTTTAGCAGCCAAGCACTTAACAGTTGTGCCACCAGGACTCCCTGTATCCTTAGGTACCAGTGCTTAATTTTAATGTATTTGTTCCTAAATTTATTTGCCGAGACAAATTCATGTTTTATATTTTGATATGTATTGCTAGATTGCTTTCCCCAAGGTTGTGGCAATTGATATCCCCAGCACCCATATTTGTGAGAGCCTAGTTCTCTGTGCCCTGTATCACTCCTATGATCAGGTTTTAACATTTTTGCTAAACTGTTGTTGTTGTTGTTAGGTGCCACTGAGTCATCTCCAACTCATAACAACCCTGTGTACAGCAGAATGAAACACTGCCCAGTCCCATGTCAGCCCCATGATCCCTGCTATACCTGAGCCCATCGTTGTAGCCACTGTGTCAGTCCATCTTGTTGAAGGCCTTCCCCTCTTTTGTTGACTTTCCACTTTACCAAGCATGATATCCTTCTCCAGCGAATGGTCTCTTCTTACAACATGACAAAAGTAGGTGAGACAAAGTCTGGCCATTCTCACTTCCAAGGAGCATTCTGGTTGCACTTCTTTCAGGACAGATTTGTTAGTTCTTTTAGCAGCCCATGATAATTTCAGCATTCTTCACCAGCACAACTCAGAAGCATCAACTCTTTTTCGGTCTTCCTTATTCATTGTCCAGTTCTCACATGCATATGAAACAATTGAAAATACCACAGCTTATGTCAGGCACACCTTAGTCCTCAAGGAGACATCTTTGCTCTCCAGCACTTGAAAGAGGTCTTTTGCAGCCAATTTGCCCAGTGATCTACGTCATCTGATATATCTTGACTGCCCCTTCCCTGGGCGTTGATGGTAGAACCAAGTAATATGAAGTCTTTAACAACTTCAATCTTTTTGCCATTTATCATGATGCTGTCCAGTTGTAAGGATTTTTGTTTTCTTTATATTGAGGTGTAATCCAAACTGCAGACTATATTCTTCAGTCATCATCAGGAAGTGTTCCAAGTCATCCTCACTCTCATCAAGAAAAGTTGTGTCCTAAAGCGTATCACAGGTTGTTAATGATTCTTCCTCTAATCCTGATGCCACATTTTTCTTCCTATAGTCCAGCTTCTCATATATTTTTATTTGCTAAGCATAGAGATGGAATAAGTATGGTGAAAAGATACAACCTTGACACACTCTGTGGTGGTTTAGTTTGTGTGTCAACTTGGCTGGGCCTGATTGAGTGGCTAAGCAGCTGAATGTAGTTATTTCCCATCCCATGGTGAAATTGGTAATTAACTCCATGGTGGAATCTATTGGAACAGCTGAGTAGCTGCTTTGAGTATGTAGCCTGCTTCCTGTGTATAAGAAACAGCTTTGGGAATGGTCTCCAGCCTATGGCACGCTTAAACCCTGCATGTAGCGAGTCGTTGTTCAGCAGCCTGACATGCTCTGCTGACCTTGGGACTTACAATGGACTTGAATTAATGGCCTCCCATGTGGTTTGGTAACATCAGGACTGTGCCTTTTTTGTCAACCTGGGGCTTGTCAGTTTCAACAACCAGCAGCTGTCTGAGTGAAGAAAAGCCTCTAGCTCCAGTGGGCTGGGAGCAGGAGACAGAACTGAAACCCAAGGTTGAGGGGCTTTCACCAGCCCCTAGAGCCTGGCACTTTGAACTTGAACTTAAAGCCTCCAAACTGTAAGAGAATTAACTCCTATTTCTTCAAGCCATTCCATTTGTGGTATATTCTAGTCAGAGCGGCACTTGGTAACCAGAACACACTGCCTTCTCGATTTTAAACCATGTAGTGTCCCCTTGTTCTGTTTGAATGATAGCCTCCTGGTCTATGTACAGGTTCCTCATGAGTACAATTAAGTATTCTGG
>NW_006921766.1:3736972-3748949 GCF_000298275.1 Orycteropus afer afer | reverse complement strand
TGATGGGCTCAAGTATAGCAGGGATTGTGGGGCTGGCGCGGGATCGGGCAGTGTTTCGTTCTGCTGTGCATGGGGTCGCTATGAGTCGGAAATGACTCAACAGCACTTAACAACAGCAACAACAACAGTGTGTATCCAGTCAGTTCCTGGAGCTCTGTGTTTTGCCACTTCCTTCACTGCAGCTTCAACTTCTTTCTTCAGTACCATTGATTCTTGATCATATGTCACCTCCTGAAATGGATGGACATCAACCAATTCTTTTTGGTACAGTGACTCTGTGTATTCCTTCCATCTTCTTTTGATGTTTCCTGCATCATTCAGTATTGTGCCCATAAAATCTTTCAGTATTGCAACTTGAGCCTTAAATTTTTTCTTCAGTTCTTTAGCTTGAGTAATGCCAAGCTTGTTCTTCCCTTTTGGTTTTCTAACTCCAGGTCTTTGCACATTTCATTATAATAATTGACTTTGTCTTCTCGAGCTGCTCTTTGAAATCTTCTGTTGAGCTCTTTTATCATTTCTTCCATTTGCTTTAGCTACTCTCCATTCAAGGGCAAGTTTCAGAGTCTCTTCGGACATCAATTTTGGTCCTTTTTTCCTTTCTTGTCTTTTTAAAGACTCCTTGAAAGGAAGGTTGGGCAATCTACTTCCGTAGTGATACTGCCTCAGCAACCCAAGGAGGGGTCGCTATGAATTGGGTCTGACTTGATGGCACATAATAACAACAAGCTTTCTTCATGGATGATATTCTTGATGTCATCCCACAATTCCTCTGGTTTTTGGTCATTGGTGTTCAGTACATCAAATCTATTTTTTACATGGTCTCTAAATTCAGGAGGGATATATTCAAGATCATATTTTGGCTCTTGTGGACTTCTTTTAATTGTCTTCAGCTTCAAGTTGAACTTGCATATGAGCAGTTGATGGTCTGTTCCACAGTCAGCTCCTGGCCTTGTTTTGGTGAAGATATTGAGCTTTTCCATCACCCCTCACCACAGTTTAGTCAATTTGATTCTTGCATACTCCAGCTGGAGAAGTCCATGTTTATAGCCACTGTTTGTGTTGTTGAAAAAAGATATTTGTAATGAATAAGTTGTTGGTCTTGCAAAATTCTATCATGTGATCTCCAGCATTATTTCTGTCGCCAACACCAAATTTTCTAACTACCAGTGATTCCTTTTTGTTTCCAGCTTGTGCGTTCCAGTCACCAGTGATAATCAGCACATCTTGATTGCATGTTCAGTCAATTTCAAGCTGAAGAAGTTGGTAAAACTCTTCAATTTCCTCATCTTTGGCTTTGGTGGTTGGTGCATACATTTGAATAATAGTAGTATTAACTGGCTTTCCTTGTAGGCTTATGTATATTATCCTATCACTGACAGCATTATTCTTCAGGATAGATCTTGAAACATTCTTTGTGATGATGAATGCCATGCCATTCCTCTTCAATTTGTCATTCCTGCCATAGTAGATCATATGGTTGTCTGATTCAAAATGGCCAAAACCAATCCATTTCAGCTCACTAATGCCTAGAATATCAATCTTTATGTGTTCCATTTCATTTTTGACAACTTCTAATTTTCCTAGATTCATACTTCATACATTCCATATTCCAGTTATTAATGGATGTTTACAGCTGTTTCTCCTCAGTTTGAGTTGTGCCACATCAGCAAATGGAGGTCCTGAAAGCTTTGCATTATCTATATCATTAAGGTTGGTTCTATCCTGGTGTGGAAGCTCTTTCCCAGTTATATTTTGAATGCCTTCCAACCTGAGTGGCTCACCTACTGGCAGGCACTGTATTGGATAATGTTTCAGGGCTATTCATAAAGCTATCCAGTAATGTATCAGACAGTGTTTCTTTGCTATTCTTAAGGTTTTCCCTGGCCAATTCTTTTTTTTTTTTTTTTTTTTTTTTCCTTCTTCCGAGTCTGTCTCAGTCTGGAAGCTCCACTGAAACCTGTTCACAATGGGCAGCCCTGCTGGCGTTTGAAACAGCGGTGGTACAGTCTCCAGCCTCACAGCAACACACAAGCCACCACAGTAAGACAAACTGACAGACAAGTTTGTCTCCCTTAGCTATTGCAAACCTCCCTGCCCAGTTCCTAGCCTTCTCCCTACCTGTTCCAGCTATTGGCCCTGGCTTCTTCTTGCTGCTTCCTGCCTTGAGTGGGGTCTCTTCATCCCCTTACCTGGATCAGGGACATGGGCCCTGGCTTCTTCCCACTGCTGCTTCCTGCTTTGAGTGGAGTCTCCCCATCCCTGTACCAAACTACTGTTTTGTTTAAAAAAAAAAAAAAAGCATCTTTCATGAGGTTAGCTCCTTTTTTGATTGTTATTGGCTATTGTCTGGTCGTATACTTTATTTTTCTGTTGATTTAATTGCTTTTTTTTTTTTTTTTTACCTCTTTGACTTGAATATCAGGGATAGTAACTTTTTGTGTCAATTTTGTGTTGCCAATATTCACTGTTCACCTATTGAAAGTCTCATGATCACTGGAGATTGTAGTGCTGAGATGAGTGTATTTTTGACTGAGTTATTTGATGCCACCATCTGTTGTTCATTTGGAGGATCCAGCCACCATGAGCTCAAACAGAGAGAGCCTACTTGCATCTGTCAATGTCAACTTGATTCTTAGCCTTTGATCAGTAGCAGTATCTGATGCTGTAATTTGTTTGGTGGTCCAAATATGCACACTATAGAGTAACTGAATACTTTCTGTTTTAGGCTAGGTTCTCTAGAGAAGCAAAATCAATAAAGCCTATATATATACAGAAAAATTTATCTTAGGAAAATGGCTCACAGAGTTATAGAGGCTGGCAAGTCCCAAATTCCTGGATCAAACATCAAACTGGAGGCTTTTCCCAACTCATGCAGCTGCAGGGGCTGATGAGTTCGAGATTGGCAGGTGGTATAACAACAGATGATGAATCCAAGATCAGCAGGCAAAATGGTGGATTGTTGGGTCACAGGACAGTTGTAGGAAGCACAACAGGATCCAGATCCATAGAATGTCCTTTAATTATCCCAGGACATCCATATATATGTCTCTGTGTGTGTGTGTGTGTGTGTGTGTATATATGTATGTATGTATATGTGTGTATGGGGGGGGGCAGGCCACACCCCAAGGAAACTCCCTTTCAACTGATTGGCTGCTCAAAGCATATACATCAGATCTCATCATGGGAACAACTATACCACAACTGCTTAAACCATGAGGAATCATGATCCAGCCAAGTTGACACATGACCTTAACAATCCCACTTTCTTTCATAAGGATCAGCACAAAGCTATTCCTATGAAATGGAGGTTGATGATGTTCTAAATGTCCAAATTCCAAACTGCTATACCATTCCATCATGTCTAACACCAACTACTCCCTCTCCCCTCAATACTTGCTCTCCCATCTTTGGATTTGCTGCAACATCTCACAGAACTCATAATACAATTAAGTGGTTTATTAGGGAAGTAATAGGGTACTACTTGGGATCAGGATGAACTTGGAAGTAATGGGAACAACTCAGCATTGTTGTTCCTCAAACAGGACAGCTTCTTTTCACCCTCTGCTGCTGGGCATTGCTGGGGCCTTGCTGCTACCAGGCCCAGATGGGAACCTTCATGGGCAAGTGTTACAACTGTTAGCTCCATGGGCCAGCAAGCCCCACCACACCTGTCTTGTACTGGTCTCTGCCATCCCACACCACTATTACTCTTGCTACTGCTGCACCACTGTCTCTCACTGTCTTCCATGTTACAACTCCTTTTTTCTGTCTCTCCATGTCCCCCTTTAAGCCTAGCAGGACGGCAAAACTGATCAATCCCCTCAGTAGGGTCCCATACACATAATTTGCATGGTCTCACCCCCACCTAAGGATTTTATACACCTTATTTGCATGAGCACCAAGCTGTCCAGTCCCCATGGTGGGCTACAAGCGGCTTAGTCTTACCCAATCACTTCATTATTCTCATGAGGAATAACTGTTCTCAATTATCATTCTCAAGAGAAACCTATGCATAGACCAAGAGGCTGTCATTCAAACAGAAGGGGATACTGCATGGTTTAAAATCAGGAAGGGTGTACATCAGGGTTGTATCCTTTCACCATACATACTCAATCCCCATGCTGAGCAAATAATCTGAGAAGTGGGACTATATGAAGAAGAATGCAGCATCAGGATTGGAGGAAGAGCGATTAACAACCTACAATATGCAAATGACACAACTTTCTTGCTGAAAGTGAAGATAACTTGAAGCACTTACTGATGAAGATCAAAGACTGCAGTCAGTAGGGATTACACCTCAACATAAAGAAAATGAAAATCCTCACAACTGGACCAACAATCAACATCATGATAAATGGAGAAAAGATTGAAGATGTCAGGGATTTCATTTTGCTTGAATCCACAGTCAACACCCATGGAAGCAGCAGTCAGGAAATCAGACGTAGTATTGCACTGGGAAAATCTGCTGCAGAAGACCTCTTTAAAGTGTTAAGAAGCAAAGATGTCACTTTGAAGTCTAAGGTGCACCTAACCCAAGCCATGGTATTTTCAATAGCCTCATATGCATGTGAAAGCTGGATAATGAAGCCTCACATGCATGTGAAAGCTGAATAATGAATAAGGAAGACCAAAGAAGAGTTGATGCTTTTGAATTGTGGTGCTGGTGAAGAATGCTGAAAGTACCATGGATTTCTAAAAGAACTAATAAATCCATCTTGGAAGAAGTGCAGCCAGAATGCTCCTTAGAAGTGAGAGTAGCCAGACTTTGTCTCATCTACTTTGGTCATGCTGTCAGAAGGGATCATTCCCTGGAAAAGGATATCATGTTAGGCAAGGTCAGTGAAGAAGGTGAAGATCCTCAATGAAATGGAATAACACAGTGGCTGCAATGGGCTCAAGCGTAGCAAGGATTGTGAGGATGGCGCAGGAGTCGGGTGGTGTTTTATTCTGTTGTATATGGTCGCTATGAGTTGGAGCCACCTTGACAACACCTAACAACAACAACAACCCAATCATTGTATGGGAATCACAAAAACTATTGCTAAAACAGCCATATTAAGTAATCCACCCACTGGCTTTTTTAGGCATTGTCCCTTTCACACTTGAAGAATTAGCTTCTCCCTCCCAATCATTTTACTAGTTCAAAACAATTAACAATTTGTCCTTTAGGAAGGCAAAGAGTACGCAGGGTGAGGTTACCCAAGTACCAGCCATTCAGTTCTACTACAAGTATCCATTTGATATGATCAGGTTCCCCAAAACTCATCTCAGCTTCACCCTTTCTGACCTATGATAAAATTTAACTGAAAGATTATTCCCTTGCTCTGGGTCTTTCTCAAGGTGATATGCTGGTAGCGTGATGTTAGATTTCCCCCACTGCATAACCCATTTATTCATTTCTTTACGTTCAGTATAATTTCTCCTTCCTTCTATTTGTCAGTTATTTTTATCCAAACTTTTCCACCTTGGGAAGAGACATTAGGTTTAGCTGCTGTTTCAGTCCAGATTGCTGGTAGCAAGATCAGTCTAGCAAGTGTTTCCCATCAGTCCACTCCTATTCATGTTGGGTAGGGTAACATAGGTATAACACTAGAGCACTATCTTGACCACTAGGCAGTATGACAGTATTCACTGTCAACACCAATTTTGCCAGATGTTGGAGGCAGGTACAATAACTTCCATCAGACCCTTGGGAATTCTGGTGTACAGGTGCATGGGTATAGTTACAGTCTTTTGCTTAGGAATTACCCCTGCCTCTGGCACCTGCAACTGCATTGTGGGTCCTGAGACCACAACATCTGGCATAAAAGAAGCAGTTTTAGGTGACATAGAGAAGAAATACACAGTTACACCAGTGTCTCCCCCCACCTTCTCTTCCCTAGGTGCCCCAGAGGAATGTAGAAATCTGTCCAGTAATGATCCACCCTTTGCCCCCCTCATGTTGAATGTGACCACATACTCATGAAGGTGTGTGCCTTCATCTCCTCCTATTTTACCTCACAAATGCTTCAATTGCCCATTTCTATTCTCTATCAAACCATTACTCTGAGGGTGGTATGCAACATGGTATGTCCATTTAATATGATGTTTCTTGGTCCATTGCTGCCCCTGATGGACCATAAAGTCTTCTTTGGTCTGATGAAATATAATTCGGTGGCCCAAATTGGTGCAGTATATTTTCTTCTAATCTCTTAATGGTTTTTTTTTTTTTTTTTTTTTTGGCTTCTGCATCTGTCGCTGGATATGCAAAGCCCACAGGAAAGTACCTATTCCTGTGAAGTCCCATTTGTAGTCACCTGGTGCCACTGGCATCATTGGTCCAACATAATTGACTTGCCAGTAACATGCAAGGCCTTCCGCATGGGGAATCTTTCTCATAGCCATCTATAACCTCTTTCTGGTTGGCAGACAGAGCAGTCCTTATTGGCATTTTTTGCCTCAGGGGGTGAAAGAAGGATATGTCTAGATTCAGTCCATTTCTGCACTGCTGCAGCACCCTCATGTCCATTCATTTCATAGATCCAATTGGCCATCTCAAATGAGCATACCAACATAGCCACTTGCTGATTCCAATCACCCTATGATCCAGGAAGGGGATTCTTCTGATGGGCCTTGACATGTCCTACTCTAAAGTGCCCTCTAAATTCTGAGATTGCTTTCCATAGGTCCATGGTAGTGCAGTGGTTAAGCACTCAGCTACTAACCAAAAGGTTGGCAGTTTGAATCTACCAGCCACTCTGCGGGAGGAAGGTGGCAGTCTGCTTCTGTAAACATGTACAGCCTTTGAAACCCTGTGAGCAGTTCTACAGCGTCTCATAGGGTTGCTGTGAGTTGGAGTAAAGTCAAAGGCAGTGGGTTTTTTTTTTGTGTGTGTGTGTTGTGTCCCATAGAGGTGTCCCTTTAACAGTCCAATTTTCCATCACCCATTTGCCTGACCATATAGCCAGGCTGTTGGCCACTGTCTATGAATCTGTAAAAAATCCAAACATATGGGCTCTCCCCGTTGCCCAATTCTTCCATCATAGCTAGAAAGGTAGCATACACTTCAGCCCATTGAACTAACCTATTCTTGTGTGTGTGTGTGTGTGTGTGTGTGTGATTTGGATGAAGATTTACAGAGCAAATTCACTTTCTATACAGCAGT
This sequence comes from Orycteropus afer afer, assembly GCF_000298275.1. NCBI lineage: Eukaryota > Metazoa > Chordata > Mammalia > Tubulidentata > Orycteropodidae > Orycteropus > Orycteropus afer. The sequence goes on along the minus strand of NW_006921766.1, from coordinate 3,741,805 downwards.
TCACATATACTTTGTCTCATGTCATTGACCACAGTTTACCACAATGCAACAGCTCCCCTCCCACTTCCTCCCCATAGTTACCTCTTCCCAGTGTCCATCCCTCCATACACTCCTGCCCCCTGAACTGTCTCCCTGTGCATAAGCAGCCCTTCTTTCTCCCATGATTGTTCTCTCCAAGGAGTGTATCTACTTGAGGTAAATGTTTAACTCATATGCCTGTCTTTTGTTTGGAAGGAAACCACAGGTGTGGGTTCAATTCCAGACCTGAAGGGCAGCTCGGGGCCATAGTCTCAGTGGTTCCACCAGGCTCTATCAGACTAGCAAACCTAGTCCTCCCCCCATTTTTTTTCCCCTCCAAATGATTTTGAATTTTGTTCCACATTGTTCTCCCTCTCTATCAAGGATCTCCTACATAGATCCCCTTCCAAATGGATGACACTGGTAGCTGGGCACCATCTAGTTCTTCTGGTCTCATAGTCATATAGGCTGCAGATCGGATGGCGTACCGGTCACTAGGACGAATTGTTTCCATTAATTTTGGTTTTCTTCATTCTTCTTTGCTCTGGACAAGGAGAGACCCATCATTGCATCTAGATGTCAGCTTGCTAGCTTTTAAGATCCCAGTAGCTACTCGCCAAAGTAGGAGATGGAACAATGTGAAGTAACCTATTCTTACCTTCTGCAAACAGGGTCTCTCCATCTGTTGGTCTTAATGCAATAGCTTTCCACATCACAAATGGTACATTTGTGAATCAAATGTCTATGAACCAAGAAGCTTTCTGTTTGTCAGCTGAAAGTTGTTCATAGGGCACTGTAGCAATGGGGTCTGACCGCTTCTTAGGTGGTTCCAGGGTACACCTATGGGAAAAGAGGCTACCTGGTCATAGATATGGTGGGTGCCTCCCTGAATTCCCCCCAGTAGCTTGTTCTTGTATGAACAATTTCTATTTTTACTATGGAACTATTTGGGGCCCCTCCTTCCTTATGAGAGTATTTCTCTGACATCACCCAAAACATTATGGGTATTTCAGGTCTCATGATGATTTTATGTCCCTCTGTCATTGAAGCAGTTTCAGTCAGTGCTCAACAGCAAGCAAGTAATTGCCTTTCAAATGGTGTGTATCATGCTGCAGCATCTGGAAACTTTCTAGTCCAGACTCTCATTGGGTATCATAGGGAAGCATTCTCAGATTTTTCCCATAAAGTCCAGTCTGCATAAATACATGTGGCATACACCTCAAAAATCATGTCTGAATATGGATCATAAGAGCCTAAAGGTAGGGAAAGTGAGACCATTTTCTGTAATTCAGACATGGTTTGCTGTTGCTCTGGCCCCCATTTGAATGCAGTTTTCTTCCAAGTGCTTTTATGGATGGGAGCCAGTAATATTCCCATATGTAGGCTATGCATTCTCCAAAATTCAAATGAACCAACTAAAGTTTGGATCTCCTGCTTAGTCTTGAGGATAGATAGAAACAGCAACTTATTCTTGGCTGCTTGAGGAATGTCACAGGTGGGTCCTGCCAAAGTTGTTCCCAAGCATTTCACTATCTGGGCAAGGCCCTGGATTTTTGCTGGATTTATTACCCAGCCTCTGTTTGTCATATGGGCCATCACTGCATTCAAATCAGCCCTAGCCTGTTCTTTGGTGTTTGATATTAGCATAATATCATCACACTTGAAATCTACACTAAGTTTCTTCTAACCAAACTATGGCAGTAAGGCAGTAAGTCAAGTAACTACGTGGCAATACAGTGAAAGTAAATTAGATTCCTTCCCCTGTGAAAGCAAACTGTAAATGGCCCTTTTTCAAGATTAGGATAAAGAAAAAAGCATTTGCAAACTCAATCACTGAGTACCAGTGTCCTTTAGACTTCTGTGTGTTCTGCACTGTTGATACCATGTCTGGAACAGCTGAAGGCACAGGTAGCACTACTTTATTTATGCTTCAGTAGTCTACTGTCAGCCTCCATGAGCTATCTGCCTTTTTCATGGTCCAAGGCTGTTACACAGAGAACTTGTTGGCACCAACACTCTAGCTTTAGCATGTATTTAATCAAAGTAGTAATATCCTTTTGTCCACCAGGTATCCTATACTGTTTCAAATTAACAAGCTGAGTAAGTTTGGACAATTCTAATAGTTCCTATCGAGGATATCCAATCAATACTGGCCTAGGGTTAGACTCACACACTTTCAGTTTTACAATATCAGGTAGAGGAAGTGTTCCCCAATTAGACATAATATCCATGCCAATAATATATTTAGGTAAGGGAAATCATACAAGATTTGTTTAAATTCTCCAGTTCTCATACAGACATTCACATTAGTCCCATTAACAGTTACATCTTCATATCCCCAATTCTAACTTTGGGCCCCTTTAAGATTTCATTGGCAGATGTTGGGATTACAGTGCATTGGGCTACTGTGTCCAGGAGCCCCAAGAAAGTCTCTACCCCATCCCTGGGCCATTTCAACCACACATGTACATATGGCCTCAGGTCTCCTCCTAGAGGCTGGGCCAGAGACCTTGGCCCTCATCAATCCTTATCTAGATCAACTAGCTGAGCCTCTGCTTGAAATGGTCCCAAGTGAGCCTTCCCATCCTTACATTTCTCCTGGCTAGGGTGAATAGAATGTCTTTGACATTGGGGGACCAGCAGTAGTTTCTGTTGGTCCATCCAATTTCCTATAGTGCTGCATTAGAACTTTTGTCTCAATTCTGTCAATGTTTCCAATATTCATCCCATTTCTTAGTTACCATTTAAAAATTCTGCCATGATGGGGTAAGTTCTTTCTCCATGGTTTCTTCCTATTCTCTCATGAACCACCCATGCATCTTTAAGACCCATGCTGGGAAGCTATGCCAACAAGGCTTCTTGGGTTGTTGCTTTGTTTCACAGTAGCAAGGTTACATGGGGTGCCTATGTAGAAGGGGCTCCCTTGATTACATATCTGCCATGACCTGTGTAGGGCCATACTTATTGGATGAATATCTTGATCACCATAGAACCATTCCAGCATGGCTTGCATAAGCAGCACATCAGCTGCTTCCTCTGGAGTGTTCCATGGGTTATTTAGAGGGAGAGAAGAGCATTTTCCCTTTTCAGAGTAATCATATCTCACTGAAAATTTTATTGAGTCGACCAGACTGGCTGTCCTCTCCAGGTTAACTGCAGTAAACCTGGATCTTGTATCATTATTCATGACTGTTCCATAGTGAGCTGTGGATCTTGCATCAACCCAAATATACTCACCCATTCTGCAACATTCAAAACTAAAGACACTGCCCCTACATTAGTCACTCTCACAATCCATTTTAGTAATAATTCCTCAGGAAGCTGATGATACCCAACTACAAACTGAAGCATCTCCTTTACACTATACCCTCTGGTTTTACCCATTCTCCTCCTAGACTAACTTCTTGATGATAATGCAGTTTTTCCTTTCTGGGTCCAAGAACCCCAAGAAAGTCCTGAGACTAGTGGTCATACCTTTGACCTGACCAGATCTGGGCTTTGTTCAGTACTACAGGTTATTCCTACATTCTTTTTTCTTGCCATTGCTGCTATTACTGATAATAGCAATCAAGGAGTTGTAGGTCCTGATCTTTCTTATCATTCTGTATTTTCTAATGCATCCAATTAGCCAATTCCTCAGAAGTTAGAGCTGCCATTCCTACTTTCCATGAATAGCTTTTCCTTGGGTAATTGATTGCAACATAACAGCTACTTCAATCCATGAGTGTTTTCTATCTCATCCAGAAACCAAAGATTTCTCATTGTCCCATTTTTCCATAGCCACATATTCTAATGAGTCTGAGCCATTGCAGTGAACCCAACCATTCTGACACCAACTGCATGAATAATTTCTTTTATAAAGATCAGCACAAAACTGGTTCTGATGAGGCAGAAGTTAAAAATGTCCCAAAGGTCCAATTTTTCCAAACTGCTGTACCACTCAATTATTTCTAATATCAGCTACTCCCTTTTCCCTCAGTACTCTCCCTCCCATCTTTGGTTCAGTAATTCACTGCAGCATCTCACAGAACTCACAAATCATATTTACAGTTAAGTGGTTTATTAGGAAAGAAACAGGGTATAACTTGTGGTCAAGATAAACTTGAAGTAACAGAAACAAATCAGGATGCAGTTCTTCAATCAAGACAGCTTCTTCTCTCCCTCTGCTGCTGGGCTTTGCTGGGCCTTGCTGCCATGGAACCCTGTTGGGGCCTTGTCAGGCAAGTCTTACAATTCCATGGGCCAGTAAGCCCCACTGCACCCATTTGCACTGGTCTTCTGGTTCCTGCAGTCTTGCATTGCTATTGCTCTTGCTGTTGCTGTGTTCTGTGCTCCTGTGATCTTCCATGTTACAACTTCTCTCTCTCTCTCCCCCCATGGCTTCCTTTAAGCCTAGACAAAAGCCAAAAGCAAACCCATGATAAATCTTTACAGAAGTAGATTACCTCATCTTCCTTCTGTGGTGCACCTCCTGAGTTTGAACCACCAACCTTCTGGTTAGCAGTCAGATGCCTTAGGCATTGTGCCATCAGGGCTCCTTAAGCCTAGTAGGATGGCAAAACTGACAAATGCCCTCATTAGGATTCCATGCACCTTATTTGCATGGCCCCATCCCAGTAGGGTTCTATACACCTTATTTGCATGAGCAACAAGCTGTCCAATCCCCTTGGTGGGCCACGAGCTCCTTGTTTGTACAGTCCCACCCAATCATTGTGTGGGAGTCACAAAGACTATGGCTTGTTGTTGTTGTTAGGTGCCGTCGAGTCATTTCCAACTCATAGCAACCACATGCACAGCAGAACGAAACACTGCCTG
>NW_006921766.1:3693701-3707349 GCF_000298275.1 Orycteropus afer afer | reverse complement strand
GTTGTAAGAAGCGACCATTCCCTGGAGAAGGATGTCATGCTTGGTAGGGTGGAGGGTCGACGAAAGAGGGGGAGGCCTTCAATGAGATGGATTGACACAGTGGCTGCGATGATGGGCTCAAGTATAGTAGGGATTGTGGGGCTGGCGTGGGATCGGGCAGTGTTTCGTTCTGCTGTGCATGGGGTTGCTATGAGTCAGAAATGATTTGACGGCACTTAACAACTACTTCTGTAGAGATACTGCCTCAGAAACCCAAGGAGGGGTTACTATGAGTCAGATCCTACTCCATGGCAGTAAGTTTGTTTTTTGGTTTAATATTAGGTGTAACTCTTGTTTTTGTTGTTAGGTGCTGTTGAGTCAGTTCTAACTCATGGTGATCCTGTATACAACAGAATGAAATGCTGCCTTGCCTTCCTATCTTCACAATAATTGCTATGTTTGAACCCACTGTTGCAGCCATTGTGTTAATCCATCTCATTGAATGTCATCTTCATTTTAACTGACCCTGTGCTTAACTAAGCTTGATGTCCTTCTCCAGGGACTGGTCTGTCCTGATAATGTATCCAGAATACATGGGATGACATTTTGCTATCCTCACTTGTAAGGAGCATTCTGACTATACATTTTCCAAGACAGATGAGTTCATTCTTCTAGCACTCCAGAGTATATTCAATATTCTTCACCAACACCATAATTCAAAGCTATCAATTCTTCAGTCTTCTTTATTCGTAGTCCAACTTTCACATGTATGTGTTGTTGTTAGGTGCCGTCAAGTCAGCTCCTACTCATGGTGACCTTATGTACAACAGCCTGGTCCTGTGCCAGCCCTGCAATCCTTGCTATAATGGATGTTTGCGGCTTTTTCTTCTCATTTTGAGTCATGCCACATCAGCAAATGGAGGTCCCAAAAGCTCCACTCCATCCACATCATTAAGGTCAGCTCTACTCTGAGGAGGCAGCTTCTCCCCAGGCGTATTTGGAGTGCCTTTTGACCTGAGGGACTCATCTTCTGACACTATATTGGACAATGTTTCAGAGCTATTCATAAAGTTTTGCAATAATATATCAGACAGTGTTTCACTGCTATTCCTAAGGTTTTTACTGGCCACATCTCTAAGAAGTGGATGGCCCCTTCCTTCTTCTGAGTCTGTCCTAGTTTGGAAGCTCCACTGAAACCTGTCCACTATGGGTGACCCTGCTGGCATTTGAAATACTGGTGGCATAGCCTCCAGCCTCACAGCAACATGCAAGCCACCACAGTACAACAAACTGACAGACAATTGGTGGACATTCATGTGAGGCCATTGGAAATACCACAGCTTGGGCCAGTCACATCTCAGTCCTCAATGTAACATCTTTGGTTTTCAACATTTTTAAGAGATCTTTTACAGCAGCAGATTTGCCCAATGCAATACATTGTTTCATTTCTTGACTGCTGCTTCCATAGGCATTGATTGTGGATCCAAATAAAATGAAATCCTTCATAGCTTCAGTATTTTCTCCATTTATTATGAAGGTGCTCATTGGTCTAGTTGTGAGGATTTTTTTGTTTTCATTATATTGAGGTGTAATCCATAGTGAAGGCTGTAGTTTTTGATCTTTGTCAGTAAGTGCTTCAAGTACTCTTATCTTTTAACAAGTAAGGTTGTACCATCTGCATATCTCATGTTGTTAATGAGTCTTCCCCCAATCCTGATGTCATGTTCTTCTTTATATAATCCAGCTTCTCAGATTATTTGCTCAGCATACAGACTGAATAAGTATGGTGAAAGGATACAACCCTGATGCACATCTTTTCTGATTTCAAACCACACAGTATCCTCTTGTTCTGTTCAAATGACTGTGTGCAGGTTCCACATGAGCACATTTAAGGGTTCTCAAATACTCTACTATCTTGTTATTAATTTTTTTTGTCCCATCTGTTATTTGTTGCTTTTTTTTTCTCTTTTCCTACTTCTTTTCCATACTGAGCATTTTTTTAATTTCATTTTTTCCTCCAGTCTTGGTTTATTAGCTAAGTATCTTTTATCTTTGTTGGTTGCTCTTAACTTTACAATATGTATCTTTAACTTACCACCATCTAACTTCAAATTACATTGCACCACTTTACTGCATGGTAAGAATCTTAAAACAGTAGACTCTCATTTCCCCCATCCTGTACTGTATGCTTTATGTCAACATTTTACTTGTATATGTTTTAAACCCCATAATGCACTGCTAATATTGCTTTTGTTTTAAAAGGTCAATTACATATTTTTAAATTAAAATGAGAAAAGAGAGTCATATTTAACATTTCTGAAACTCTATTTCTTTCTGTAGATCTATGTTCATACATATATCTTTTGTCTTTCTGCCTTATGAACTTCTTTTAATGTTTCTTGCAGTGCTAGTCTCTAGGAACAAATTCTTTTCAGCTGAAAAAGTTTTAGTTAAACTTCAAATTGGAAGAGCAAATTTTTCTGCATATAAAATATAAGTCTGACAGTTTTTTCAGCACTTTAAGTATGTCTTTTCATTGTCTTTTAGCTGGTTTACTTTCTGGTGATGAGTCTGCAGTAAGTCTTTGTTTCTCTGCAGATAATGTATCTTTTTTCCTCTCACTGCCTAAGTTTTCTCTTATTACTGGCTTTCAGGAATTTGATTATGATAGTCATTGGTGTGGTTTTATTTGTGTTTATCTGTTTGAAATTCATTGAGTATTTTGGATCTCTGTGCTTATATTTTGTGTCAAATCTGGAAACATGTCAGCCATTATTTCTTCAACTTTTTTCTCTCCTACTCTCTTTCTCTCCTTTCCTTCTTGTAACAGATATATGTGTAGTAGACAGCTTTATGGTGTCTCATAGGTCACACCAAACTAAAAAATCAAACCCACTGCCATTGAGTTGATTTTGACACATAGCAACCCCCTTTGAGATTCCAAGGGTGTAAACATTTATAGAACCAGAACCTCATCTTTTCTTCCATGGAGTAGCTAGTGTGTTCAAACCACTGACCTTTTTGGTTAGCAGCCAAATGCCTTAACCACTACACCATCAGAGCTCCTTTCATAAGTCACACAGACATTGTTAATTTTTTCCCCGTCTTTTTTTTTTTTTCTCTCATTGCTTTACTTTCATTAGATTCTATTATTATATCTTCAATTTCACTCATCTTTTCTTCTGCAGTATGTAATCTTCTGTTAATCATGTTTAGTGACATTTTCATTTCAGATATTGTATTTTTCATTCCTAGAATTTAATTTTGCTCCTTTTACATATCTCCCATTTTTATATCTTCCATCTCTTTCCTCACTGTGTTCATATTTTCCTTTAAATACTTATATAGTTATAGTAATATTTTAACATCGTTATCTGCTAGCTTCATCCTCTTTCATATCTGAGTTTGTTTCTATTGACTGGTTTTTCTTTTGAGTATGTGTCATATCTTACTTATTTTTGCATGTCTAGTAAATTTTGGGGAGCTCTGGTGGCATAATGCCTAAGGCATTTGACTGCTAACCAGAAGACTGGCGGTTCAAATCCACCAGCCACTCCTCTGAAGGCAGATTGAGCGATCTACTTCCATAGAGATACCGCCTTGGAAACCCAAGGAGGGGTTACTATGAGTCGGAGTGACTCGAAGGCAGTGAGTGAGTGAATGAGTACATTTTGATTGAAAGCTAATGATAATGAATGTTATATGGTTGAGCATCTGCATTTGTTTTTTCTCCCTTTAAAGAGTTTTGGGCTCTGTTCTGATAAGTAGTTAAGTTACTTGCAAATCAGTTCTTTGTTTCCAAGTCCTATTTTAAAGCTTTTCTAGGATGGCTCTAGAGATGCCGCACTCCAGGGATAGTTCAGTGCTACTGCTAAGGCACAATCCCTCTGGGCTCTCCACCACACTTCTAGGTGATACCATTCTCCACCCCACCTATTTGGAATTCAAAAATGTGTAGATAGTTAGAGGATGCCCGGGGGTAGATCATGTAGACCCTTGAAAGTCATTGAAAGGATTTTTAGTTTTTATCCTGAGTTACATGGGGAGCCACTAGAAAGTTTGAGAAGAAATGATGCTTACTCTGACTGCTATGTTTAGAATAGACCATCAGGGTGAGGGAAAGCAAAGGTAGAAGCAAGATCCATGAGGAGGCTGCTGCAGTAATTTCCATGGGAGATGGTGGAGGTCTAGCCCAGGGCAGGAGCAGTGGAACTGGTGAAGAATGTTATGATTCTGGGTATGTTCTGAAAGAGAAGACAAGATTATTTCCTCATTGAATAGAAATGGGACATAAAGAAAGACAAGAAGAGTCAACAATGTCTACAAGGTTCTGGCCTGAACACCAGAAGGATGGAATATCATTACCTGAGATAAAAGAGCTGAGGGGAAGAGAGTTTGGAGAGAATAAAAGAATCTCAGTTTTGGACACATTAAACTTGTTTTGCCTTTTAGAAAGCCAGATGGAGATCTTGAGTGGACAATGTCTAGGGAGCCTAGAGTTCCCCCTCCACTGGGGGTGGGAAATGGGTAGGTCATCAGCATGGAGATGATATTTAAACCCATGGGGCCTGATGAAATCTCTGGGGAGGAGAGAGCTAGAGAGGAGGAGGAGGCCAAGGACTGAGCACTGGAAGAACACAACATTGAGATAGGATTCCATTCAAAGAAAGATACTGGTGACTATCCAGATCAAAGGGATCAGAAAAATAAAACCATGAGGAGCAAAGAAATAAATAGGAGGATCATGGAGGTGGGAGGATCAGGGATTATTTTAGGAAAAGGAAGATTGAGGGTGAAAGTTAGCATTAGCATTATGGTTAGGTATGATAGCTGTGTTCAGATAACTATAAGATTATCACTTGAGAGAGAACAAAGATTGACTTTTGTGTTACTCTGGTGGCATAGTGCTTAAGTCATTAGACTGCTAACCAGAAGGTTGACAGTTTAAACCCACCAGCCATTCTGTGGAAAGAAGATGGGGCAACCTACTTCCATAAAGATTTACTGTCTCAGAAATCCAGTGGGAGTCGCTATGAGTCAGAATTAATTCGATGGCAGTGGGGTTTGGTTTTTGGTTTTTGTGTAACTCTAGGACTCAACTAAGACCAATGGAGACTGACTTGGGCTCAGGAAGCAAGAGAACTTAATAAAAGTTATATCTAATTGTAAATGGCATTGGCTGCTTGAAAGGAGTGAGTGCCTACTCCCTGGAGGAATTCAGGCAAAGGACAGGTAGTCCTATGCTGTGGAGGACACTACTGGAAAACTGAGCCATATGTCCTCTGCAGCGCCTCCTGAAGTTAGGATCCTAGAAGCTTTGAAGAGGTTTGAAAAATAAAATAGGCTGTAGAGTACAAAGGATTATATTAATATTTTATCATCTTAATCTATTTAGTGAAGGAGCAATAAGGAGTTCTTCTAAATGTGCCAGAATAAGGGAAAGAAATAGGAAACCACTGAACCTCAAGCCTTAGCACAATTTTTAAAAAGAGGAAGGGGGATAGGAGTTGCTTTGAAGCATGAAGCAAAGACAGTACCCCTGGGAACATGAACTTGAGAATTTTCACAGGGCCCAGGCTCTCCCAACTTTACCCCAGCGTAAGGCTCTGCACATAGTAGGTGCTTACTACATTTGTTGGGCAGCACATAAGCAGACTGGAGGGACAGGAGAACAGCATAAATTACTGTTGGACTGGGCTAGACTGGGCTCTTCAGAGATAATCAATAGCCAAGTGAAGAGTTTGAACCTGGCCTCAGGTCTGCTCTGTCATTCTGAACCAGCCTAGGGGCACCAGTCTCGTCTTCAGTGAGAAGGAACTGGGTTTCCAGAGATGCTGCATTTTCCCCAGCAGTCAATACTCCCACATCACACAGGCCATCCCTTCCTCCGTGCACATCTCTCGCCACACTAACACTAACTGGCTCTGGTGTGTAGGGACCCCTTCTCTTCAAGTATGCCCTTATTTTAGGTGTTTTGTTTTGGGAACAAAGTCTGTGCCAGGTAGACTTCTGTGGCTCAATGAGTAATGCATTTTAATATCTTCTTTTCCCTTTGGAACCTGTTCTTAGGAATCTTTAAGTCTTCTAGCTCTCTCTGTGTTGTATATTGAATTGTGTTCTCTGAAAAGAGATGCTGAGATTCTAATACTTGTACCTATCAACATGACCTTATTTGGAAATAGGGTTTTTCTTTTGTTATCAGTTAAATTAATGAGGTCATAGCAGAGGAGGGTAGGTCCTAATCCTAATCCCTTTTGAGTGATATCGTATAAAGGGAGAGAAGAGACATGAAACAGAATCACACATAAAGAAAGACAGCATGTGAGGATCTATCTATAAGCCAAGAAATGCTCGGTGTTACTAAAAACTAAGAGACAAAGAGAGAGCCAACAGAGAGAACATGGCCCTCCTGAGACCCATAATTCAGACTTTTAGCCTCTAGAACTGTAAAAAAAGTAATTTCTGTTTTCTAAAGCCACCCACCTTGTGGTATTTTGCACATACCACAAAGTATGTCGCAGCCCAAGGAGACTAAGACATGTGGAATGACCTTCAATCTCTCATCCATTTGGCCTTGCTTCCCGGAGCCTCTGAGACTTCCCCAAGTTCAGCAATTAGTCTTGATACTGCAGTCATGAGTTAGGGCCTGTGCACAGCCCCAGCTGCCCTTGAGTCAACAGGCCACGTTTACGATCGTAATAAATAGAACTTCATAAGAAGAAACCAGAGCCCTCTGTTTCCTGGCTAAACTCATGTCTTCTAGGGTCCAACTCCACACAGCTCCTAAACTCAGCCTTTCACGGACCTCTCCAGCTCCCTCACTGACTCTGCAAGTGAGCATAGCTCTATAAACCAAACTCACTGCCATCAAGTTGATTCCAACTCACAGCAACCCTATAGGACAGACCAGAAATGGCCCATTAGGGTTTTCAAGCCTGTAAATCTTTATGGAAGCAGACTATCTCATCTTTTTCCCACGGAGCAGCTGGTAGGTTTGAACTATTAACCTTTTGGTTAGCAGTCCAATGCTTTAACCGCTGCACCACCAGAGCTTCCTATGGCTCTATAAATGCTTCTAAGTGTCCTGGTGAAAACAGTATGATTCAAAAATGCCCAGAGTTTTGCTACATAGCTATTCAGGAAAGAGTAAAGGGAAGAGCCCTGTAAAAAACATAATTTTTCAGAGAGAAGGAGGGTAGGGGGTCATAGCACTGGCACCCCATGCCACTGTCCTGTGAAGGCCCCAGCAGTGAGCTGCTAAGACTGCACATGGAGGCAATAAACAGCACCCTAGGGAAGAGCAATGGAAAAGCCTCGTTTCTTCAGGATATAGCAAACCTAACAACTCCCGTAAATATGGAAGCTTCATGTTTACCAAACAGGAGATAATCATGCTGATAGATTGTTGTCCCCTTTTGTGAATGAAATAAAATTAATAACAACTACAAAGACTACGGGACAGGCTTTTATGCCCCTTTTTATGAGGATAGTATGGATTCTTTTGAAAACCTTTCAATGATCAGTCACTTGTATTCATGTAAGCAACACTTCTCAAAGTTGGAGTTTTCCAAGTGATGAAATACATTATTTCCGTCAATAGACAGTGACTGTGTGTCTGTTTTGTGCCCTCTGCCTGCCGTGAGCTGACTGGGAAGAAATCATTGCCATAATAATGCACTATTACTAATTAAAGGAGCCCTGATGGCACAATGAAGGTGCTCTGGTGACACAGTGGTTAAAGTGCTCAGGTGGTAACCAAACATCAGTGGTTTGAACCCACCAGTCACTTAGTGGAAGAAAGATGAGGCAGTCTGCTTCCATAAAGATTTATAGCCTTGGAAACCTATGGGCAGTTCTACTTTCCTATAGGGCCACTATGAGTCGAAATCAATTTGACAGCAGTGGGCTTGTTTTTTTGGTTTTGGTGACACAATGGTTAAGTACTCAGCTGCTAACCAAAAAGTCAGTGGTTCAAACCCACCCGCAGCTCTGTAGGAGAAAGACAGCCTAGGAAATCCTATGGGGCAGTTCTCTATCATATGGGGTTGTCGTAAGTTGAAATTTACTCGACGGCACCTAACAACAACATTACTAATTAGCGGTTGACTAAGTAGCCACTGCAAGCAGAGCTTCATGGGAAAGGATGAGTCCCGGGGAGAATAAGCAGATCTGTCCATCCCACTCTGAAGGTCTCTGGATGATGCAAACGGTTTGTGCTCAATTGCTAACCTAAAGTTGGTAGTTCAAACCAACCCAGCAGCTCTGTAGAAGAAAGCCTTAGTGTCCTACTTCTGTAAATATTGTAGCCAAGAAAACCCTATGGAGCACAGTTCTACTCTGTAACACATGGGGTGTCAGAATCAACTCACTGGTAATAGATTTTTGTTTTTTTTTCTTTTTTCATCCTGTTCTGAGGAATGAGGGGCAGAACTTCTCAGAGGGCAGAAGTTATGTGAGATTGCAGTTTGGGTATACACAATACTGCCTTAAGGATTTCATTCCTTTTTTTTGGGGGGGGGGGAGCAAAAGGGTCCTGCGTTTCTTGCCATAGCAGAACTAAAAGTAAAGCAAATTCCACCTTCACAGGCCCATAGGACCTGCAGCTGCATTTCCTCCTGAAGATCCAGCACTGTAGGTGTTTTATCAGTAGCTATTAAGCCATTGAGTCATACTTAAGCTAATGGAGAGTGTCTTAGGCTTCAGACTAAAAATAGAATCCTTCTGTAGGGATGAAGGCTTTGATTGTTCTCCTCCATTTCCTTGCCCTTCCCTGGGACAAAGGACAGGGTCATAGTAGCACCCCACCACTGCTCAGCCACACCTCTGCCACCCTCGGGTCTGGCCCAGGTCTGTAGGGAGGCCCTGTGAAAGGCCACATGCCATGACCCATACCACAGGGCTCTGGTTGCACGTGGCACAGTCTGTATCCCTGGGCAGATATAGTATGCTTTCCCATTTCCAGCAGCTTCACTGTCATTGCTGTTTCCAAGGAAGGGCAATAAAAGGTGTGCAATACAGACATCTCTGGGGCATCCACAGAGTACATGCTTGTGCTTCTGCAGGTCAAAGGGTAGCAGGCAGCAAACAGGGCATGGGGGCTTAGTTGATTGTACATGGGACAATGCTCTGAATCCCGACAGAAGGCCAGAAGCCCAGCCAACAGGCACATTTGCCCCTTTTCCCGGGGAGAGGCCCTGGTTGCTCTTTGCAGAGACCCTTACTGGTTAAGAGGGGTCCTCTTCTCCAGGGCAGCCAGGCCAAAAGGCCCATCTGTGTCTTGTTGGGTGAGTGCCTGGCATCGATAGGCAGGCTCCAGAGCGTCTGCTTGGAGTCTCTCCAAAACACCCATCCAAAGAAACGGAGATCCTGGTTAGTGCCTGAGTTACAGCTTGCTGAAGTCTCAATGCCACAAAATGCTGCTTCTGAAAGGGCTTCAGGGACACTGACGGGACCACAGGTTGGCCCCAGTTAGGGAATACCACCAAATTCCTAGGGCTTTTAGCTTCCTAGCACTGCAATAACAAAATACTACAGGATAGGTGGTTTCAAACAACAGAAATTCACTGTCTCACAATTCAGAAGGAGGCTAGGAGTCCAAACTCAGGGTGTCACCTATGCTGATTCTTCCTGAGGCTTTGAGGGAGAATCTGTTCAAGGACTCTCTCTCAGCTTCTGGTAGCCCCAGGCATTCCTTGGCTCATAGCTGCAGCATCACATGGCAGCCTTCCTTTGTCTTCCTCTCTTGGTGTATCTTTTGTTCTTTTATAAGGACACCTTATTGGATTAGGTTGAATTAGATTCCATGCTACTCCAAAGTGACTTCATGTAACTTAACTAATAACATCCACAACTATCCTATTGCCCAAGAAGGTCACATTTACAGGTACAGACATTAGGACTTCAACATATCTTTTTTGGGGAACATCATTCAATCCAAAAGAGTGACCAGATGCATCAAAAGCACAGGCACCTGGAAGGGAATGGCCTGCGATGAATGTTGAATACCAGCAGCAGAGGGCCGTGGATGCTGCAGCACCTTTGGCCTGTCCAGGGTCCCTAACCTTGGATAGAAAATTTCTGTGCCCACTGATAGCTCCTCCCTCCAGTCCCTGTATCCTCTGCCTGAAGACTTTTTCTGTGTGGGGCAGGCCAAGTGTTCTGGGAAGTTAAGACCCTTGAAAACAGCTCTCCCCTGGAGGTAGGAGCTTGCTTGCCCCACAGTGAGACAGTTCCCTGATGTGCTTTTACATTGTTGCCCAAAGGGACTCTAGAGCAAGTAAGCTACAGTTACCCACAGCAGACCCTGCTCATTAACTTACTCTTGTCAGTTTTCTTCCTTTCCTTGTCTCAGTCCCCTACTGTCCACCAGGGCCTCCTAGGACTACCTCCCAAATGGTTCTGCTTTCATTGACCCAAACTAAGAACCTTAGGTGAGGGCAAGGGGAGTATGAGGGTAAAGCATTAGTCTGACCAGCTCATCCATTGGCCAGCTGGATGAAATGGCCTTGGGAAAACTACTTAACCTTCTTGAGCTTCAATTTCCCCGTGCAAAATAGAGATCATAACACATACCTTGCATGCCTTTTAGAAAGATAAATGAAGTAATTTATGCAAAATGCTTAGCACAGTGCCTGCCACTTGGTAAGTGCCCACTCCATAAATGGTAGCTCTCATTTTGAATGACCTCGAGGACACTTCTGAATGACTGAAGTTAAGTCTCCCTGGAATTGCTGAATTTTAATGTGACAAGAGTGCTTCACAAGGTCTAAAACCACACATGGAGTGCTGGCTGTATTTTCTCTTGGAGGCCAAGTTGATTCTTGGAATTTGAGCACGAACATGTTGCTTATGAGAAATAATAATGCTTCTTAATGATATTTTCTATTTTTAGTGCCATTTCATTCCAAAGAGCTTCATAGTCATAGTGTTAGTCATCCTTACTTGTATTATTTTTAAATCAAAAAGGGTACAGTGTTTAAAAATGAAAAATAACAGTTTCTCCTGTGATGCCTCCACAAGGCTTTCTCATCTCTATTTACCTTGGCTGCACTGAATTGTGTGTTCACATGCCCCCTGGGATGTGCTAGCCAGCAAAAACAGTGGCACTTGGCACACCACCATGAGTGATGAGGGAGGCAAGCCATTATTAAAAAAAAACAAAACTCAAACCCAGTGCCTTTGAGTTGATTCCAACCATAGCAACCCTATCCAACTCATAGCAACTCTATAAGACAGAGCAGAACTGCCCCATAGGGTTTCCAAGGCTATAATCTTTACAGAAGCAAACTGTCACATCTTTCTCCCATGGAGCAGCTGATGGAACCACTGACTTTTCGGTTAGCAGCCAAGGATTTAAACACTGTATCACTAAGCTCCTTAAACAATAATACAAAGACCTTCAAATGTATATATCATGGCTACAGATAAGGCCACATCCTCATCCTACCTACCTGTGCGATGAAACGGTCAGATCTTAACTGGACAATTTGAAAAGTTTTGATAAAAGTGTTGTTGTTCGTTGCCGTTGAGTCAGCTTCGACTTGTGGCGACCCCATGTTCAACAGAGCAAAACAAGTGATTGTTGTTATGCTTACATCCATTGTAGTAGCCACTGTGTATTTGAGTGCCTTCTAACTTAGAAGACTCATCTTCCACCACTCCATCGCACAATATTCTATTATGGTCTATAGGGTTTTCACTGGCTAATTTTTGGAAGTAGATAGCTAAGCCTTTCATCCTAATCTGTCTTAGTCTGTTCTGGAAGCTCTGCTGAAACCTGTCCACTATGGGTGACCCTGCTGGCATAACTTCTAGCATTATAGTAACACACAAACTGGTAGATGAGTGGTGGGACAAAAGTATACAAGCATGTAAACATCACCCCAATCAAGATACAGAACATTCTGTCACCCCAGAAAAGTTCCCTCGTGCCTATTTCTGGTCAGTCTCACACACCGTAAGAAACTATTGTTCTGACTTTTAATTCCAAAGAGTACTTTTGCCTGTTCTTGAATTACATGGAAATAGATTTGTATAGCACATGCAATCATCCCTCTGTATCCATGGAAGATTGGTTCTAGGACCTCTCATGGATACCAAAATCCACAGATGGTCAAGTGCCTTATATAAAATGGTATGTTGTTGTTGTTGTTATGTGCCGTCGAGTCAGCCCCAACTCATAGCGACCCCTCTTTGGGTTTCCGAGGCAGTATCACTATGGAAGTAGATTGCCCCATCTTCCTTCCAAGATAAAATGGTGTAGTATTTGCATATAACCTATGCACATCCTCTCATATATTTTAAATCATCTTTAGATTACTTATAATACCTACTACAATGTGAATGCTATATAAATAGCACTCTATGTTCCCTCTTAACTTTTAAGAGATTTCTCTGACCTTTGACCACTTAATAGCTTTTTTTCTTTTTTTTTTTTTTTTGAGAATATTTTCGATATGCCCTTGTTGAACCCATGAAGGCGGAGCCCACAGACATGGAGAGACTATTTTTGTATGTTGGCTTCTTTCTCTCAGCATGACATTTTTGTGATAAATTCACGTAGTTTATGTTTTTATTGTTGAGTGATACTTTGAATCACGTAGGGTTGCCATAAATCAGAACTAACACAAAGGCAACTGGTAACATTCACGAGTAGTGCACAATTCGTTTATTAATTCTCCTATTTTGTTGTTGTTGTTATGTGCCATCGAGTCGGCCCCGACTCATAGCGACCCCTCCTTGGGTTTCCTAGGCAGTATCACTACGGAGGTAGATTGCCCCATCTTCCTTCCGAGGAGTGGCTGGTGGGTTTGAACCGCCAACCTTCTGGTTAGCAGTCAAGTGTCTGAGCCACTATGCTACCAGAGCTCCTAATTCTCCTATTAGGTAGTTCCTATAATGACATATTATATGGAATAAAGCTACTATAACCATTGTACAAGATTTTTGTGGCCATATTTTCATTTATCCTGAGTAATGCTAGGAGTGAAATTGCTGTTTTAAATGATAAGTGTGTTTAACTTTAGAAGAAAGTGCCAATTTTATATTTCCACCAACAATATATTAGAATTGCAGTTGCTCCACATCCTTGCTAACACTTGGTGTTCTCAGGGTTTTTTTGTTTTGTTTTGTTTTGTTTTGTTTTTAACATGTTAGCCATTCAAGCAAGGGTAAAATCTTTTTTCATTGTGGTTTTAGTTTGCAATTTCCAGGTAACAATGATGCTGACCATGTTTTCCTGTGTTTGTTGGTTATTTAAATATCTTATTTTGTAAAGCATCTGTACCAAGTTTTTTGCCCATTTTATTTAACTGCCTTGCATTATTTTTTTATTACTGGTTTATAGAAAACTTTATATAGTCTGGATATAATTCATTTGTCAGGTACGTGTATGGCAATTTTTTTTTCCTCTTTGTAACTTACCTTTTTTATTTTTCTTAATGACGTTATTTGATGAGCACAAGTTATTAGTTTAATGAAATCTAATTTAAAAAGTTTTTCTTTTATGTTTAGGAGTTTTTGTATCCTAAGAAACCTTTTCTACCCCAATGTCATGAAGGCATATTTTTTTAAATATTTAGAGGTATAGCTGTTACATTTTGGTCTATGGTCCTTTTCAAATTAATTTGTGTGTGGTGTGAGATAAGGATTGCTGTTCATTTTCATATAT
>NW_006921766.1:3682046-3693596 GCF_000298275.1 Orycteropus afer afer | reverse complement strand
CCATTTGTTAAAAAGGCTTTCCTTTCCCCATTGAATCCCTTTGGCATCTCTGTTAAGCATTTATTGTCTCTACATGTGTGAATCTCTTTCTGGGCTCTGTATTCTAAGCCAGTGATCTATTTGTCTATCTTTGCTTCAGAGCCACACTGGCTTGATTGTTGGAGCTTGAAATCAGATAGTGGGAGTCCTACACATTTGTTCTTCTCTATCAGTTGTTTTGGTTATTCTAGGTTCTTTTCTTTTCCCTATAAATTTTAGAATCAACTTGTCAACTTCTACCAAAAAAAGCTTTCTGTGACTTTGATTGGTGTGCATTCAATATATAGATTAATTTGGGGAGAACTGACATCTTAACAACAATGAGTCTTCCAATTCATAGACATAATATATCCTACCACTTATTTAGGTCTTCCTTAACATCTCTTGGTGAAGTTTTATAGCGTTAGGGGTAAAGGTTCTATATGTCCTTTGTTTTTTTCCTAAGTTTTTTCTTTTTTCTGATATTAATGCAAATGGAATTTTTAATGGAATTTTTTATTGGTTTTCTGCTAGTTTGTAAAAATACAAGAGATTTTTGAATAGTGACCTCTTCTCTTATGTTGTTGCTGGATTCATTTGTTACTTCTTATTGTTCTCTTAAAGATACCTTAGACTTTTTCATAAAGGCAATCATATCTTCTAAGAATAAAAAAAAGTTATACTTCTTCCATTCTAATCCTTGTGGATTTTATTTCTTTTACTTGTCTCATTGCACTAGTTGAACCTCTAATACAATGTTGAATAAAAGTTAGAGCAGAGATTCTTGTCCCCAGTTTTAGGGGAATTACATTCAGTCTTTGGCCACTCAGTATGATATTAGCCACAGATTTTTCATAGATGCCCTTGGTCAGGCTGAGGAAGTTTCCTCTACTTCTATATCTTTTTTAAGAGTTTTTCATCATAAATAGATGTTGAATTTTGACCAAAAAAAAAAAACAAACTTCTGCATGTATTGTGATGGGTTGAGGAAATTTCCTTCTATTTCTGTGTTTTTAAGAGCTTCTATCATACATACAGGTTGAATTTTGTTACATGTTATTTCTGCATCTAGTGAGATGATTGTGCGATTTTTCTCCTAAATCCTGGTAATATGCTGAATTGTATTGATTGCTTTTCAAATGTTAAAATAACTTTGCTTTCCTGGGAAAAACTTAGCAATAATGTATTCATTTTTATATATTGCTAGACTTTAATATCTAAAACTATGTTAGGGATTTTTGTATCTAAGTCCAAGTGGGCTTTGTTTGTATTTTATTTTTATTTTCAATTTGTTCTAACTTCATTGTCGTGTTTTGGGATTTTATTGTTGTTGTTGTTATGTGCCGTTGAGTCAGAGCTGACTCATAGTGACCCCTCCTTGGGTTTCAATATCACTACAGAAGTAGATTGCCCCATCTTCCTTCTGAGGAGTGGCTGGTGGGTTTGAACTGCCAGCCTTCTGGTTAGCAGTCAAGTGCCTTAGGCACCATGCTAGGATTTTAGTGGCATCAAAATCACCTTGGAAAATTTACTTTCTTCTCTATTATCTGAAAAATTTGTGTAATTTTGGTATTATTTTCTCTATACCTATTTACATTTAATTCATTTATTGATATGGTTTAGGTCTATCATCTTTCTACTTGTTTTTCTATTGGTCATGGATTTTGTTTCTCTGTTCCTCTTTTTCTGCCTTCTCTTTGGTTAATGGAATAAATTTTCTTATTCCATTTTTTCCCTCTATTGCCTTTTTAAGGAGCTCTGGTGGCATAGTGGTTAAGGCATTCAGCTGCTAACCAAAAGGTCAGTGATTTGAACCCACCAGCTGCTCCGTGGAAGAAAGATGAGGCAGTCTGCTTCTGTAAAGATTTACAGCCTTGGGAGCATAATGGGGCAGTTCTGCTCTGTCCTAAAGGGTCACTTATGAATTAGAATTAACTTAATGGCAGTAGGTTTGGTTTCTGGCTTGGATACTGCTTTTCTAAGGAGGTCTGGTGTCACTGTGGTTAAAGCATTGGGCTGTTAACCAAGAGGTCAGTGGTTCAAACCCTCCAGCCACTCCATGGGAGAAAGATGAGGCAGTCTGCTTCTATAAAGATTTACAGCCTTGGAAACCCTATGGGGCAGTTCTACTCTATCCTATAGGGTCACTATGAGTTAGAATTGACTCAATGGCAGTGAGTTTTTACTGTCATTTTAAGAATTTTTTTTTTTTTTAGTATTATATTTATACTAAATATATCACTAGTTGTTTGTTCTTGGTATTACAATGTACCTTCTTAGCTTTTTACCATCTATTTAGAGTTAATATTACACCATTTCACATAAAAAGTAAGGGCTGTGAAACAGTATAGTTCCACTTTATGCCCCCACATACAGCCTTTAGCTATTTCTGCCATCTAGATCTAGATTATATATATAATAAACATCACAATACAATATGATAGTTTTTGCCCCAAATTCTTAGTTGTCTTTTGAGAAATTATGAAAAGAAATTTAAAAATTTAAGAAATTTTTCAGAGTTACCTACAAATTTATCATTTCTGGTGGTCTCATTTATTCCTGTAAATCCCAATCTCCAACTGGTATCATATCTCCTTAGCCTAAAATATTTCATTTTTCTTTTAACATTTCTTGTAGTGCAGGTAGTTCATGACTAATTCTCTCAGCCTTTGCTTATCTGATCATGTCTATAGCTTTTCTTCATTTTGAAGGATAGTTCTTTTGTGTATGGAAGTCTGCCATCACAGTTTATCATTTTTGTGTTCTTTAAGAGGTTTAAGATGTCACTCCATTTTTTTCTGCCCTCCATTGTTTCTGATTAAAATATGCATCCTTAACTTTTGTTATCTATTTAAAGTTAATATTGCACTATTCCACATAAAAAGTAAGGACTGTTCCTGTAAAACACAGCATCTGGATTAGAGGAAGACTTATCAACAACCTGTGATATGCAGAATACACAACCTTGCTTGCTGAAAGTGAAAATGATTTGAAGCACTTACTGGTGAAGATCAAAGACCGCAGTCTTCAGTATGGATTACACCTCAATATAAGGAAAATAAAAATCCTCACAACTGGACCAATAAGCAGCATCATGATAAATGGAGAAAAGATTGAATTTGTCAGGGATTTCATTTTACGTAGATGCAGACATCATTTTGCACTGGGCAGATCTCTGCAAAAGACCTCTTTAAAATGTTGAAGAGCAAAGATGTTACCTTGAAGACTAAGGTGCACCTAACCCAAGCCATAGTATTTTCAATAGCCTCAGATGCATATGAACCTAGACAATGAGTAAGGAAGACTGAAAACGAATTGATGCCTTTGAATTGTGTTGGTGAAGAACACTGAAAATACCATAGACTTCCAGAAGAATGAACAAATCTGTCCTGGAGGAAGTGCATCTGGAATGTGCCTTAGAAGTGAAAATGGCCAGATTTGGTCTCACACTTTGGTCATGTTGTCAGAAGTGACCATTCCCTGGAAAAGGAGATCATGCTTGGTAAAGTGGGGGTTCAGAAAAAAGGGGAAGACCCTCAATGAGGTGGATCAACACAGTGGCTGAAATGATGGGCTCAAGTGTAGCAGGGACTGTGAGGATGGCACAGCACCAGGCACTGTTTTATTCTGTTGTACATAGGGTTGCTATAGTTGGAATCGACTTGACGGCACCTAACAACAACAGTGTTGTTTGTGATGATACGTCTCACTTTATTTTATCATTATTTCTCTATTTGGAATGTGTCTTTTTCCCCCCTCTGGCTGCTTTCAAGTGTGTGTGTAGGTGCATGTGTGTTTATCTTTCAGTTTCAGCAATTTGCCTATAATGGGCCTAGGTCCAGTTTTATTTTATTTATTCTACTTAGTGTTCATTTAGCTTCCAGAATCTATAAATTTCTTTTTTCAAAAATTTTGGAAAATTTACAGCCAGTAATTCTTCAGATACATTGTATGCACCATACTCTCTATTCTTTCCTTCTGAGACTTTAATTCCATGCATGTTAGGAATTTTGCTCTTGTTCCTCATGTCACTAAGGCTCTATTCTTTTCCTTAAAAAAGAAAAAGAAAAAGAAATGTTTTTCTCTCTGTTCTTCAGATTGTATAATGTCTGTTGATCTATCCTCAATATCACTGACTCTTTCTTCTGCTGACTGTGAACTGCTTGAAGCCTATCCCATGAATTTTTTATTTCAGACACTATAATTTTCAATTCTAGAATTTTCATTTGGTTCTTTTTCATAGATTGATTCTCTCTTGACATTCTTCATCAATGTACTACTTACTATCATCTTTTTCTTGATGTTCTTTAATATAATTTCTGTATTAGAGTTTTGATCTGCTAATTTCAACATTCGAGTCATCTACAGTTTCATTTGGCTAATTTTCTCTTGATTATACATCACATTTTCTGTTTCTTTGTCTCTTTTTTTTCATTTTATACTAATATTATGAACAATACATTGTAGAGAGTCTAGATTTTGTTATTGTCCTCTGAAGATTTTTGTTCCTGGAACTTGTAGAGGCTTGTTTTTGTGCTTTGCTGGGTAAGTCTCTAGGTTTGGTCCTTCTGGAGTTTCACTGAAAAGCCTGAGGTGTTTATCAAACCCCTCTAACTTGATTGGACTCACACTCCAAACTTTGTCTCTCCTGCAATGGGCAATAGTTAACACCTCTGTTAAGCTCTCTCAGCCTCCTTGGCCCTCATACATGCACAACACAGGAGTCAAACAAGGAATAGGGAGTTTATACAGAATTTGGGTACCACCTTTCTGTTTTCCCCCTTTTGGGGCTCTCCCTTTCATATTTGTCCTGCCTGACAACCTTAAACTCTGTTCTTTGAAACCAATAAGTTAGCAATTTTCTCCTTAAGTTCTAGCCAACCCACATCAGAAGATCACTTCATAGAAGAATATAGACGTCTTCTTCCTTTCTTTGTACACTGCATAATATTTCATTTTGTGGAAATTCTACAGTGTTTTTCAACTAGTATACCATAGTTTATTCAGCTGGTTCCTTAACACGATAATTGAGTTACTTCCAGTTGACTATTCTTTATTTCTCTTGCTACAATCATTAAAACTATGCAACATGTTAAAAGCCATGGATGTAGTAAAAACTTGGATTTTCAAAAAAACACATTTTTTCTTAGATTTTTGCAAAAGTTCTATCATTTGTATCATAAAACTAAAACCATACCAGTTGCTGTAGATTCCAACTCATTGTGACCCCATGTGTTGCAGAGTAGAGCTGTGCTCCATAGGGTTTTTAATCTGTGACCTCCTAGGGAGAGATCAGAAGGCCTTTCTTCCAAGGTGCCACTGGGTGGATTTAAACCACAATTATTTCAGTTAATAGCCAAGTGAGTTAACCATTTGCACCATGCAGGAACTCTGTTTATACCAAGGTGATTGGTTTATTCAATCAGAATTTATTCTGACAGACTTATTCTTGTATGGTCATTTGGCAAAAAGTCAAGCCCCAGACACTAAGAAACAGAGTGTCCCCGTTGGGTTCACCATAATTTAACTTCCCCAGAGGGTACCATGTCCTCAATGACATTCCGGGCTAACATATAATAGACAATGCCCCACCAACAAGTACAACCAGCTGCCGCTTCCCAAATTCAAA
Organism: Orycteropus afer afer; assembly: GCF_000298275.1. NCBI lineage: Eukaryota > Metazoa > Chordata > Mammalia > Tubulidentata > Orycteropodidae > Orycteropus > Orycteropus afer. The sequence goes on along the minus strand of NW_006921766.1, from coordinate 3,687,949 downwards.
AAGCTCTGGGAGCATCCTCAGGAAAATGGGATGTATCACACCTTTTGCCCCTTAAGGGGAAGGGGCCACAATGGGAGAAGGAGGTCTTTTATCATTCTCTCAGGGGAGAGGGTGTATGCAAAACATCTTTCTCACCATGGATAACTGCAGCACTTCCTGGCTTTGCAGCTCTAAATGGAAACAGGAATTGGGATGGGTGGAATAGCCTCAGTAATGCCATGACTTGGCATTCTGTCAGTATCATGCAGCCACCACAGATGAGAGAAATAGAAATCTCAGGGTTATTAGAAGGATTAACTGAGTTAACATATGTAAACCACTCAGAATAGTGCCTGGAACATAGTAAGAACTCAATAAATAGTGCTCTGGTTGTTGTTATCTGCAAAGCAATAAAGAAAACTTTCGTTGCTAGTTGTTTCAAAGGCATATCTTTCTTTTCAATCCAAACTCAAGCAGGAGAAGAAGGCATAGGAAGAAATCGCATACAAACATTCTAAATCAGGTATAAACGATTCAAAAAATAAAATTCCACTCTCCAAAACTAAAAGGGAAAATTCTCGGTCTAAATAAAATCCCTGAGGTGCCATGAATGGGAAATAATTCTGTATGTAGCTCAGCCAAGTTCTGGTCACCAGGGTGCTTCACTGCATTTACTGTGTTTTGTGATGTCTAAACAGTTAGCAGATAGGCAGGATAAAACATCTCGTCACAAGGCAAAACATAAACAACATGGGCCCTTTCCTTTGGCTACAGATAAACTCACGTGATGTCTTGGTGACTACAGACCCTAGAAATGGCCCCTGTGTCTTTAAGAAGCTTGAGGTCACTGTTAATCATGTAACTTTATTGTGCTCCTGGGTTATAAAGGAAATGTCATTTTGAGTGTCTGTTTTATTACATCAATAAATTGTGGATTGCCAGTGACTGTTCCCTGAGTTAAAGCGTCCTTGTCCTCATCCTCAACTTGCATAAACACTCAGGAACAGCTGGAGGGACTGGAAGAGAGAGCAAATGGGTCAGGAGGTGAGTCGCAGACCCCCTTGCTTCCCCACTCCCCACCCTGAGAGCCAGCAGGCCTCGATGAGGTGTCCCATGTGGTCCATAGACTGAGAGTGTAGCCAACTTCCCTGCCCTTCATTGGTAGAGCCCCAGCTGTTAAGGCCTGGAGGTGGTGGACTGGACTAGGGCAGAAACAAATGCCCCGCTTCTATCTTCAGGACCTAGGGGCGTCTGTCACTTTGGCACCAAGAATGGTGGGTTTTTCCCTAATGCAAAAGTAAAATACCCCTCTCTGAAGGGTTTTTGTTTGTTTCTAAAGCTTTGGAAGAGTATTTGTTACATATTTCTTGGAGGATGCTCAGTACCTGTTGGTTCAGGTTGAGACTCTTAATAAGGAGAAATACAGTTCATTACAACATACTAATAGCATGTAAATATTAGCTCAATGGCATGATTCAACAATTGCCAAAGCATCAAGAGAGACTGAGACAGAAAAAATAAGTAAGTAAATAAAAAGAGAAATTTGGACAGAACTTGTGAACTCTGAAGCAATGTGTGTGTGTGTGTGTGTGTGTTACTGCCATGGAGTCAGTTAGACTCATAGTGACCCCTCCTGGGGTTTCTAAGGCAGTATCACTATGGAAATAGATTGCCCAATCTTGCTTCTAAGGAGTGGTTGGTGGGTTTGAACCACCAGCCTTCTCATTAGCAGTCAAATGCCTTAGGCACTACGCTCATATGATATTACGCATCCTGGTAATGTCATTGTTGTTGGCTGCCATCTAATTGGCCTGACTCATGGCAACCCCATGCACAATAAGATCAGACTGTTGTGATCTGCAGGGCTTTTACTGGCTGATTTTTGGAAATAGATTGGCAGGCCTTTCTCCTTAGTCTGCCTCAGTCTGAAAGCTCCAGTAAAACCTGTTCAGCATCATAGTGTCATACAATGCGGTGGTGACCACATGGCTGGGAATTGGACCTGGGTCTTTTGCATGGAAGGCAAGAATTCTACCACGGAACCATCACTGCCCCTGTATCTTGTATTATTGCAGAAAACTCCTGGGAGTGAAATGCACATGCTGACTACCCTGTGACCTCTCTCAGTGCCCAGGGTGGGGGTCAACATATTACTACTGCCGTGTTGTTATTGGGTCATCAAGTCAATTCTGACTCATTGTGTCCCTATATGACAAAGTAGAACTGCCCCATAAAGTTTCCAAGGTTGTAATCTTTATGGAAATAGACTACCACGTCTTTCTCCTGCAGAGCGACTGGTAGTTTTGAACTGCTGAATTGTGGTTAGTATCTTAGCGTTTAATCATTGCATCACCAGGGCTCCTTACTAATGCAATAACTGCATACATTTGCCCAGAGCAAGAACAGTACGTCCTCAGGTGTGTGGAGGACTAAAGAATTGTTGCTGTGACTGTTTTATTCAGCTCAAGATAAAAAAGAGATAATACAAATCAGCTGCCCGGCCAATCAAATTAGCATATCATGATAAATCAATCTTGAGAGTCAGAATTCTATGTTCGCCTGTCCTATCGATCAATTACACCAAATTTTCCCGTCATTCTGTGCTGGACAGACCCAAGATTTGCCTGAAACAAGTAAACAATCTCTGAAAGGAGTAGGGGAGGCGGAGGCAGGTTCCTTAAACTGTCCAAAACAGCCCAAGGCTGAATCGGCAGCAGCATATAGCATCAGGAAAGTTTAGGACAAGACAGTAGACTGTCCTGGTCCCTCATGTGAAAATCTGGGTAAATACTTCAGGGTGAGGGTGCCCAGCCTGCCACCCAACAGGCTGAATCCTACAGCTAAGGGTCACTAGGTAATGCCTCGTCACGTCCAGAGGTTTAGTTGTTCCATTCGCTAGTTCTATGCCAGGTTGGCTGGAAGCAGGTCCAGGGACCTCTGGGTTAGAGTATCCAAGTTGGCCTGATTCAACACACATCCTAAATACTGAAGCCAGACTCGGGCAGACTCCAGATTGCCCTGGAATGAGACTAAACTCTGATCTAACATAAGCCATGGCCAACCCCAGCACCTACCTGGTTGTGCTTGCCATATGACAAAGATAGCATCCCTGACAATCTAACTTACACTATGTTGTTGCTGTTAGCTGCCTTTAAGTCAGCCACAACACATGATGACTCCACGCACCATGGAATGAAATGCTGCCCAGTCCTGAGCCATCTCTGTAATCAGCTGCTACTTGGACCATTGTGATCCATAAAGTTTTCATTGGCTAATTTTCCGAAGTAGATCAGCAGTCCTTTCTTCCTAGTCCGTCTTAGCCTGGATGCTCCAGTGAAATCTGTTCAGTCTCATAGCAACACTCAAGCCTCCACTAACAAGACAGGTGGCGGCTGCACATGAGATGCATTGGCTGGAATTGAACCTGGGTGTCCAGCACTAAAGGCAAGGATTCCAGCACAGAGCCTCCACTGCTAACTTACACTAAATAATAGTGATAAAACTGTTGCCATCTAATTGATTTTGACTCATAGCAATGCCACACAGAACAGAATGAAACGTTGCCTAATCCCGCACCATCTTCACAGCCATTGGAATGCTCAAGTCCATTATTATGGCCACTATATCTTGAGTGCCTGCCAACATAGGAGGCTCATCTTCTAGTATTGTATCAGACAGTATTCTGTTGTGATCCCTAGGGCTTTCACTGGCTAATTTTCCTAAGTAGATATCTAGGCTTTTCTTCCTAATCTGTGTTAGTCTGGAAGCTCCACTGAAACCTGTTCACCTGCTGGTGTTTGAAATACCGGAAGCATAGCTCTCAGGATCACAGCAACACATAAGCCTCCACAGTACAACAAACTGACAGATGGGTCAATGACCCTTAGTGATACAATGATAACACTAACAACAACCACAATAGCTAACACCTGCAGTGCTTACGTATACCAGACACGATGCTGTGGACTCTCCATACACTAACTTGAAATTCACTCTTAAGTTCTGTGATCCCTTGGGAGGAAATAGTGGCCTGTGCTGGAACCCCAGTGATAGTAGGGTGGAGAGGTGAGGCATCCCTTTCCTGAGCAGGGTTCTGCTTGGAGATGTGAATGTGGTCAGCCTTTTGTGCACAGCAGCATTTTCTTCCTTTCTTCTTGCAAAAGAATGGATTTTGCATTATCTAAAGGGACAACTCACAGAACCCATTGTGCCACCTTACATGCATTGCAGCCTGTAAGTGCCCTGAGCTAGGCAATGGCCCCTCAGCTGTTCCCACTGGAAACTCTCAGTTTTTCCCCTTTTTTAGAATGACCAATATGTTGGCACATGTGACATGTGAACTGAGGTGTAGCCAGAGCATGAGTCAGGCTATGAATGTCTGCCCTCACACTCTGAGCAGCGTTTCTGTAGTAGAATGCTCGCCTTCCGGGTGGGACCCACGATTCCCGGCCAATGCCACTTCATACACAGCCACCACCTGTCTGTCAGTGGACACTTGTGTGTTACTATGTTGCTAAACTGGTTTTAGCAGAGCTTCCAGAATAAGACAAATGAGGAAGAAAGGCATGGCAATCTACTTTCAAATATCAGCCAATGAAAATCCTGTGGATCACAGTAGTCTGGGCCATAACTGGTCGTGAGAATGGCATAGGCCTAGGTGGCATTTCATTCTGTTGTGATGGGGTCACCATAAGTTGGGGCCAACATGACGGCACCTAACAACAAGCCCTGAGTTAGGAAGAGAGACGGTGTGGGATGAACTGGCACAAAGCATTATTACTGCTGGTGAATAATAATAATACAATTTAGGCATAAAAATATGATAAGATTAACAGGATGCCCCCTCAAACTCAAACAAAAACTCTTCCTTACATTTTTTTAATTCCATTTTACCTATATATTTTTAATTAAATTAAATTTTATATTTTGAAATAATCATAGATTCACATATGCAGTTACAAGAAATAATACAGAGAGAACTGGCGCATCCTTTATTCTGTTTCCTCAAAGGTAACATTGTGCAAAACTGTAATACAGTGTCACCTTTGTGCAAAACTGTAATACAGTGTCACCTTTGTGCAAAACTGTAATACAGTGTCACCACCAGGATATTATATTGACACAGGCCAGGTACAGAACATTCCATCCCCACAAAGATGCCTCATGTGCCCTTTTTATAGCTTCACCAACTTCCCTCCTTGCCTCCACCCTTTCCCTTACCCCTGGCAACCACTCATCTGATCTCTATTTCTATCATTACATTTTTATTTTTCAGGAATGGTCTATGAACAAAGTCCTATAGTATTCTCAACATAATTCTCAAGGGAGTCTTCCAAGTGTTTGTGTGTATGAATAATTCACTCCCTTTCACTGCTGAGTAATATTCCACAGTGTGGATGGACTACAGTTTATTTAACTAATCACCATTGAAAGACATCTAGGTTGTTTCCAATTTGGGGCTATTATGAATAAAGCTGTTATGAACATTCATGTACAGAATTTTGTGTGGTGATATTTTCATTTATTTGGGATAAAGCCCAAGGATGCAATCACTAGGTCATATGGTAGTTGCTTATTTAGATTTTTAAGAAACTGCTACCCTGTTTTCTGGAGTGGCTGTACCATTTGATATTCCCACCAGCAATGTGTGAGAGATCCAGTTTCTCTGCATCTTTAACAGTATTTTATTGTCCCTATTTTTTTTATTTTGGCCATTTTCACAAGTGCGTAGTAATATCTCATTGTGGTTTTAATTTACATTTCCTGAGCTGCTTTTCCAGTGCTAATTTGCCATCTGTGTGCTCTCTAGAGCAAAATGTCTGTTCATGTCTTTTGCCCAATTTCTAATTGGATTGTTTGGGTTTTTACTGTTGAGTTTTAACAATTTACTTTGTGTGTGTGTGTGTGTGTATATGTGTATATAT
>NW_006921766.1:3680429-3681946 GCF_000298275.1 Orycteropus afer afer | reverse complement strand
TATATTCATTCTAAGGAACCCTGCTGGCACAGTGGTTAAAGTGTTTGGTTGATAACTAAAATATTGGTGGTTCAAACCTGGCAATCTGCTTCTGGGAAGATTTATAGCCTTGAAAACCCTATGGGGCAGTTCTCCTCTGTCCTATAGGGTAGCTGTGAGTTGGAATTAATTTTATGGCAGTAGGCTTGGGTTATATATTCTGTATTCAAATTATTTGTCAGATATCTGGCTTGCAAATATTTTCTATTAATCCGTGGCTTGCCCTTTCATCCTCTTAACAGGAATGTTCTCCAAGCAAAAGTTTTTAATTTGGAGAAAGCCCAATTTATCTTTTATTTTTTTCTTTTACAGATCATACTTTTAGTGTCAATCAAAGAACTCCCTGCCTAGCCCAAGGCCCCAAAATTTTCTCCTACGTTTTATCCTAAAAATGTTATAGTTTTACATTTTATGTCCAGGGTCTATTTGAGTTAATTTTTGTGTAAGGAGTGAGGATTGAGTTGAGCTTCATTTTTTCTTCTCTATAGATGTCCAGTTGCTCCAGCACTGTTTATTAAAAAGGATGTCCTTCCTCCTTTGAATTGCTTTTGCACCTTTGTTAAAAATGAGTTGGGTATATTTGTATGGTATATTTCTAGGCTAAAGAGCTCTGGTGGTACAGTGACTGAGGCATTTGGCTACAAATCAAAAGGTTGGTGGTTCAAACCCACCAACCACTCTATAAAAGAAAGATGAGGAAATATGCTTCTGTAAAGACTTACAGCCTTGGAAGCCCTATGCACAGTACTACTCTGTCCTTTAGTGTCGCTATGAGTCATAACTGATTCAATGGCAGTGGGTTTGGGGTTTTTTTTATTATTATTATTTTTAGGCTTTCTATTCTGTTCCATTGATCCATGTGTCTGTCTCTCCACAAATATCATACAATCTTGATTATTGTAGCTATAGTAAGTCTTGGAAGAGGGTAACACATTCTTCCCACTTTATCTTCTATTTCAAAATTGTTTTAGTTATTCTGGTCTCTTTACCTTTCCATATAAATTTTAGAATAATCTTGTCTATTTCTACAAAAACATCTTGCTGGAATTTTGATAGCAATTGCATTAAACCTATGTACCAATTTTAGGGAGAATTGACATCTTTATGATACTCAGTCTTCCAGTCTGTGAACGTGGTTTGTTTCTCCACTTATTTACATCTTCTTTGATTTCTTTCATAACATTTTTTTAGTTTACAGCATACAAGTGCTGTGTGTGTTGTGTATTTTCCTAGATTTACACCTAAGTATTTCAGTCTTTTGAGTGATTGTAAATAGTGTTGTGTTTTAATTTCAGTGACCGCATGTTCCTAGCTGTTGTTGTTGTTGTTACGTGCTGTTGAGTCAGCCCTGACTCATAGCAACCCCTCCTTAGGTTTCCGAGGCAGTATCACCATGGAAGTAGATTACCCAACCTTCCTTCTGAGGAGTGGCTGGTGGGTTTGAACTGCCAGCCTTCTGGTTAGCAGTCAAATGGCAC